>NW_020455475.1:168918-244109 GCF_003342845.1 Nothoprocta perdicaria
CCCCCGCCGTCGCCGACAGGTAACGGGCGGGCTCGGCGGGTGTGCGGTCCCTGTCGTGACAGCGGCCGCGGCCCGGGCTGGGGGCGCGGGGAGGCCCCGGGGGGGCGGGGAAGGAGTGAGCAGCGCGGGTCGCACTGACCGGCCAGCCCAGCCCAGACCAGCGTAGCAGGGCCTTCAAAATATGTAACTTGCCCTGTTAAAAACAGACAGTTGAAGGAGTAGGCGCTGCGGCCCCTTCTGGGTAGGTAAGGCTCAGCTGTAAGCGCCCCGTTTCACTGCAGAGCGCTTGAATTCCTAGCTGCCGCTCCCGGAACGGAGAATTAGGACTCGCCACGGGGAGAGTTACGTGGRATTGCAGGGTGGGAGGCACGGCTCCTTCTCCTGTTCCTCTCGGAGGTTCCCTAGGGATAATTCTGCATGGGGCGAAGCTGGGGGAGCAGCATAAGGTAGCCCTGGCTCTGTGCTTTCTGCTGAAAGGGGAAACACGCATCTGAAGTGTGATTTAAGTGTGATAAGGCTCTATTTAGTTTGGGAAAGTATTAAATTTAGGCATAACATTCAGCTGCCTGAAAGTTTTCCTTCTCCCCTTTTTCCCCTGCCTTAGTTTATATGTGAGGGAGGTTTAAGTGGGAAATTGGAGTAGGAAAACTTCCCATGGAAATTACTGCCAAAATGTGTGCTACCAATGTGGGAGCTGCATCATTGGATGCAGGTCGCTGTGTAACTTTTCATATTAACTGGTGCACGTGGCCAGGATCTTAATGGATTTACTGGTGACACAGGCGGTTTTCCAGCTAATTTTAGTGGTATTTAGTTCTAGAGGATTCCTGAAAAATGGGCACCTAAATGGATGGGTGTGTAAGTATCAATACTGTCCACTTGCAGGTGTGGATTTAACATCRCCTCTTCTTATGGGTAAATTATGTCCGTAACCAATAAATGGGCAATAATAGCCTGAATTTTATAAAACTTACAAATACARAAGCTGTCCTGGGAAGAGGACAGCTTCTGTCCTCTTATAGGAGATACGTTCTTGCAGGTGGTTGGATTGACTGTGTTATGAATAAGGAAGCAAGTTCAGAAAGAGGAAGTTTGGGGAGGGAATTAAACCTATGGTAAATCATGAAGATAATATAGTTTTATGAGAGACTACAGATATCTCATTCTATTATGTAAGGAGGGGCAATGATAGGAAAGAACAGTCAGTATTCTTAGGTCAGCTGATCAGAGTTAATGCCGAAGAGAAATTATATCTAGGGTGTGTAGTGCTTTAGGGTGCACAGTGGTCACTAGCTCTTGCAGTCCATAGGTGGGATTTGAATTACATTCCATGTTTCTTGTTTACTTCCTGCTCGTTGTGCTCAGTTGTTAGTAGCTTTTGATTGGAAAGGATAAATGATGGTTGGTTTTGCTTGAGGACAGCTGCAGGCCACGTGATGCACTTCCCGTGTTTTTCACCAGCCTCTTTCCAGTCTGTTAACTAAGTGGTCAGTTCTAGGAACCTGACTGCATGCTGACYTGTATGACTGGCATACATGCTTTTGCTAAAGATATCTGTATGTAGCAATGACATTTGGCAGTAAAATTCAAAGGTAGCTGATTGTGAAGAGTTCAGTTACATAGGAAAATTATGGTCAGGTTCTTACCTGTCTCCAGGTAAGATGCTGACATTCATGCTCTTTGGTTGAAACTCATAAAACCTTTTAATGGATCTAATGCTGTGTCTGAAATGCAAAGCTTACTTGATAATTTCKCCATTGCAGATTGCCCTGCGCATATGTAATAATCCCATACAGGCTGTTAGGGTGAGAAACTAATGAATTCAGCTGGTAACCCCTCACTGGCAGCGTGTGCTTTTGCTTCCCGTTTGCCAGGCTAAGCAAGCATGGTGCCAGTAGGTCTGTCACACTGGCATGGAATTTGGGAAGCAGTGCTCAAAAGACAACCGAGAGGCTTAAAATTCTGGTGGGAATGGACTTTATCATTCTAAAGGTGAGAACTGCCCCTTGTTTTAAGTGYTAGCAAACAGAAGCCTTCTCTTAGGATGTTTTCTTACTTTGAATATTTAAGATTCTCAAGAACTTCTCAAACCGTGAGAGGAAGAGTTCCTGTGTGTTTTGGAGGAAAAAAAGAAGAAATGAGCACCCACCACCAGATGGGTGCTAGTTAAAGTAGTGACTGCAAGCTATATTGTTGACAAGCTGTTTCTTTCAGCAGATAGCAGAATGGCAGTTCCCATCTGTAAAACAGGGATATTAATACATCTGATAAGTACATAGACTCCTTCTTATGTTTGGAGCACTTGGCATCAGTAAGGCAAGTCGCATAAGTAAACAAGGGATATTAAGTTACTTATTTTTAAACTAAGCTATCATTTTGACAGCCAGGTTAACACAAATATTCTGTCTCTACCCAGTAGGTACCATGTTGCCTCWGAAGAGAGGAAGAACGCCTTCCAGAATAGCTGTGAGCTGTTACTGGACAGCCGTGGCAGTTTGTTTACTATTTCTTCCGGCTGCATTCCCTCTCCAGCAAGATCGACCCAGGGTGTTGTTAGTGTCTTTTGATGGATTCCGATGGGATTACATCTACAGAGTGTCAACTCCCAATTTTCATTATGCCATGAAGAATGGTGTTCATGTCAAACAGGTCACTAATGTGTTCATAACTAAAACATACCCTAACCATTACACAATGGTGACGGGTCTKTATGCAGAAAGCCACGGTATAGTTGCTAACGAGATGTATGATCCAACTCTGAATGAAACCTTCTCCATGAACAGAATGGAAATCTATAACTCGAAGTTCTGGGAAGAGGCCATTCCAATATGGGTMACGAACGAGATAGAAGGACATAAAAGCGGAGCTGCCATGTGGCCTGGAACGGATGTGAAAATACATGGAGTCCTCCCTACGCATTATATGCCCTACAATGAATCTGTTTCATTTGAAGATAGAGTTGCTAGGCTTATTGCCTGGTTTACATCAAAAGAACCTATAAACCTTGGTCTCCTGTACTGGGAACAGCCTGATGAGATGGGTCATATTCTGGGCCCAGAAAACCCTCTTATGGGACCAATAATTAGTGATATTGACAAGAAGCTGGGGTATCTTATATCTGAACTAAAGAAGGCGAAGCTCTGGAATGTCATAAATGTCATAATCACAAGTGATCATGGAATGTCACAGTCCTCCTCTGACAGACTCATTGAACTTGATCAGTATGTGGATAGAGAGCTTTACAAAGTGATTGACTATTCTCCTGCAGTAGCTATTTTGCCCGAAGAAGGTAGGAGATACAGCACTATATTCTCTGAAGAAAATGCTACCAAAATGTCTCCAGTCCTCATTCCCTAATGGATGTAACAGTAGCTGCACTGATGCCCATAGGACATCAGCCTTAAATAGGAAGATTTTGTACGATCACTTCCATGTTCTTTTTGCTAGCACTCTGTAAAGCTTGAAATAACATCCAAGAACTGAAAGCGACTTCGCTTTTAGCAGGGAATTGAACTAGATGATCTTCAGATAACTATTATTAATATAGTTATCTCCAGATAACTATAACTAATAACTATTCTGTTATTTTGTAATGGACTACAGAAATAGCTTAGATCTGTTTTTCCTAGAGATTCTGATATTTATTATACACTACTAGTAAACTAGAATTAGCCCTGATCATAGCTAAAATTATATCCTTATTTACCAAAAACCAGTTATTTCATTAAAAAGCAAGATGCTTTATTCTCAATTTMGTTATGAAAATGACATTAATTTAAATACACAATGTTGATTCTTAAATGCATTTTTCCATTTGTCTTGCTTAGACCAGAGGATTGATAAAATTTCTTAAGACATTCAAAAAGGTTTTGAACACTTAAATCAGATTTATGCTACTCTAGTTAAATGTTTCTTACCTTGGAGATGGATTAGAGCAGCCTAGCAAATGTCTTCTGTCTTACCAGCTACATATTAGGAATCAGTATGAAGTATTAACAAAATACTACTATTTTTTTTCTAACAGATAAACTTTATGGTAATCACTAAATGTAACAGTTGTCACGAGTCAAATTTTATATAAAAAAATTCTATGAAGCAAAATAGACAGTTTGCAGTTAAATACCTTAGTTGTGCACAAAAAGCTGCAAGTTGGGTTGTCACAAGCTAGCTGAAGTAAAAAAAAAAACACTTAATATGAATATGTTGTTATAGTTCAAGTAGGGCAATAACTTAGTGTACTGCATTTAGAGGTTTTCTCCCTCTCTGTTAGCCCAAATAGGAAGCTGGCATGGGTAAATTAATTTTGTTACTAATCTAGTATTTCTAAGACTAAATTAATTGAGAGGAGAAACATTATGTATTGAATGATTTTGTTTTCCCACAGCATTTATACTGAACTGTGGAAACAGAGAAAGCAAAAATTGTTTAAAGACACTGGAATCCAAAAATAAAAATCCTGAGAGATGTTCAAAACCACATACGTGCTGTAAATGGTAGACTGAGTTTTGCCCCTAGTTTCCTTGAGGATATGTCAAAGGTCAGATTGAGGACTTGTTCTAGCACCTACAGGCAGGAGTTTCCTGGGACACAGAGTTGCAGAACAACTAGCTTGTGGAAACACCCACAGCAGGAACCACAGCTGTGTATGAAAGCAGAAGGTGCTCAAAGCAATAGGTTAGAATGACAGGATGTGCTTAAATCCCCACACATCTGCTAAAAATATCATTTTGGTCACAAAGAAAATGTAGACTTTTTACAGCCCTGTTTCAGACCTTGTAGTGCTGAAATGAGACCATCTGTGACCTTAGCTCTCTGTGTTGGCTATGCACGTGCGTAGCACAAAGCAATTAAATAGCTCGTGCAGCAGAGCTTTCCTGTCTGGYTGCAGTAAGAAATGTCACTGGTCATTACAGCTACCTGAGGGGAAGCTGCAGTCTGGCCCTAAAGCAGAAATAACCTCGTCAACTGCTTTGGAGTCACCTTGATTTCAGGTTTCACATGGCACTCAGAGGAACTGCTTTTTTTTTGCATGGGACTGAACACTTTTTAACTGCAGTTCTCATGAAAAGCTTACATTCTTACAACTATTTAGTGAGGGATTTTTTTTTTTCTAAAATTAGGAAGAAAGCTACTAGTCACAAACAGTCTGTTAGAATCACARAATGGGTGAGGTTGGAAGGGACCTCTAGAGACCATCTAGTCCAAGTCTCCCGCTCAAGCACTGATGCCAAGTGAATTCTCTGAATGTACTTCTCAGTTTCTCTCAGTAACTTCTGTAACATCATTATTGTCTCATATAGCTAAATTTAGCCTTCTAGGAAAGTACATGTTGTCCTCTTCTTTCTCCTGAAAATTTTATTTCAATTACGGATGAGTTTGGTAAACACGTCTCCTTAAACGTATTTTAGAGGTATTTATTTTCCATTTGTTTGTTTTTTCTTTTGAAGGAAAACTGGATGAAGTCTATGAAGCTCTGGTCAATGCTCATCCCAACATGACTGTTTATAAGAAGGAGCAGATTCCAAACAGATTACATTAYAAGCACAACAGTAAAATTCAGCCAATCTTAGCATTGGCTGATGAAGGATGGGAAATTGTACACAATAAGTCTGACCATTTTCTGTGTAAGTATTCTGCCTCTAGAGTGTTTTGTTGCATCTGCCTTGTCAGGCACCTTTTCTCTTTCAGGCACCTTTCTCTCTCAGGCACCTATTTTCTCTTCCACCCTCAAACAAGGTTAAATGTTTAAACCCAGGAGAGTAARCTATGACACTAAGTATGTAGAATTTACTTCAGTTTTGTTTTCTAATGAAATAGGAARCACCCAGCTATTGTGAGGCGGGGAGTGGAATTGGTATTTCTGGAGTTAAATTTACTGATTTAAGATCATTCACATGTTTTAGTCATCACATGCTTGAGGTCTTCTGGAAAGATCTAGCAAAATGATGAGCACTTCCTGAGAGATAAGAAATCTTAAAAAAAGGTATTGAAGAGAGGGTGAAAGCATTTTTTATGCTGTACTCTACATTTTATGGTTTCTCTTTCTTTGGAGGGCCAGAAATACTGGACCAAGGCTTGGTTGCAACTTTGTTTTGCCCCATAGGATGAGATTTCGTCATCCTTCTAGATAACTTTGCTGCTGTTTATGAAGCTGAAGAATGTTACCTGCCACAGAGCCAAGTTTTTCAGCTGTTGATACTTGATAGGAGCTGCTCTTCTTGGCTGTTTGTTTACATACTTGTTCCAAGTTTCTAGAGCCCTGGTAAGGAAAGGGCATTGGACGCTTAGCAGTGAGATCTGTAAACTTTTCTTGCTAATTGGTGCATAGTACACAAAACCAGACAGGGTGTCAAGGCCATCAGAATTTAAGGTTTGTCTGCTATAACGCATCAAACAGACTCTATTTGGCCTTTTTTTACTAAAAGATTTGGTCCCGTTGCAGAGTGAGTGTCTTTCCTTGAGCAGGATGAAGGAAGTTTGCAGGTAGGATACCCTTGGCAGTACAACTAGTGCCACGAGAACTTAGCTTTTTTTTTTTTTTTTTTTTTTTTCCTAGAACTCTCCATTCTTTTTATAGTGTTTTCATTTTTTTCTGTGACTTGGTATTTGCACCATTGATGAAAATGATTCTGCTAAACCTTTATAGCAATAAATGAAGGTGGCTGTTCCCTTTCTGCGTATGCTGATTCTGGAAGAAGCTTCAAGCGCTTGTTCTGCAATTTCAGAATACTGACTTTTATCCTTCTTTTCTTTCTAGTGGGTAATCATGGATACGACAACACCTTACCAGAAATGCATCCAATCTTTCTAGCATTTGGGCCTGCTTTCAGAACAAATGCCACCAAGGAAGCCATGAATGCTACAGACTTGTACCCTTTAATGTGCCACCTACTCAGTATTACCCCTCTGCCGAACAACGGGTCGTTCCATGCTGTGAAAGATATTCTTGCTGAGGTGGTTCCAAGCTGGCCTCATCCTGAAGCTCGTGAAACAGAGTCCTATGCTTACTTCATAGGAGTCTCTCTTGGCGGCATCCTTGTTCTGTTTTTCCTTTTTGTTTTTGTTAAGCATTTAACCCGCAACCAGATATATACCATGCGAGTGCAACATACTGAAATTGCCCAGCCACTACTACAAGACTAATAGAAATTGTCAACAGAGGCACCATAAAGTTTTGGAGTAGCGTTTGGTGCTTTATCCTGTTTGGCACTTAAAAAAAGCTTCTACAAAATTAAGTGGCTCAGCAGAAATATGTGGAGTAAACCAAAATGGATACTTCTCCACTGGTACACTGGAGTACATAAATATCAGGTACATAGAGAAAGAGTGTGTTTCTGTTTCACTCTACAACCACTTAATCTTTCAGAGGTTGAAAATATTCTGGGTAAACCTGGAAAGCTGTATATGTGTCTAGGTACATATAGGATACGTGTAGTAGCAAAAGACCTTGAATACCTCATGGTGAACTGCTGATAGGGAAGTAACATCAGCTGAATAACATGAATATTGCATGGTGATTTAGATTCTTTTTTCTCAGTAAGCTTTTAAGCCTCAGATTCTAACAAATCACGGACTGGTTGGACTCTGCTTTGAGGTTTCTCTTCCCACCCCAARGAAGATGTGTTACAGATGACCAATAGAGATAGCTGGGTGGATTAAATCCTTCTGAATASAACATCTAGAGAGGTCACATAGTACCAAGTGTCTAGGTTTAGAGCTAGACATGTTTCTTCTGAGTCCTGTGTAAATTGTAGTACCCATAATATTAATGTAGGTGGTACTGCCTTTAGCAATCAGCATYAAGCTACCTGATTAATTTATTTTTATGTAAACGTAGGTCTTCACTTTCTCTGTTTCTTCTACACTGGACTAAATTTTCTTGGAGTTCCTGTGGCTGGCTGATTAAAGACACAAATAAGCACAATGCTTGTATATCCAAACAGAGTCTGTGGTATTTCTGTGATCGGAGGGCTCTTTCTGAATGAGGCTTATGGGCAGTTAAGGAACGTGCTCTACAAGCTTGTTTAGAGGGCTGCCTTTTTTAGAGGGCTTCACTGGGTGAAGTCAGATCCATCACTGAAGACGGTTTGTTTGGGGGAGTTTGCTTCCTGTCTTCTGTTTTATGATATGAGTGGTTGAACCCTTCAAGTTTTGATTAATATCTCTAAAGACCAGACACACCGTTTCAAGGAGCGGTCTTATCAAATGTACTCTTAAATCTGAAAAAAAAAAAACTTTAATATGAAATAAGGCATAAGATTAAGTTAAATTTAGTAATATTGAAATTTTGTTTTTCCAGGGCAGGTCTGTATTTGAAAAATCAATCCTAAATTGGATAGAACTATAAATTACTGTGCCTCTGTGAGGGGGTTGCTGAAATAAGTGTTTGCTCTATTGCGCCTTTTTTTTTTTTTTGTTGTTGAGCTTTCTTAACTGAGAGGTGAGAAGCTGCTGACTTTTTGTGTGAAAGAAGTGGTGTTAAGTGAAAAAAAAACTTCTAATTGTCAGATTTCAATAGCTGATTTTCTCTCTGAGTAATACTTCTGTGTTTTGCTTCTGAATACAGTACATGAAGGAGAAAAAAAATCTTTCCAAATTGACTTAAATATTCATCCTGGTATTTCCATAAGAGCAATTTATCAGTGCAGGCACATGCATTAGTGCTTTATTTAAAAASTGGATTATATTTTCCTCGAAAAGTTGGTAACAGCTTTATCTACAGCCCTCAGAGGACAGAGTTAAGAACATCGTAGCCTTGGATAGTCCATGTGTCAAGAGAAACTAGTGATGTGACTTAGTGAAAAAATGACTAACTGAAATCCCAAACCCATTCTACTAAACCTAATTCTAGACTCATCAGAGGATGACGTCTAAGCGGGTTCAGATAGGAATTTTAACTTCTTGCTGCCTTAGTGATGATTCCACTGTGCCRTGATACTTCGGACAGAGTGAGTGCTGGCTACTTTGTCATCCCCTGCATTCCTCAGTGGTTGCAGAGAYACCTGTAGAGCGTCAGACTCTGACGTGGAAGGTTTCCAGAAGCCACAGCTAAATACAGTGATGGCTTGAGAGGGAAGGCAATGAAGTACCTGCATGTCTTAAGGTAAAGGCTGAAAATCTAACAAGTTRTATCTTTAAATGTCAGGGAACTAGCACATCTTTTGGTGCTTAATTTTGGGATACGAGTACTGTGTAATGTATCTGACTCATCTCTGCAGTTACTCACCTTGGGATGCTGGTTGCTGTTCCTGCCCATTCTCTTAACAAAACACTGGAGGAAAACCCTGAGCTAGCCATGCCTGACGTACAGCTCATCCTCAGTGGAGCAGGCTGCTTGCTCTGCTTTAAATCTAATCTGTTGACACCAATTCAACCTGAATGCACGGGGCGGGGCAGCTAGAGGAGGATCAAGTTGAAAGACGAATTCAGAAGTGATKTTCACAGCAGTCTGTAGAGAAGCTTGGGAGGTCTGAGTAGCAAATCTAGATTTCTCAGTCATTACTGATCTTCCCTAGCTTTCTTCCAAGAAATGGGTGGCAAATGGCACTTAATGTATTGATTCTATGTTTTCTTTCTTATTTGGATCTTTGAAATTTACTATAGCACAAACTTTGTGTATTCCAGTTTAAAGAAAGATAACAGTTTGGGTGAAGAGGAAAACAATAAATGTCTGACATGGGCCAAGTCCATAATGCCTCCTGCTCCCAGGAGCTTCCTCAGCTCCTCACATTGCAACATGTGGCTTGAGTAGAAACTTCTTAGTGATGTTTATGGCAAATGCTAAATTATGCCCTGATCTTTAAGGGGCAAAGTYGGTCAGTGTTAGCCATGCTACTATCCCTGTCCTACCTCCCAAACATGTGACAAGGGAAGCATGTTCCCACTCTAGCTGCCTTTGGGAACAGAACATCCAAAATAGGTCAGGAATGCAGGCATGAGAGTTCTCTTCGGTTTTGTTGTTCTGTATTGYACTGTGAGGCCCTTTGGAGAGGGTAAAATGACACTTTGTAGAAAAAGAGAAATCTTTCAGCAGTTGGCTATTTTGGGTTAGGTTAAAGCATGTTTCCTTATTGTATAGGTGTCTCTGTAAATAACCTCTTAGGTAGTTACCTTGCCAGGGTGTTTAACACCAGCTCGGTAAACACTGCTTCAAGCTAGCGTGTGTGTGATTAATGAACATGAAAGCACCTTTGTACCATTGGGGAAAGGAAGCAACTTTTCAGACTTGTGATGGGAGGTTCTTTGGATTTTACCTTTCTAGTGGGAGGGGGACACAGGATTTGGATTTATTTTTCTCTCTTTGGTGCCTTTTGGATTTATGAACAAGTTTATCAGAAAGGGSGTTTGAATACACAATATATTGGCTTGTAGCTAAAGCTTGGGGGTTGAAAAGCCTGCATGAATCTGAGCTGCTTTACTGAACTCTGGAACATCTCTGCGATGTCTTAACACTTTCTTTTCTTCCTGCTTGAAAATGTCAAAGTTGAAATATATATTTGCTATGTGCTGTCAAACATTGTGTGATTGCTTCATTTACAGTAATTCTGGAATGAGTTTTGATTTTGGAGGGATGGCTGGTAGAGACTGACCTTACACCACATGCACCCCAACTATTTCTAATATCACCATGCAAACTTCARTAAAGGTATCTGTGTGGTGCAACTTTTAAGAATTTTAGGTGAAAGTTTTATAGGAAAGACTTCTTGCTTCCAACTTTGCCAACATTTGCAGAAATCACAGGTCACCGTCACCAGCAGCCTTAATTTAGTTTCCTTCTTAAGAAAGCTGGGGAGTTTTTTTTGGTAAAGATCTGTACCAGAGTTTCTGCTCTGAATTACTTTCAGTTCTCAAGATCATTACTGCTTATTCTGAACTAAGGATAGTACCTGTATATGCATAAAGTTGCTGGTTTATTTTCCTAAGTGGTGCATCCTTTTCAGGTGGAAGCACATTTTGCTACAAGCCCAGCACAAGGGTTTGCTAATGGATAGGTAGCTGCAGTTGTTTGGTCACTTTCCCTGGTGCTCTATATCTGCCTTTATACACAATGAAACTTCACAAMTGGCACCTACTAAATGCTGCAAAGCTGCAGCATGCTGTGACTTCAACCATTCATCCTCTCAGACTTCCCTGGAGTAGCTTAGACTACTGTCTACCTCTTAATTGTTGGTTTAGGGCATGTGAAAAATGGRGAATTTTCACTGCTTAATTCCTTTTGTAACCATTAAAGCTTTTCACCTCCCTCCCAAACCACTCTTCTCTGTTTTTGCTAACRGAAGGAGGAGTAATGGGCCAGTAAGTGCTGCTGAGACTGCAGCTCAGGCTCTGCTTTCACAGGAGTTAAGCAAGCATCAACCTTGCAAGCCCTAGTACAGATGCTACCTAGAGCCAGAGGGAGCACTGCATTTGCACAGGCCTAGTTATTTATACTTCAAGGTGAAACACTACTGCTGCCCTTCCCCTCAGCATTTATAGTTTTGATAATTTAAAATAGTAGAGAACTTTTAACTGTGACCCAATAATGGTGTGAAGCACCAGGAAAACTGAAAGTACCTTAATGATGTAGTGCAAGACTAAACAGTTCTGGCAAAAGGAGGAAAGAATAGAGCAGAGCACTTTCTCTGGGCGTTTGTTTTACTTCCAAGGAAAAAAGCTGAAGCTTTGACCACAGTAGAGATGAGCCTTGCCCATACTGCCAGAAAGATTAATCGACTTCTACTCCACATACAGAAGATGCAGAGCAGCTCCCACCCTGCCACCCTCCAAGAATAGCAGCTTTTATTCAGTGAAGTATGAAGAAATCAGCAAAGTCTCTCCTGAATAAGAAGGTCTTTGGGCATCCTCCCTTTTTGCAGCACTTTGGAGTTCAGCTCTGAAAAGCACTTGTTAGACTCATTACCTCAAGCTGCTACTGTAAGTAATCAGATATTTAAAATCTTCCACCAGAGGAAGAAAAATGAAAAAAATGAATCCTATGTTTAATGCAGTTATTGTTTAAAACCATATTACAGCAACAGGCAAAACTCCAGCAGCTAGAAGCAACTACAGATTTTTCAAGAGGCCTGAGTTCAGAGTAGAAAGTTATTCAAGAGGGAGCCATTGACAAGAAGTAGCACCGACTTTTTTAAAACTGTCCTTTTATCTGTGTGAAAAAAGTCTTAGTAGTGTAGTAGATTGCATTTTATACACTTTTTATTAAAAGTAACGTTCCTGTCCAACATGTATATTCCCTTCTCAGCTGAAACACTAAAAAGGAGGCTGTGGCTAATGCCCAATTTCACTGAACACAAGTTAGTGAGCAAGAAGCTGTGCTCTTTGCTACCARATCTCCCACCTATCATACTGAAAAGCTGATAAATTTAAAACTGTCAAACTTGTAGATTAAGGTCCAATAGCTATAGCTCTGTTTTGGGATTAGCATTAATGTTTTAACCTCACCTCTCTCCCTGAACGATTAAATACTGCTCTAGGACTTTCTGAATCATTTTTCTCCCTTATACAGCAAGTTTTTAAATCACTATTTTTAAATGAAACTCTTACTAGCTTTGATTAAGAGAACCCTTACTAGYGCTCTGGGACAGAATGTTGAATCTATGCAAGTCAGAATGTGCAAAGACCACCATATCTTAAAAAACAGGTTAACCTTTGAAATTCGAGCATTTAAACACAAGAGTTTGCAGTCTCTGCACAAAAATTGCTCATATTCTCCCTTTGTTGCTTCTTCCACATGTGACAGCCATCACAGGACAATTATCAGCTGGTGCAAAAGGCAGTGCCCACCTTTATTACACAGAAACACCCAAAAGAGCATTTCAGCAGCTGAACAACTTCACAGGGTTTAGCAACAGTAGTTTTATTACTGCAGCCATTCTGCCTGAGTAATTCAGAAAGTAACAGCTTAAATCAACATCCCTGAGGTAAGCGAGGAGCACTGTCCCACCAGCTCTCCAAGTGCTGAAGCTGGGGAGTGAAATCCAGAAGTTTGTCAAGACAACRCAGAGGCTGTGATTAGCGACTTCATCTCTAGCTACTCCGTATCAAATGCCACCCTGCATGTGCTGCGGCTCAGCTGGAAGCAGCATGCACAGAGTGATGCTCCCTGTGCCAATGTCTACCTCACTGGTTTCCTTCCCCAACAGTTTCTTCTCACAGTGCTGGCTTAGGGTGGAAACAAAAAATAGTGCCCCCTCCTTCCATCTTTTATCCCACAGTTCTTAAGAGCAAACAAAGATACAAAAAAAGTTCAAATAGAACTTCTTCCACCTCCCACATTTAAAAAAAAAAAACCTTCTAATAGAGGTACAAGAACACTAAAAAAGTTGACTTCAGTTTAATACAAAAAAGACAGAATTCTCATTTCATTTACAAATGCYAATACTCACTATCAGTCTATTCTCACTACCTTATTTGAAATTTCATTTTAGAACTGCTGAAAGTTTTGAGTGAAAAACAAAACTTAGTTTGCTAAGTATCAATTGCAGCAGAAAATTTGTTCAAAATGTCTTTCTGAAGAGAATATTTCTGAAAAATATTTTTACAAGACTACTAGTCACATAACACACAAACTTAGCGGGTTCTTGGCTGTACAGTATTTTACACAGATACCATTAAAGTGCATCAGAGACTGCTGTCCAGTGCAAGTTCAAGCTCATCCCCAGAGACTGTTGTTTAGCAAGCAGGGCCGCGSTCCCTCCACATTATCCAATTAAAGGATCGTCATCATCCTCTTGTAACTGAAGTCGAGAGAAGGGACGGGGAGAAGATATTCTATTCTTTGAGATTATTATAATGCAGGTGAACGTAGCCAACATTATAAGGGCCCCAACAACTATCCCGATGACCTCGGCAAGATTTAAGCACCACTGGTCGGCTAGCAGACACTTGACATTACCGAGGGTTCCGTTGTGGGGCTGAGGTGGCAGCCCCAGGATGTGACACATCATGGGGTAGATGTCAACGGTGCTCAGCGTGTGCTGCTTGTAACCGTGGCGGAAAGCAGGCCCGCGAGCGGCCAGGAAGGGATGCATGCTCAGGAGAGCGTTGTCGTAGCCATGGTCACCTACTGGAGGAGTGCAGAGCACGGAGTTAGCCTTGTGGTTTCTGCCTGTGTATCTGTCATGTTCCTGCCCACCTCACCCCTGTCCACAGAAGGCACATGTAACCAAGGATACGGAAAATACAAGCAAGCCTGTGAATCAAGCTGGGATTYGGATTCCTTCCCTCCTTCCTGCTCTCCAGCAGTCCTTTTCCCCTCACCAGCCCTCAGTCATGATTCCTCCCACTAACTACCTCTTTTTCTTCTGGTCATCAACTCTTAACAGGTTTCCCTCTCCTACTGCTCATGTTAAGAGCTGAAATGGTTGTTCCCATTTCACAAGAAATCAGGGGCTGGAATTAAAGTTGGCATTCTTGAGATTTGGGAATTTGTAAGACAGACACTTCCTTCTTTCAAAAAGCCAATACATCAGGTTCTTCAGGTAAAGGGATACCCTCGCTCTCCCCCCCCCAAAAAAAACAACCCCCCACACCAAAACAGCCAAAAACAAACAAACAGAGGATCACACCTTTGGCAATCATTTAACAAATGGCTTGTCTACAAGCCAAACAAATGGCCTTGCCTACAAGGCTTGGACACGTGGTAGATTAAGAAAATACTCAGATTTCCAGTGCAATATAAACACACAGAGAGCAGTTATAGTCCAATATCCTAAAATCTGTTCTAGATGTCAAAAGTCGCTCTCAGCAGTCACAACAGAACTTGAGTGACTGTATTTAGGTTAAGACTTTATTTCTTAAAAATAGGTTAACCTATCCGCCTCCASAATTGCCACCTTATCTGCTTTTTTTGCTCTGATTTGAATTTTTATGATTCCTATTACTTTAAGTGTAATCACACCAGTTYGGTATACTTAAAATAGCCAAGATGCTACTTGTAGATCTTCTTGCTCGTTAGCTTTAACATAATCTTGCATATTTTTAGTTTTTCCTTTTCAACTAACTTATTTTGAATAGAATTGTTCTAAGTTGCTTCCTTACGGAGTTTCCTGTATGGAAATATTTAAGTAGGAGGGCTAGTGTGTGCTGGCACCGCTGAGAATAGCACTGATATGGATAAATGTGCAGGTATTTTGTTACCACTATGTCCATGAAGACACATACAATAAACACTTAAATAGTTGCTTATGTAGCTTTCTAGAGTTTGATGCACAAACTCTCTCCCATTTGCCCTTGGGAACCCTTTGCAAGTCAAATGCTTTTGAAGAGTGATTCAATTCAAYTCATGTAACTCTTTTAAAAACAGACTTACCAGCTATTTTTAGGTAGATGAAATCAACATTTAGCACATAGAATTATGCTATACAGTGCTATATTTTATGGTTAGATTCAGTTTGAAGATTTTTGAAAGCTGAAGTTTGAGGCTTTCTTTTTTTTTAAACATGCTATTTGATGACTCAGTGAGAGTTCTGGCTTCTTCAACTCTTAATGTTGTGTTATTAGCTTTAATACTTCCTTCCACTTGTTTTGTTTCCCAGGATGTGTATAATGCCATTACGTGTTGTGTCTTACAATCTCCAATGTAAATTCACCATATCTATTTTATATTTAAATAGTTTAAGCCAAACATCAGGGGAAGCTTGAGACACAGAGGCTGCATGACATACCCAAGACTACTCTTAAAGAGCATCTCTGGCTCTTAAATGGAATACATTTAAGTGGAATATTCCTCTAGTCAATGGAATATCCCCTATCTCCTCCTCATCTCAACAAAAGCTGAGGTTTGGGATGAAAAATCTGGAAATTGCTGCCTTTGAGATGTTCCCAAAGATGCACAATACTAGGGTTCTGAAGGGTTACAAGGGTTTCTGACTGCTGAAATCMTAATAAAACAATTTACACATAAGGAAGATAAACTTACATTTTGGAAGTGACTCATTTTGTACAATTGTCCAGCCTTCATCTGCAACCAGAATTATGGGTTGAATTCGCTTATTATGTCGGTAATGAAATCTTTCAGGAATTTCTTCTTTGAGATACACTTTCATGTGCTCACTGCAGTTTTTCAGTAAGTTATATACATAAGTTTTGTCTGTCAAGAAAAAGTTACATGTGAAACAGTTGGAAATTACATCCTGTTTACTATAGCTTTCAACCAATTAACTTTAATCTGTCATTTTCAAAGCAATATTTTTTCTTTGAAAAGAATACTTCTTCCATGTCTCTGATGAAATGCTCTATATATCAATGTATAAAGGGGGAACAAACTGTGAAATCTACAACAGATTAATGGCTGTGATCTAGGAACTACAATTCAGGCTACTCCTTGGGCTTTGACAGGGGGGTGGAAGAGAGGGACCAAAATTAAAGTAGAGCTTAAAAAAAAGAATGCAGTCATATACATAACGTAATCATACATAGAAGTAACCAATATTTTATCCAAAGCAAGGAATTAAGTTTTTTTCCTCCATATATAATTTGGTTCACTATAATCACTTCAGCCTGCCATATTCAGAAAAACTCTCATTAGTATCTACCCTGACATACAAAAACTGACATTTCATTCACAGAAGCAAAAGTGGTAAAGCAATCAAAGTTCATTTTAGATTTTTTTTTTTTTCACTTGAAAAGTTAGACAGTATTATTTTTAGTTGTTTGTTTTAGCTGATTAGGAATTAGAACTGCCTAACTAAATGACCGAGGAACAGAAGAGCATGCACACGACATGACAATTCATTTGTCAAGAATCAAGCCCAGGCCCATCTTTAGCACCCATAGCAATTCGACAGGAAACACTGATACCCAAAACAAAGAAATCTCTAAATCAAGAGACTTTATTAGCTTATTCATTACAACAAAGCTATGCAATATGAACTACACCAGCTTTGAAAAAGATGTAAACAATCTACCACATTCTGTACATTTTAAACAAAAATATAATCAAGATTTGATTCTCACTGTCTAACTTTAAAAAAAAGAATAAGAATACGTACTTTGTCTTGGCAACACTGCAGCAACTGGACTCTTGTCTATGAGAGTGTAGTTTTTGCGACCAATACAGTTATCCAGATTAATCAGCTTCTTTGCAGAACATGGGGCCATTCCATGATCACTTGTTATTATAATGTTGATAGTGTCCCACAAACCTAATGCTTTCAACTTTTTAGTAAGGAAACCAATATGATTATCCACTTGTTCTAATACTTTGTGCATRTTCTCAGTATCATCCGGTCCGTATTTATGCCCACTTGCATCTGGTTCTTCCCAGTATAAGGTAGCAAAACTGACTGGTGGGTTGGAGTTGTTCAGCCACGTAACAATTTTCTCCGCTCTCTCCTCAAACGTTACTGAGAAATTATACTTCATAAAGAACTGAGGGGTTGTATTGTGAATTTTCACATCAGTACCAGGCCACATCGCAGCAGCACTTGCTCTGTTTCCCTGCTGATTCGTTACCCAAATTGGGATGGCCCCATTCCACCAGAAGGGATCTGAATCATTGAACTGTGAGAATGTTTTCTGGGCGTCCGCATCATACATGTCATTAGCCACAATGCCGTGACTTTCTTCATACAGGCCTGTCACTATGCTGTAGTGATTGGGGAAAGTCTTTGTGATAAAAGCGTTTGTAACGTGGCTGACAAGCACACCATCCTCGATGAACTCCTGGAGATGAGGAAGTTTATAGGTTTTCAAGTAATCCGCCCTGAAGCCATCAAAAGACACTAGGAGTAACCTGGATAGGGGATTACTAGCAGAGTTACCACAACAGGCAGCTACTCCTGAAGAAAAGAATAATGCTAACATCAAATTCATCGTTGAGGCTTCCAAGTATTCCCAGCAGCTAATCTGACACACCTGAAAAAATTAAAAAGAAAGTATATATAAAACAARGTAATTGCCTGCAACCAATATACATTATGCATATCTTCCCAAGACAGGTATACAATAGCTAGTCCACYAAGTAAAGCCAATAACAAACAAATGCAAGGAGAGGGTTTTTTTTTTCCATTCAAAACACTAAATGAAAAAAAAAGTTTTTAAAAGCAATGATTTAATGGGGTTTGAGTTTTATTACAATTCAACAGTTAAAAAAGAAAAGTGTTCAAAAATAAGCACTGAAATAACTTCACTTTCAAGACTCCTATGTATCCCAAAATACCATTAGAGTTTAGACCAGAAATCTGTTTGCTGCCATAATTCTCATTTTCCTTTTACCTCCCCAGTACCTCTCCCCTAGTTTCAACCAGTTTAAGCCGCTAATACACTTTTCAGACTTTCAACATTCCTATTTATTCCTATTCCCGATTGCTCTATACGTGGAGTTGACAAAAGAAACCTGTGCAACAGCTCAGGAGAAAACAGAAGGACATCCACTTTAATGGCACTAAAACTTATTCTTCACATCTCATTGAAAACAAACAAACAAACACTCTTAACCATCACAAACACAAGGTATTATTTATCACATCATCATTTTGCATTATAAACTAACCTACAGCAGAAAGGACATGTCTGAGCTTATGATGGACAGAACTGCTCAACTGCTCCACTGAGGARGATCGCTCTCTCTATATATATCACATATATACTTATATTTACATACATATACTACATATATTTATTTACTTTACATACTTTTAATTTACATATACTTACATATATATTCATGYGTGTGTATATATATAGATATATTTCTCTATACACCTTTAAGAAAGGGTAGGCAAAGCTTCAAGTTTCAAAAACTGTATTGTTAAGACTGCAAAACTGTATTTTTAGATAGCGTATCTACTTCTRAAGAAAAGCCTCATTCTCACATTTTTTTCCTCTGGCTCTTATTGGCACAAATCAGGCAGATTTTAGGAAGAATTGCAAATACTTTCCTAACTGATAGATTCCTAATAATTCCTGTCCTGTTTCAAGCCTTTCCCCCAARTCACACAGCTTCTGAAACAGCGAGCAACAGCACTTTGCATCAAAAGTGCCAAGAGCTCAAATGTTCACCCGGGATCTAGCAGTGAGAGGAAATTACCGTCCTGCTCCCTCTCCCAAAGCTATGTTCTTTAAAAGAATTCTTTGAAGAAAAGAAATTTAAGGACTCTCAGATACRGAGTTTAAGCATTACAGACACTGTTTTGGGTTAGTGCAACCCAAAGCAACTCTGTGGGAACAAGGCAGGAAACAAACTTCCCGTTGCAGCTGAAGCTTCTTCCCAGCTCTCACAGGGGATATTTATCTACTTTTTGTTTTGTTTTCTTGTCAGTGCAGACTTTCAGTCCAGAACAGCAAGCCCAGCGTGCTCCACCTCTACCCAAGGCTTTTCTACACGGATGTCAAATTCATGCTGCAAAAGAGGCATAAAACCTCACACCAGCCTGCAAACACCCTAAAGACATAACATCGCTCGCATTTTTACTATATACAACGTTTCACGACCAACTCCGGAAAGTTTCCAGCACGACCGCTCTTGAGCAGGGCCACCGGCCAGCGGGCTCTGAGGCAAGACCTCGTCACCTCGCTCCAAAGGGGTTATCCCGCCCTTGAAAACGGGCGCCTGGCAGCGAGGAAGCGCTCGGCGCCTTCTCGGCCGCCGTCTCCTCAGCACACGGGCCGCGCAGCCCCGGCTAACGGCAAGCAGGAGCCCCGCTGACCTCACCCCCAGAGCCCGGCCCCGTCACGACCGGYGGGACTCACCCCTTGCCCGGGAACGAGAGCACAAGTGACCGACGACACACGCAGCTCAACGGGTCTTCCTCAGGGCTGCGCAGCGGCGCCTGCGCGGCCCCAACCGCCGTTAACGGCCGCAACCGCAGCCCGCCACGCGGGGGCGGGTGCCGAAGAACGCGCTGTGATTGGTGGGGGGCGTCCAAAGGCGACGGTTGATTGGTTGTAAGGGAGGCGAGGGGCGGGGCATCGTGTGGAGAGTGATGGGGGTCGGGTGCGGGTGCAGGTGTATGGGGTGGGGGGGGGTGCGGAACAGGCTAATGGCAGGGGGACGGAGCCACGGGGCTCTAACGGTTGCGCAGTTATTTGCCATATCTGCTAGGCAAGGTGAGCTTGAGCCCGAGCTCAAGAAACGTGCACGAACGAAGCAGTCAAACTGCCCTTTCCCTAAAAAGTTTTTATTAAAAAGACTGAAGGACAGCAAAAAATAAATTACAGCAATGAGTTGTTGGCGTCGGCTGTCCTCGTTGAGTTCCCTTACACTGCCCTGTGTATGCCCAACTTCTCCCCCCTCAGCTGTGACCACACTGTTTGGACCCGAAATATTGAAGGTGGAGGCTTCTTGTGAAGCTGTTCCCGAATGCAAGTGCCTTGTGCTGGCTTGAGGCAGCTTCTGTGTGTGCCAGTGGGTGTGTGAGATCAAGACYGGGCCAAGTGTTAAGGTTTGTTTTGGGTCTCAGCTTGAAATTTGTTTTGTGACTCAAGGCTGACACTCCAGATGCCCTCTGTCATCCCTTTTATTATTAGAAGGAATTAGTGAGTCTACAAAACATGCCAAGTTGCTGAGAAGGAGCGAAGTTTAAGTACGTGTTCCTTAATAGTATATGCCAGAGATCATAGCTCCCTTTTTAAATTTAATCTTGAAAACTGAGAAAAAGACAAGCATGTAGCTTCATTGTTGACTTAGGTAGAGGATCCGGATTTCACTGCTTATCCTGCTGGTGTGTTTATTCTGATTRCTCCGTGGATGCCAGCAGGCTATAGATTTATAGATGCCATGAAAAAAATGGTGAACAAAGGGGCACACCCCGGAATGTAGCAGGTGGGGCAAAGCACAGGCACCTGAAAGGAGATAAAACACTCCAGGAGAGCTAGATGTTAGGCAGCTTTTCAGATGTTTTATCTCAAATTGGAGTCAAATTGTTCTTTTTTTTTTTCTTTGTTTTTTCTTTCTTTTTTTTTCCCTTTTCCTCTCCTTAGTTACACTAATGCAGGGTAATACTCTGTAAATATGCACGTGACCATTTATGACATTGGAAAGGGAAATGTCCTTTACAAGTGACCTTATTGCGTTGTGTGAGTTTAAAGTATCGGGAATATATAACAATACCTGTAATCTTTTAGCCTGCTTGATTTAAGATCACATTTGATCGGTTTTATTTGGATCTTGTTACTGTTATGATACAGAAATAAAAACTGAGCTGGGCCTGTTTAGCCTGGAGAAGAGAAGGTTGAGAGGGGATCTGATCAATAGGTATAAATACTTGAAGGGTGAATGTAGGGAGGAGGGGGCCAAACTCTTCTTGGTGCTGGCCAAGTGATAGGACAAGGGGCAATGGGTACAAGTTGCAACACAGGAAGTCCCATCTCCAGGTGAGGAAGAACTTCTTTCCTGTGAGGGTGACAGAGCCCTGGAACAGGCTGCCCAGGGAGGTTGTGGAGTYTTCTTCTCTGGAGATCTTCCAAACCCACCTGGATGTCACCCTGTGCCCCGTGCTCTGGGTGTCCCTGCTGGAGCAGTATGTTGACTAGATGACCTCAGATGGTTGGTCCAACCTCAACCGTCCTATGATTCTGTGTTTCTTTGAGATGCATCTTAAGCAACAAAAAGCTTTTTGCTAACCCAGTCTGGCAAAATGCTTGTTCATCTATTCAGTCCACAAAAGTCTGAGCAAATCTTCTTGTTTACCCCAGGCCATGCGCTTTGAAACGTCTCCATGGCCGTATGAGCTCAGAATAATTTGGCCAGTTTGACACATCCTGAAGCAACTCTGGCCATCTGAAATGTGCCAGCCAGCACGTATCAGCCATTTCATACAGGTCTTGAATGTGTGTGTGCGCCTGTAAGAAATGCTTTAATTATGTATTTACTTCAATTAACAGAAGAAAAACTGGAAAATACAAGGATATTTGCCTTTCATCACCATTATCTCTCSTTGCATTGCATTTAATCATTACATTCTTCTGTTAAGCTTATAAACACTAGACTGTACTTAGTTTTGCCAGATGATATACAGATTCACTGGTGTAATTCAGCTGAGCACTTGCAGCTTGAAAACAATCATATAAATGCATTTGTTTTACTGGAATTTACTGAATGACAGGATGTAAAGGATAGGCAACTATGAAAGATTCTCAATATTTGGCTAAGTTGAATAAAAGACTTGATTTGTAGGCCAGAAACTATACCCCTCTGTTGCTAATAYTGGGTAGGGAAAACCACTGCCTTTAGTGAGTATTTCAAGTACCTGTCTTAAGAACTTTTGTGAGAAAAAGATTTTCAAAGATTTTCAGTGCTTTAGCCAAGACTATTGAAATTGAATACTGAAAGAAACCTTTTTTTCCCCCCCCCCACCAGTTTTTCTCAATTTTATGCATATAGGACAAGTCATGGAATCATAAAATCCTTAAGGTTAAAAGGGACCTTTAGAGATCATCTAGTCCAACMCCCTGCACACGCAGGCTCACCTAGAGCACGTGACACAGGGCTGCATCCAAGCGGGTTTTAAAGATCTCCAGAGAAGGAGACTCCACAACCTCTCTGGGCAGCCTGTTCCAGGGCTCTGGCACCCTCACTGATAAGAATTTTTTTCTTAAGTTCCTGGGGAACTTTTGTTGTTTCAGTTTGTGGCTGTTTCCTCTAGTTCTGTCGCTGGCCACCACAGAAAAGAGGCCGGCCCCCTCCTCCTCTCTGCCTCCCTTGAGGTATTTATACACGCTGATCAGGTCCCCCCTCAGCCTTCTCTTCTCCAGGCTGAACAGGCCCAGCTCTCTCAGCCTTTGCTCACAGGGCAGATGTTCCAGGCCCCTGATCAACCTCGTAGCCCTGCGTTGGACTCTCTCCAGCAGCTCCACATCCCTCTTGTCCTGGGGAGCCCAGAACTGGACAGTCTCCAGATGTGGCCTCACCAGGGCTGAGTAGAGGGGGATGATCACCTCTCTCGACCTGCTGGAGATGCTTTTCTTAATGCACCCCAGAATCAATCTCTTTGATCAGTTTTGTGAGCAGTTTATTGTCAGTACTGTACGTTGATGTGTCTTTATATAGTTGAGAGGAAGAAAAACATGATAATATGGTTCATAAAACCATAAAAGGCAGRTGGTGACTCACAGCTGTCTAAATTTATTAGACTTTTCATTTTTACTACCCATTTAATCTGAAGAATCGGTTGTATATGGTGACTGTAAACAGAAAGGAACATTAACCACACTGTTTCTCACRCTGTCTGGAATGATATCCCTAGGGTTACATGACAGAGTGATACAGAGTGTTTTGGTGTCACTGTTCTCTATTTCATTTACTAGAGACTCCACTGTATAAAAGCTTGAAGTCTGTTTTTTTCAGCTGCACTTTCTAAGGGTGTTTAGTTTCAGCGGTAAACAGGGATATTGAAATGATGCCAGACTTTAAGGGCAAACAAAACTGTTTTCCTTGGAACAGTTGCTTTGCTGGAATAAAAAAGTCAACATTTCTTAGGCTGTCAGGTATTCTAATGGAATTTCCAACCACTGAGTTGGATAGCAAACGAAACAAAGACTTATAAAAAGATCTTATAAAAAGACCACAAGTAAAGGACTTTGAAATATCCAAATCAGTAATAATTGTGTTGGTCCTGCAGTAGGTAATCTGTGCTTTCAAATGTGTGTATTGACTATGCCTGGTATTTTTAACAACTAAAAACTGTTGATGTAAAACCTGAATGGCCTGGGCAAAACAATTTTGTATTGTTTGTCCAGTTCCCAGTGGAGAAATGCCTGTCTCATGTAGAGTCGTATTTACTGGTGCATTGACTTTGTGTTTTATGTGTTTTATGCAGGGTCAGTAGCAAGGGAAAATCTGYCTGAAGATGAATTGTCATTATTACAGTGGAGCTCTGAATTCATGAGCCAGCCAGCACAGAACCCAGGTCAGTGCAGCAACAGATGGAGCTCTGGAAGCCATTTTCAAAGGTGTGCTAGCTCTTTGTAAAAAATCACGATGATCAAAGCCTTCCATTAAACCAATATCTTACTAAATGTTTTTCCTGTGTATGTTGTATTTCCGTACTGCATTCAAAGTAGAATACAGAAGCTGCTATAGCTTTGTATGTCAACAGTTCCCGTGAAACTGAATTTAGGCACGTGTTTCAGAAGATGAACTGACTCCATGTGCAGATATAAACTACTGAGGCTCAATGCCTCCTGCCCTCTGCCTCCTGCCCTCAATGCYTCCTGCCCTCTGCCGTCCAGAGGGACCTGGACAGACTGGAGGACTGGGCGGCGAGAAACCTCATGAGGTTCAACAGGGGCAAGTGCAGGGTCCTGCACTTGGGGAKGAATAACCCTGGACACCAGTACAGATTAGGKGTGGACCTGCTGGAGAGCAGTCCCGCAGAGAGGGACCTGGGTGTCATGGTGGACGACAAGATGACCATGAGGCAGCAGTGTGCCCTGGTGGCCAAGAAGGCCAAYGGGATCCTGGGGTGCATTAAGAAAAGCATCTCCAGCAGGTYGAGGGAAGTGATCATCCCCCTCTACTCAGCCCTGGTGAGGCCACATCTGGAGTACTGYGTCCAGTTCTGGGCTCCCCAGTACAAGAGTGATGTGGAGCTGCTGGAGAGAGTCCAGCGCAGGGCTACCAGGATGATCAGAGGCCTGGAACATCTGCCCTATGAGCAAAGGSTGAGGGAGCTGGGCCTGTTCAGCCTGGAGAAGAGGAGGCTGAGGGGGGACCTGATCAGCRTGTATAAATACCTCAAGGGAGGCAGTGAGGAGGAGGGGGGCGGCCTCTTTTCAGTGGTGGGCAGGGATAGGACTAGAGGAAATGGCTTCAAACTGAAGCATCGGAAGTTCCACAGGAACTTAAGGAAGCATTTCTTCACTGTGAGGGTGMCARAGCMCTGGAACAGGCTGCCCAGAGAGGTTGTGGAGTCTCCTTCTTTGGAGATCTTTAAAACCCGCTTGGATGCAGCCCTGTGTCACGTGCTCTAGGTGACCCTGCATGAGCAGGGGGGTTGGACTCGATGACCTCTGAGGTCCCTTCCAACCTTCGGCATTCTATGATTCTATGAATGCACCTAGGTAACTTTTTGTCCTTCATATGGTAGCAGTTCACAGTAGCACGGTTCAGGTCAGCCAGGGTGACCATCAAAAGCCTAGAGCAGAAGAGCAGTCTTGTTCCTCCTTCCAAAACAACTCATTCCTCATTTTCAGAATTGTTGGGAGTTGCAGATGCTTGGACCTCTGGAATTCAGAGTGCTGTTGTTCGCTGTCTGTCCCAGTAATGATGTTCTGTGAGTGCAAATGTCTATAGGTGTAACTGGGTGCAAGAATTTGGGGTGCTCACTTTAGATGMAGAGAGCAGAGCCCAAGTAGCAAAGTCTCTTGCACATCCCTTGCAAAGATCTGAATGCTGGATAAAGATCCTGGTATTTGCATCATGCTGCCYAATGCAGCATCATTAGTGAATCAAACATAGCTGTTCATGAACTGCTAACAGATGAGGCACTTCTGCCCTTTCATATAGAAGCTGAAACTGAAGATGTTGCAAGAAGAAGTTTGGGTAGGACTGATTTCATCCAAATAGTTAGCGCTGTGTGGAGTGAAAGTACAGCAGTATGATTTTMCTGTAATTCTTCTATAATGTCTCTGTAAGCACTAAATAGTCTTCCGCCCAGAGCCCACAGGTTGGGCCTGATAATGTACTTGGATTGATTCAGCACAGGCTTCTAAGTTCTGGAGCTTGCATGACATGGGATTTTTGTAAAATAGGTACCTGGAATGACAATGAATATTCATGATTATTTCAGTGGCTGCCAAATACAAACTAAGGGCCCTACCAGATGATATGCTAAGTACCCTTAGCTTCTACTGACATTTGAAAATATTGTTTACAATTTTTCACTTTTAGGTTCAGCTGTTTCCAGGAATAATAACTGAGTGCTTTGTTTTAACCATTCCATTTTCTTGATTGTCTTATTGCTGGGAAGGGAAAAACAACAACAACAACAAGAAAAAAACCCACAACACAAACAATTGAAAGAGCTCAATTGGTTTAGGTTATGGAAAAAAAAAAAAAAGATTTGTAAGTTCTTTGCTGAGAACATATAAGTATCTTCATGGAGAGTAAATAAAACTGAAGGACACTGTTCATTAAAGCAATAAAATTGTAATAGTAGCTACTTGGAAATTACATCCTGAGCCTTTCCAATAGAAATAGGTTGGTGTTTTTGAACAGCTAAGGCTATTAATTGTTGAAACTACAGGTGGATCCAAAGGATTTGGAATTGCTTGAAGTCTTGAGTCTTGAATGTCTAGAAGATATGGACATTATGGGATTTAAAAAATGGATACCTTTAATCTAGATGCTGAAGTTTTAGACAGCTAAACTTAATTTAGTTTTTTTTTCTAAAAATGAGACTTGCTGAGATTTTACTGATTGATAGTATCTTAGTCATATACATACTAAAAGTTATGATCGGAATCATGTTTTGGTATTTTTTGCTATAAAATGATTAGAGTTAGGTTGAAGAAAGCAAATTCTGTCATGAAGTAAAAAATAAATTTGAAAATCAAATATTTATTTCTTGGTGATATCCTCTGCTATTACATAAATGTTGCTGCTTATGTTTTATATGATCATTTATCAAAGCAAATAATCAGTGTTATCAAATCATGTGGCTCACAGGAGTAGAGATGGTACACACAATGACAAGTGACAATTTTATTCAAAGAACTAATATAGAAAAAAAGTATTGCTGTTATCAAAAAAAAATATTGCTGTATCAAGCATCGTAACCAGAAGAATTTGAGGGGCTGCTTAAATTGATAAATTGGAGATCGGTTTTTCATATCTTCCATTCTTGTGGCTGTAAAACTGGGAACATTGCTTGGAGGGCTTCAGTTTTCAATAGAGAGTGGAATGAAAAGTGGTGCCAAGATCTTTTCTGCTTTCATGACTCTACAGAATGCAGAATCTCTTACCTTGTGCAACCTTATTTTTTAATCTCTCAGTTTTTTGCCAAGACTTTTTTGGCCAGGAATTGGAGAGGGAGCAGCACAGGACACAGCAGACCACAAGACTAGTGTGACACGTCGCGATGTGGGCATCTCAGTGTTGGTCTCATTTGACATTGTGTATCTTGTGAGTTGTGTCTCTAAAACTATTTCTGTCTCCCGTGAACAGAACATGCAAGGGTTGTAACCCAGCAGTGCAGTTCATAGCATCTAATTTCAAATCCCTTTGATTTTCACCTGGATGAACTTTTAGGTGTGACTGAGCTTGCCCTGCGGCTTCATCACTAGGCATAGGAGTGAAGTCTGGATCTTTGAGCTGAATGGCATTTTCTTTGCTCTTGGAAGCAGGGCAGAGGAAAGGAGAACTTGTATAACTCATATTTCTGACTAACAAAATCAACATAGACTGTATTTAATTATTTTATAATACTATGCATATAACACTTTCATACCTTATGTTACCTGTGATATTTTATACCCTCCAGCAGGTGCTGCTGCATCCTGAGAATGTTTTCTTTGAGGAGGGGAAAAAAAATCCAAGCAGTCATTTAACTGTATGCAGCTRTGCACTATGAAACTGTACTTTGCTCTTCGTTTTGCTCTGAAGGAGACATGGGTAGGTCTGTATTATTTTCTTCCTTAAGTGATTTGCCAGCAGAGTGACTAGGAAAGGAATTTTTACGATGTCAGAATATGAATCCTGCCATGTATGCAAGTTTTTAAGGTCAGTGGCAGTTCCTTATCAAGGTCGTGTTCAAAGTTGAACATATACACATCTAAATGAATTTGTATTTCTACAAAATAAGAAGAAATGCAAGTATTTTCTTATTCTTAAAGTAGAAATGTTTCCTGAAAATGTAAAGCCATGAAAGTTTCTAATAAGCTCTTCTGTTTTTCCACTTACTTAGTGTCTCTTCCGTGTAGTAACAGGTGGTAGACTGTGTACTGAAAAACAAAAGCACAGCAACTTGTAGGTCTATGGACTGAGACAGGTCCCTTTTTTGGGAGGCAGCATTTTCTAAGCTCTGAGCTATATGTGGAAAAGGTGCTTCAAACTCAAAAATCTTTAAAGTTGTTATTAAAAATAAAGTTTCTTTTCGTTTCTGAGAGAAAAAAACAGCTTTCTCATTTACCTTTCTTTCACCTGTGATGTGAAATTTGGAAGCTGAGGGTRGATTACTGTTGGTTGGAGGACTCTGGTTGAGTGGGAGATTCACATAAGAGAGGCTCTCCATATTTCCATRATATTTCTCTCTCCTGGCCATGCAGAAGGGAGCCTACTGTATGTGCGGGAACGACAGCAGGCCTCATAGTGGCAAAACCTCTTAAAGCCTGTCACTTGCTATACGATTATGCAGAAGCTCCCACAGTGCTGCTCTGTGCAGTTGTTTGCTCTGGAGTCCTAGAATCACAGAATGGTTAAGGTTGGAAGGGACCTCTAGAGATCATCCAGTCCAACCTCCCTGCTCAAGCAGGGACACCCAGAGCACGGGACACAGGGTGACATCCAGGCGGGTTTTGAAGACCTCCAGAGAAGGAGACTCCACAACCTCCCCTGGGTAGCCTGTTCCAGGGCTCTGTCACCCTCACAGTGAAGAAGTTCCTCCTCACATGAAGATGGAACTGCCTGTGTGGCAATTTACACCCATTACCCCTAGTCCTGCCACTGACCACCAATGAGAAGAGTTTGGCCCCCTCCTCCTTACATTCCCCCTTCAGGTACTTACACATATTGATCAGATTCCCTCTCAGCCTTCTCTTCTCCAGAGAAAACAGGCCCAACTCACTCAGTCTCTCCTTGTAGGAGAGATGCTCCAATCCCTTAATCATCTTTGTTGCCCTCTGCTGGACACTCTCGAGAAGCTCCACGTCCCTCTTATACTGGGGAGCCCAGAACTGCACACAGTACTCCAGGTGYGGCCTCACCAGAGCTGAGKAGAGGGGTAGGATCCCCTCCCTTGACCTGCTGGCAACRCTCCTCCTGATGCAGCCAGGATCCCATTGGCCTTCTTGGCCATGAGGGCACACTGCTCACTCATGGTTAACTTGGTGTCAACCAGGATTCCCAGGTCCCTCTCCGTGGAGCTKCTTTCCAGCAGGTTGACCCCTAATCTGTGCTGGTGTCCAGGGTTATTCCTCCCCAGGTGCAGGACCCTKCACTTGTTCTTGTTGAACCTCAGGAGGTTCCTCTCTGCCCAGCTCTCCAGCCTGTCCAGGTCCCTCTGGATGGCAGCACAGCCCTCCAGAGTGTCAGCCACTCCACCCAGCTTGGTATCGTCTGCAAACTTGCTCAGGGTGCACCCTGTGCCCTCATCCAAGTCATTGATGAACAAGTTGAACACCACTGGGCCCAGTGGGGGGGATCGCTGGTGGGGATCAGGCCACAGGCCTTGGGGGACACCACTGGCCACAGGCCTCCAACTGGACTCAGCCTTATTTATCACCACCCTTTSAGCTCTGTCATCCAGCCAGTTCTCAATCCACCTCAATGTCCACACATCTAACCCACCCTTCGGGAGCTTTCCTATGATAATGTTATGGGAGACTGTGTCAAAAGCCTTGCTGATGTCAAGGTAGGGAACATCCATTGTTCTCCCATTGTCCAGCCAGCCAGTCGTCCTATCATAGAAGGCTATCAGGTTCATCAAACACAACTTGCCTTTGGTGAGTCTATGCTRACTACTCCTCATTAGCTTCTTTTCCTTGACATGCCTAGAGATACTCTCTAGGATGAGCTGCTCCATCACCTTTCCAGGCACGGAGGTGAGGCTGACTGGCCTGTTGTTTCCTGGCTCCTCCCTCTTGACCTTTTTGAAGACTGCAGTGCTTTTGGCTCTCTCCCAGTCCTCCAGCACCTCCTCTGCTCTTCATGACCTCTCAAAGATGATATAGAGCAGCTGAGCAGCTGAGGGGATTGCCTCTCTTTATATCACAGAGTTTCACACAATCCTTTATTTTAAATTTCACTCTGTCTGCTCTCTGGCAATTTCACATTCTCAGTAGGAAACTGAATTTGTCCAGGAGAGTGTTCTCAGGTGTCCAGGTTTCTACTGGGAGCTATGCAGAAAGGGAATGCCATAAAATCCCAGGTTAGGCAATAGTCAGATTTTTATAACAGATTTTTCYCCCTAAAACCACTAAAACAGTGGTATTGATTTTGAATGCTATCTGTAAGTCAGGTCATATATTGTACACTTCAAAATCTCTTATGTAGTATTTCCATTTAAAGAATTGTGTCTGCCTTGTATCTTCAAAATGTGAAGAGTAAAGGTTCTGTTTGCTGATGTACATCTGTGCTGGGCAAGATTGTGTGGGTCATAATACTTGAAATTGCATCTCAGCTATATATCCTTGTAGTTCTGTTTTAGAGAGTTAGTCTTGAAAGTTTATAAGGATTTTAAATGAACCCTCACCTCAGCATGATCAGATATGAGGAAGAACTTCTTCACTGTGAGGGTGACAGAGCCTTGGAACAGGCTGCCCAGGGAGGTTGTGGAGTCTCCTTCTCTGGAGATCTTCCAAACCCGCCTGGATGTCACCCTGTGCCCCGTGCTCTGGGTGTCCCTGCTTGAGCAGGGAGGTTGGACTGGATGATCTCTAGAGGTCCCTTCCAACCTTAACCATTCTGTGATTCTGTGATAAGTCAGGAAGAAAAAAAAATTCTTTTGGCTCAAAAATGAGAAATTAAACCTAGTTAAAATTTAAACATTTCAATAATAACCTACATAAAACTTTTGCAGTAAACATAGGTAAAAGTCTTTAGTCAGTAGGAGCTGAAGTTGTCGTAATTTTCCTAAATTCAGAATTAGATCTTCAATGCATTTAATCTCCTTTGATTTCAGAGGCTCTGGAGTGCATGTGCCTTTTTAGAGGACAGTTCATCTTATTCCAGACTTCGTGGTGTTTGTCTTCTTCAGATTCATTACAGATTCTCCTCTCTCTCTTCATTCATTAGTGAGAAGGAACTAGGAAGTGGTCGTGTAGAGAAGGGAGTCCTGGTGGACAAAAACTTAATCGTGAGCCACTAGTTTGCCCTTGGGGCCAACAGGGCTAATGGTAGCCTGAGAGAGCTGGGCCTGTTTAGCCCAGTCTGAGAAAGACCAGTGAACACAAACACCTTATGGGTGGGTGTCAAGAGGATGGGACCTGACTATTTTCACTAGTGCYCTGCATTAGGGCAAAAGGCAACTGCCACAAACTGAAACGCAGGCAGTTCAGTCTGAATATGAGGAAAAACTTCCTGTGAGGGTGACAGAGCACTGGAACAGGTAGCCCAGAGAGGCTGTGGGGTCTCCTTCTCTGGAGGTGTTAAGAAGTCTCCTTACCACAGTCCYCTGCAGTGTGCTCCTGGTGACCTTGCTTATGCTGAGGGTTGGACTAGAGRCTCTATAGGGGCYTCTTCCAACCTCAACCATTCTGTGACTCTGATTTTTTTTAAATGACCATTGTTTGGTAAGGAACCACTGAAACACTGCAGGTTATTTGTCCTGGTGCAGGTTATTTGCCTTTCTTGAAGTGTGTTGTGAAAATAAATATAATGAAGTTTATATTCCCACCTTTATATACAAAACGTACTCAAAGTTTCCAGTAAAATTACTTTTAACTTCCTGTGAAATAATATATATATTATATATATATATTACTGCATCTTTCTAGTGTTGATAAGATGTTTCAGCCATTTTTCATTATAATTGGCCAGGATATAGCTGGAAGAACAAAAAGTGATTGTAGAACCGAAGATAAAGTTACCAGTAGTCTGATCAAGAAAGGGGTTAAAAGTGAGACAGCCTATCTCTTATTTCAGCGGAAGTATAGTTGTTGATTTAAAAGTCTGTAAATGATTGTTGGAGATCTGTCATGTGTAGCAGTGCACCGAAAACGTGTACCACAAACTCTGCTTCCTCCTAGACAGAGTTTATCTGTCAACACCCCACTTTAGTTGTAGTCTTTTAGGGTACCAGAAGGCAGGCAAAACTCACCAGCCGCTAATCATGGAAAATAAGAACTTTACAAATGTTAATCAAAATGTTAACACCAATATCTATGAAATTCCAGAGTCTGAGGAGGACAAAGAGGATCTCCTTAATGGTCATGTCCGTGAAGATTTAGCATCTCCTTCTTCCCCGACTACCAATGCAGAGAGCATGGACCTAGATGAAGAGACCCCAGAAGACAGTCGCAGTAATTCTGTGGCCTCTCAGCATGTGCTCGATGGGGAGGACGGCTCTTCTTCATCTCACCATGGTGCTGAAGACTACCARTACCAGGAGGAGATGGATCTGATGAGCCCAAGTCAGGAAGATAAACATGTAGGAGGCAGGATGTTTGAGAATGGCATGCTTTCTCCTACAAGTTTCCATATGAACTCTCAGCATGGGATTGAGGAGGAGGATGGTTCTTCTTCATCTCACCATGGTGCTGAAGACTATCAATACCAGGAGGAGATGGATCTGATGAGCCCAAGTCAGGAAGATAAACACGTAAGGGAGAGGATGTTTGAGAACAGCATGCTTTTGCCTACAAGTTTCCAGTTGCGTCGGAGCCAAAGCACTTCTTCCAACTCTGCAGCTTCCATCAAGTTCCCCCTGAACAATAATCTGGGAGAAACAGACAACTTTCAGGAGGACTATGAGATACACATGTTTGTAAAGGTAAGAGCTTGTGTGCTTCTATCTATACACTAATTTTAAACCCCATGTCAATCAGTGTGACCTCCAGACTTGTAAAATAGAGCTACCAAGAAGCTTTGTTCCCATCTCTGCTGCCTGCACACTGCAGTAGACTAAACTCATCACTTAATCCTTGTGCACCTTATGGCACGGAGGGAAAAGGCTGCGTGGTGTGGAAATGCCTGAGAATTATTTTTAATCCAACTGGAAGCTGGAAGCACACTGCAAGTATTCTATTTGTTACTGCACCTCACTTATTTTGTAAAATCACCTTACTGCTACAGATAGACTACTTCTGCTAACTGAASTGGTTTAATTACAGCTGGTTTTAAGTATCTTTCTGTTTCACTTACCTTCTAGTTCAAGTAAGATATACTTAAATATATGAGAAAGTGCTTCACACTAACTCAAGACGTTGGAGAGGTTAAGTTCTTAAACCATAAAACACCTGTATTCTTAAATAAACATTACGCTTCCCTTCATAAAAGTTCTTGTATTCAACCATTCTCAGTATTTATAAAGATGTAAGATGAACTTGACAGTTCCTCCTTTTTAATTACGTAAGAACATTTTTCAAGTTTTTATCTCTCTCAAGTAGGACCTTGCACTGTAAGTAGTCTAATCTCAGCAGAGGTGTTGTGCAGTCTGCCACTTYTCAACACAAATAAGATTATCAGAACCTGCTCCTCAATTCCATAGATGTTTTGAAGGCAGAATAAGAGGTTTTCTTAAAACATGTAGTAGGAAGTGTGTTCAGCAAGATCTGCATTATGAAAATAAGTTTTTTTGAGCAACATGACGCTACAATCTTTGCACAGATGCTGATTATCTTGTATGACTTAAGTCAGATAAAATGGTTGATGGACTCTTCTAACTTCATTTAGTTTCTGTTATAAATTATGTAGCTTGGAAAACTGAGTTAAGTAAAAATGTTTATTTATTCCACTCCACTATCCACATTTACTTTTGGGATAAAAAAAGACCACTTGTAGAAGTAGCAACAAAATCTTGAAATTCTTTTCAATACATTATCAAAGTTATGTTTTGAATATTTCCTGTACATGAAAAATTAATGATATTCCTCCTTCAGTTTTCCCTTCTTTTTCTGTGATAATACTTTGTCATTGTATGGTAATTTTTGCACAAATATATTTACATTTAGATTACTGATTAAAAAAACCCCACAAGTTAGATCATTTAGCCTTACTCTGCATATGCAAATCATAAAACTTAACTTGTTTATCTTAATTTTTATGTAAATACTGCAAATCTTCTAAAAGGTGGGTATCCTTCAAGAGAGTATTTACTAGTTGCCGGGTAATGAATCATTCTGAGTCCACACTTGTTACCACAGAGGGATTTTGCTTCTGATTTCTGGAGAACTGGACTACAGTTAAAAGTTGCTGAAGTTGAATAAGCATTGTTTGCTGGCAGCTTCATAGCATTAGTTACTCAAAGGTTGTACTTTGTCTTTGAAACCATTGCATGTTCCTATTAATCATATTTATTCCTCTTTCTTTACCTTCCTTTTGTTTCAAGATAATCGTGTTCTCTCTTTCTGTGCATGAAAGATTTGTTCAGCCAGAGATGTTGTAGTTAATTTACACTTCTGGAAAGTGAGGAGAGCAGCAGCTTGAAAAGACTTTGCCTGTAAAAAAGGCTGAGGAAGTTATTTTCCTTGCTTTTGCTGTGCAGAAGAAGCTGAGTGTCTGACAGAGAAGCTTATCAGCTAGTCAAGAGAGGACCGAATACTTTGGACTCTATTCATGTTTAGTCCCATTTGCAGTTAAGATCCAAGATGTCCCTGCCTGGCTAGGGGATGAGACATGAGCTTTTCACATGATCCAGACCCTGATCTTCTTCCAGCCGGAGCTGGAAACCAGGTGGGCTAGGCAAGGACTTGCTCACATCCAGATGCTTCTATATGGGTGACTGAACTCAATCTTTATGGCTGTTTTATTTTTGAAGAGATTTCTGGGCTCTTATTTTAGTATGTTTACTTTTTATTTCATTCCTACTGCAATAAAGCATTAACGCCATAGAGAGCAGAGACAGATTTGCTATCTTTAATTATCTACAGAGAGCAAAAGTCAGCCTATAAAACAGAAGGTATTAGAGTAATATATAACAAGAATTGTGAAATAAAAGGAGACTTCTTTGTGACTGCATTCCTTTCTTTTCTTTGGATCTTGTCTTTGGATTTCCCTGCCTGTTCCTCATTCCCATGCCTGCTTTCTGGCTGTACTTGTTCCTCTGAGGTAGTGTCATGTTTCTTGGAGGACTAGTTCGAAGCTGTGACCATCCTCTGTTGGATTTGACCTCTTTGGCAGACATGAACAATGACAGCAGGACCTTCTGTTGTGCACAGTGGTCATGTTGACATCTCTACCACTGCCTACACCTTCCTTTGGTTTTAGTACTACTAAGTCTCTCTGCATAGCTGGAAGTAATAGTGTCTGACAGAGATGTCGAGATGGCTGCTGGCTGGAAGGCAGAAGGAAGTGGGAAGTGAAAATGGCAGCTAATGTACAGCGTAGTTGTCTRGTTACAACACATTGCCCAGAAGAGAAATTGAACTCTGCTACTCTGGTAATACTTGTAAGTGCTACGGCCTTAGGACCACAGTTTCACTCAAACTCAATGAACTTTTATGCAGCTCATTCTTTGTTATTAGGCACCAAGAAAATATCTAAATCATGGAGACTTATCTTTCACTGCATCTCAGTGCTCTGTAGTTAGGTCATCCTCAGTGGACTATTTCTGGAGGTACCTAAAGAATTTTGGCTATTTAACAAAGAATTCACTGTACCTTTAGGTGCAGAATAGAGCAGGCACCAACATGGAAACATTTGTGTGAATCCAGCTTGTCCAGACTTGTTACAGGCAYCTTAATGCCCATTTACACTGTACTTTCTTCAAACAAAAGCCTTTGAAACTGTACAGAAATATGACCAATGCACAGCTATGTTAGTGCACAGGGCACCTTGACCTAACTCCAACTCTTGCCCAGATGTCCAACTTTTTCACTTCTGTTTTATTGTCTTTTTTTTAGTAGCATGTTTGTTCTGCAAGCTGAATTTCCCTTCAGTCTTTGCTTTTCTAGGCTAAACAAATTCGGTTCCTTCAGCCTTTTGAACTTAAAGTTACAATTTCTAGGCTTTCAGTTGTCTGGGGAGGGAAGATTGACTCCAGTTAATTTATGAATTCTCTCTCCAGTTAATTTATGAATTCTCTCTCTCCAGTTAATTTATGAAACATATAAACTGGAGATAAAGTGATTTACAAATACAGGCAGCATATTTACCAATGGCAGTAAAAAATATTATAAAATTGCCTTTTCCTATTGATTATCTGCCCAGCTCCCTAGTTACAACTCATTGTTTTGGCATATTTCTTCATCCTTTAGTAGTTTTGTTTAGAATTACAATGTTCGTCTTTTAATCCCAATGTTTTCTCAGTAAATGTGTCAAATGTTTCAGTAATGATCTAGACCATTCCCTGAAATGATTATTTGCCTTGTGTGCAAGCAGCTGTAATGCAATACTGTTGTTGCACAGTTTGCATGTACAGTTAAGAACACTGAGTATCTCTTAGTGATATGATCTGAYTCTGATCATTTGTCATCAAAAACAGAGCACTGTTGAAGACAGAGAATTACAGTGGTGGAAATCCAGTGTAAAGGATACTCTTAGCAAGACCTTCTCTACTAACTCAGAAAATAGAGGCCCATCTGTAATAAATCTGCACTGTGCTATGTATGTAATACAACTTTATTGCTCCTTTATAGAGTCCACCATGAGTAAGAGACTGGTAATCTTCTAGGTCTTAACATYGAAGCTTAGTAGCTCTGTAACTCCTGTGTCTGAGGAAGAAAATGGGGTTGTTAAGTCTCTTCATAGCTTGATTTACACTCATCTGAATTTTTCTGCGTGCGTGTGTGGTTGAAAAGATTAGCAAATGGCAATGCCACAGATAACAYGCGCTTCCCACTTCCCAGACTATCAGCCCTGAGCAGAATGTGTGTTTTAGCAGCAGGGCTTAKCAGTTTGCTTAATCGGTTGGATACAAAGGGTAAAAGGTGGTGGTGCTCCTGACCTCTGCTCAATATGCGCCTTGTTCAGGCACTTTTCCTGCCTCTGGAAAGGCKGCATGAGTCAAGGAGCAGGTGCCACCTTCAGCTTTGGGCTCCAGCAAGGACTATGCCTTGGCATAGCCCAGTAACGTAGCAACAGCTTGAGAATTCAGAGCTGTATTGTCTAGGAAATTGCTACTCCTCACTGATTGCAGTGAGAGCAAATACAATCCAAATATGTAGGTCATGCCAAGAGAAAACAGGATTTTTTTATATATATTTTTCTTTTTTTCTTTTCCCTTTGACTCCCTCTTTGCTTCTTTGAAAATAACATTTTTACCCCAGCCTGTTTTGTGCTTTTCTTTTGACAGATGGGAGTTTCTTTCATTAGATTTTAGAGGAGAAAAGTAATTGGAGCTGTGTACTGATTACTTTCTGAATTGATTACTTTCTTGCTCATAGTGTTACTAACAACTTACCTATGTGGCAATCCTGACAGCTGTTAAATGTTTCCTGTCCAATACGGAGAGATTGATAGTAGTTTTAATTGATAAAATACATAAAGGACAGCTCCACTGAAAAGAATGTTTTACTAACACAAAGTAATAGGTAGCTCCTGCAGAGCAACTGGTAACAGCATAAATTATTTTGGAATTCTGCAGGAAAAAAGATGCTGGAGAAGGCTGCTTTCCCTCTCTGCTTCCTTGATTCGGCCCATCTGACCTCCAGCATCTCCCCTGGGTGTGCAGGCTCCTGCAACAACAACAAAAACACAATTAAAATAGTCAGTGCAATTGGATGTTGAATGATTTGACTAAGTGTAGGCATCTGCTATAGAATGAGTTTAGTTGTTATGAATAAGGACCTCACTGACCTACTCATTGCCATTTTAGACGCCTTGAAGTTTTACACCTGGCCTCCACCTACTTCTGCAAGAGGCCAGGGGCCTTCTCACTGCTGCTTACAGATTAAGGAGTTTTTCAGTTATCTTGGGCCTCTCAAATGGCCCTGGCCATCTAGGTCTAGGCAGCTGAGTTTTGCTAGAAGGGTCACCTGCAGACAACTTAAAGCAGGCTGAATCCTGCCAGTAAAGGGAGCTGCATCTCACCTGTCAACATTTTAAGTTGGTTTCACGGTGAAGCTAGTTGATGCTCAGCAAGAGTTATCTGCAACAGTGCAAACCACTTTATTGTTGGACAGTTAAGCTGTTTGCTGGATGGTCTAGCTTAATTATCTTGTACATCTTAGCCTTTTCCAAGAATGGAGACCTCAGGCAAACTTTATTTAATAGCTCCATTAGATGCTTCTTCTTTTTTATATATATATTTTTATAGTTACTTTTTTTTRTAGACACCACAGTAGAAGATAAAAGACAAATTAGTTAGAGGGATTTAGAGGGATTTCTAGGTACTAGTTAAAACAAAGAAACAAAAAAAATCCTTAAGATCTTAATTGTGAAAAGAGAATTTAACTGTTTTCTTTGAGTCTAAAACCCCCTCCTTGAAGAAAAATTTCCACCATTCTTTAACTATATTTAGCAGTATAATTAGAACTTTTCCATGTCCTTTATGCCTGTAGCTATGGTTGAGAAGGAACACCGAAACTTTTTGCTATGTTAATTTCTGTTTTTTAAATGCTTATACCTGGTAAGTGGCAAGGGTTGTGAACCCGTATGAAACTGCACTGAGGGAGTGTCAATGTTGGTGCATCTCTGATAACATTGCTAGACATTTGTGACCTTCATCAAGATGCTAATAATGCAATTAGAAATAAATGAGAAGTAAACTGGGGTGCGCAAGTCTGATTTCAGTACAGGCAATGAGTGTTTGAAAGAAGGTTTCTGATAATGCAATTAACTAAATTTCTGCTGCAGTTTCCATGCAGTCRTCTGAAAGCGCTCTCCCAGTCTCAATGGAGTGAAGTTCAGGAATACATCTTTTGAGTGAAAAATTAGTTATTTCCCTGCTTATGGGAGTATAAAACTGAGGCATAAAAAAGTAAAAATCTTTGCACACTCACCAATAACATAATGTAATTTTTTATGGTAATCTGAAGAAAATATCATAGGACTGGAGGTGACCTCCTGGCACATGAAATCAAGTCCTCTGCTGCCACCGGCAGCCCCATCGTATAATACATAATTCATAAGCTGATCAAGGACTATCTAGAAACTAATTGGCCATTACTACTCATTTGGGAAGACAGTTTCAGAATGACATTACTCTGATTCTGATGCATTGACTCCTTACTCTAATTTTAAATTATATTTATTCATGTGCAGTTAATACACCCTTGTTCTTCTGCTGACACGGTCCATTAGCTTTCATAATTTCTTTTAGGACTTTTATTGTCAGTTTAAATTTAGGCGTCCTCGGTTGTTTCGGAGCTAAGCCAGCAAATCCTCTTTGTCCTCATTTCTGCTAGTCATCATAGTAATCCCCCTCTGTTGTGCGTATTCCTTCTGCAAAGATGCCTTTTTTTCTGCAGCTGCATCCTATTTCTGGTTGCTTATGCTTTTGACTAAATATTTTGACTAAATAAGAACCAAAAAATATACATATGTTTCTTAATGTCATTAAAGATTCTTTCTAGTTTTAATATCTCTTAGGAAGAACATGCTTGTGTCATACTGTGCTTCACGCAAGCAAGCCAACTTTTCTTGTGCTTACCATTTTTTTTTTATTCACACTCTATCAAAATGGACCCTTAAGAAAGAAGATTACACCCATATTCCAGTTGTATAAAAAGAAAAAGAAAGATCTCTGTGCTTCAGTATGCCAAAAGTTGTAGTCCTTGGCCATGAAAAAGTTAAACATATGCTTAACTTTTCAGCATGGACTAACTTCCATTTCCATTTCTCACAATGATTTTTAAAGCAAATAATATATGCTTCTATCTAAATACTCTGCTGTCTTGGAAATATAGAATAGAAATAGAATAGAAGAATAGAAATTAGGACATTGTTTTTAAATGCCACTGAGTCTTTTTTGGGAAGGCCCATAGTGTTTGACTAGGAAACTACAATGACAGCCTTCACTTTAGGCAGATAGAGCAAGTTGTTAATTTAAGATGTTATCATGTAGAGAAATCATGGAAAAAAATAGATGCGGAGTGTGAAACTAAAAGAAAATAATTGGTCTATTTTGATTCCATTACCTAATGTTTCAGTTTCTCTGTTGGTGATTTCAGGGACTAAAGAAAATGAAACTTGGCAGTGCAGATGCATATTACAAAGGACTATAGGGCAGATATTTTTAATCAARTGATGCAATATGTGCCAGTGCTAATATGCTCCCTGTTCAGTGAGTCTCCTTGATGTTTCTCAACAGAAACATACTGAGGATGAAAATGTAAGCCACACAAATTATTAAGAGTATTTTACTGATTGAATGCAGACAGGATATTAGCCAGGATACGCTTATGCATACTCCTCAGATTCGGTTTGAAGGTTGTTTTGATTTGGGGATTTGTCTGTGTAAAATTTATGAAGTCTAGATTTAATGATTCCCTGTCAGACAGAAAAGTCCTTCTTGAATATGAGTCTGTAGTGCTTGCTTTTCTCTTTTGTTTCCATGTTGAGCTGGAAGCTAGTGCAGGAAAGAAATAATTCTTACCTTTGCTATAAATGACAGTTCTTAATTCTCAGAAACCATGYATTGGAATGAAGTACCCTAGGACAAAGCACTCCCTGTCCTAAGGGGATCTGTGCAGTTCACATTTCTAGCAGGCCAATGGTAGATCAACTAATAGGGGAACTTTATAACCATGTAAAAAATCTGGTCAAGGTACTATCTGAGAAAGAGCATGTGAAGAATGAGGGAGCAATTAAGCTGTTTAAACATACAGAGAGTTGTTCCCATGAGCAGGATAYCCCAGGGCATCCAATATGGTCCTACATGTTTGTGTTTAAGCAGCTTAATTCCACCATCAATTTCAAGTCCAAGGCTACTGGAAGCTGCTATATCTGTGAAAAGTTGCTAGATAAATATCCTGGGCAAGTTTCTAGTATCCAAAATGTGTAATGCTCCATGTGGCCTGTTTTTAAGAGGCACTGGCCTTTCTCCTCTTTGGTGGCTACACAAATTTGTATATATGCAACAGGACATAGTCTCTAATTACCTAGAGTATTGCTCCATAGTCATATAGCTAAAAATACCTCTGCTAAAAGCACACAGGGTTTTATGTTTGTTTGTTTGTTTTTTAAATATGCTCCTGCATGATAGCAAACTTTATGGGACTTTGCCAGGCACCTCAAATGCTCACTATTTTCACCAAATGTAAGTGGCTTGCCTATCTGCTGACTCAGTAACTTGGTCGTGGTCCTAACTGATCATTTACTTTGGTGTGCTAGTGCTTTGCTTTGTGTTAAAGAGACCATGTAACTAACAACAAAACTTGGAAACAGCAAATTCATGGTCATTTGGCTCCTCCCTGTGAGATTGCAGAGAATGAAGTTTGGACCAGGGCAGAGTTTCCTTCTGGCATTGGGAGCTGATTGGCCCTGGGCACCACAGCTGATAACAGCTAAAAATAGTAACCGTATAAAAGCGGCGAGAGCAGCACAGCTGCCTGTACATTCCCTTCTCAAATCTCAGCAAGGGAGGATATGATGTTCTTCAAGCCTTTGCAAATATGTTACTAAGAACATTCTGCTTCTTAATTCCACTTAACAATTAACTCATCAGATAAAAAACACATTGGACTGTGTGACTCACGGGGGAAGTAACTAAGTTATAATTAAAAGAAAACATTGAAGACCGGATTTTCCAAGGGTAGATTGACAGAGAGGTGGGCCCCAGCTATTTCTTTGCAACTGTGCCTGCTGAATAGCTGTGTTTTTCATATGCAAGAATATTGGATGTAGTCACATTATATCTTTATGAGGAGTGTATTTTCTGACTGTGCAATTAGAAATGTTTGTAAAAACAACCGTGTCTTTTCCTTTGATGGGGACAGTGCTGTTTGCGTTGGGCACTGAACCGTCATTGAGGAGTTCAGGACTCTATTCTCAGCTCTTCTGTGAGGGAAGACTAAGCGAGCTGGGCCCGTTTAGCCTGGAGAAGAGAAGATTGAGAGCAGATCTGATCAATATGTATGAATACCTGAGGGGAGAATGTAAAGAAGATAGCGCCACACTCTTCACGGTGGTGGCCCATGACAGGACAAAGGATAATGGGTACAAGGTGAAACACAGGCAGTTCCATCTCCACATAAGGAAGAATTTCTTTCTGTGAGGGTGACAGAGCCCTGGCACAGGCTGCCCAGGGAGGCTGTGGAGTCTCCTTCTCTGGAGGTCTTCAAATCCCGCCTGGATGCCACCCTCTACCCTGTGCTCTGGGTGTCCCTACTGGAGTAGGAAGGCTGGACTAGGAGATCTCTAGAGGTCCCTTCCAACCTTAACCATTCTGTGATTCTGTGTGATTCAGTGATTCTCTGCTCTTGATTTTGGACAGATCAGATCACTTCCTTGCATTTCTGTTCATGCATTCCTTTGCATTCCTTGCATCTGAAACACTTTGAATGAGTAAAGAAGGCAGATATTTTGAAGAACTCCCACTTTTTAAAGTCTGGAAAAAAAGACAATAAATTGAAAACAAGGTGCAGTCAGAAAAAAGGCTAGAAAGTCTTAAAAATTGCTCTAAATCTTAAAAATTGGGAGCAGTGTCAACCCTATCAATAACGAACTATTCCCACGTGTATTAATTGCACTTATTTCAAGTATTCCTCTTGATTTTATAAGGCTTTACACAATGGAATTTGCATGGGTTAATTCCCTTTCAGTTTCATTCTAGTGTGTTAATTTTTCTTGTGGCTTATAATGGGTTTATAATGTTCCGAAAGACTGAAAGACGACCATGCTATCCAATCTTCAGTTTGGATTTTATATACTTAATTATTTCGAAAGGTCACTTATAACTACCTAGTCATTTTCCCTTTCATAGAAATATTCAATTACTTTTTTTATTCATTTCTTATTTGAGAGACCGTGCATAGCAAATGAAATAATTGCGAAGGATGTCAGTTCAGCTCTTCCGTAGAATGAAATTGTCCTTTTGTCATCAAGAGAGCATAAGCAGCTGAGGTAGAAGCCCCTACACAGTGACTTGGACCCACACTGGGTATAGAGCTGAGAGCTGACCCAAGTTCTTGGCCTTATCTCTCTAAAAGTTACATTTTTTTTTTGTATAGAATGCAGCCAAGTTATGATCCAAGAGTCTCTTACTGGTGCCATCATCTAGAATGGGATTTAATCTTTTCTTAACATCATGCAATACCTATATATATTTATCAATTACTATGACATGAACAGCCATTTACTGTTTGGCCAGGACTGGACAGAAATTGCTAATGCCGAGCAAAGGCCTCAGTGGCTCATTAGCGTTTTATGAACGGATTATTAGTGTTTTATGAACAGATGAAGGTCTCTYAATGTGACCTAGTCCTTTTGTATCAGTAATTGTCATCAAGATAAGAACAGTGAGACTGAAAAGATGCCCRTGTGTGGTGACATTTCGGTGATCCATGAACTTCCTCTGTGGTATCATAGCCAGTGACCAAGGGCTGGCAGTACGTGACATACACAGTCTAGAAATCTTGGGATTTAGGGAAACGATGCAAACAAATAAGGTGAATCATCCAGCTGAGGGGAAAACTCTTACATTGTTCACTATTCCCACCAACTTCTTTCAGTAAGGAAGCATTTCTTGTAGGAAAACCACTCATCTGAGTTCAGTGACGCTTTCAGTCTGCCCTCTCCGGCTTATACTTTGAACCTTTGGGCTGCTTTTATTAGGCTTGGGCCATCCACTTTAAAGAAAGGCAAAGACTAAATGCAATAGCAGGAGAGAGGCTCACGTCTGTGTGTAGCTAACCATGTTACTTGGATTCATGCTGGTCACCTGTGTTAATTCTGCAGTGAAAAGGATCACTGAGCAAAGAAAAAATGAAAATAAAGTATAACTAAATGAAATTCAGTTGAACATTACACTGAATAAAAAAGGACATAAAAATCATACCGTTATTAAAGGAATGGTGATGTGATGAACTAAGAAAAATGAGCTTGTTCACTGCTACCTTTTTGGTAACTTCATCACAAATGTAGCAAGAGGTGAAATGAAAAATGAATGAGGGCAATTTCCTAAGAAGAAAGGAGAAATTGTACAGCTTCCTGCAAGGCTCAAGGTCATCAAGCTGCATTATTTCTTTAGCTGCTGGTATGCAGTATTACTGATGATGAGCTAGACCATAATGTATAGAGAGGTTAAAGTTTGCTGCTGAATCACACAGAGTCACAGAATGGCTGAGGTTGGAAGGGACCTCTAGAGATCATCCAGTCCAACCTTCCTGCCCCAGCAGGGACACCCAGAGCACGGGACACAGGGCGGCATCCAGGCGGGATTTGAAGACCTCCAGAGAAGGAGACTCCACAGCCTCCCTGGGCAGCCTGTTCCAGGGCTCTGTCACCCTCACAGGAAAGAAGTTCGTCTTCATATAGAGAATACAAATGTGCTGAAACCTCCTATTTCACAATGAATATATGTGGGTGTATCAAGTAGCCATAAACCACAGTCCCTCTCTTAGCCCAGTAGTACATATATGTTCTTGGGGAAACTAATCTGCTGCGCAGGGATCCATGCATGAAATCTGCTGTACAGGTAACATGACTTTATGTGACACTACTCAACTTGACTAGTGTGAAACTTGGAAACCTCAAGAAGCTGGTTTGAATCAGAAATTATTTCAAACAGAGCTGTTAGGGCTTTGCCTTTCAAAAAGATGCAAGTCAGAATACAGCAAGTAATTCCTGCTTTCAGCTAAATTGTTCAGTAAACAACAGAGTGAAGCCCAAAAATATTCAACAAAATCAGTAGCAAATATGCATTCTCCGGGCCTTATTTACTGGGAGAGATGAAAATATAGTTTGAGATCTGCATGAGATRTACATGTCATTTTGAAGCTTTTTCTGTGTGTATCAATTCCTTAAATGGGATTTGAGTTATATATTTTGTGCTGGACTTTTGCATGGGGGAGTTCACCTCCCCTTGCATGTTCTTGGTACAAACTGTAGTTAAGTTAGACTTAATTTAGGGCAAGAAGCACACCAATAAGTGATCAGAATTAATCTAAATAGAGAATTCTGCTAAGATCGATGAGTTAAGGCAAGAATATACGTTATTTACAGTCACAGACTTTTAAGCGTAATAACCTAGTTCTGTGTCAGCAGTAATTTACCAACAGTGGATACTCATCACGCTTACTTAGTTTTAATGTTTTATGTTACTGGTATATTAAGTCTAGAAGACATATAATGCCACTTATGATATCCCCTCAATACCACTTTCCAGAGCAGTTCCTGTCCTCATTGGAAAATCTTTGCTCTTAATTGAAATCCCAACTTTGGGTTGGTAGTAAAATAAAGAAATCTCTGCCTCTCTAACAAATACGACRTTAGGAGACAATTTGGTAGTTTTGMAGTGTCACTTCCCAGTGCATGTTCAGCTCTGGCTGTCTCAATATGAAAAGATAATTATTCACAATTAAATCCTTCTTATTATTGATTAGATTTTTTTTCTTGAAGTTTGTAATATGTTTTAATATTGCAGCAAAGCTTGATGCACAACAAAATTATGCTTTAAAATAATTCCATACTTTGGGAATATAATTTATCCCGTTGAACTCCTGTCGGAGTTGATTCTAGCAATGTGACATTTTGGTAAATGATGATTTTATTTAGAGACTGTCAAAACAAAAATGGTGCATTTTTATTAAGTGCACAAAGGGATCTCCTGTGAAAGGCAACTTCTGTAGTTAGTGTCTACAATGRTGGCCTAGATATCTGAGGCAAATCTCTTGATTTTTCTGAAGACTGAGAGAGTGTCATGTAGTTCAAAGGGAAATGGAAATTTCATTGTGGGTTTTATAGTTTCCTACATTTTTAAATAGATAGCACATCAGAGGTACTAGTATGCAATGATGTTAAAAGCAATTGTCAATTACAAATAACTCAGAAACTCCGAAACGTCTCTAGAAGATATTTTTTTCATAGGCTGATCAAAGAGCATGCCTGAGTCGCTGCTCAGCTGCACTTCTTGGGAGAATTTAGCAGCTAAACAACTGTTAGGCACAAAACACACACCCAAACAGCATCTACAGCAGCAGAATCAAGATTTGACTTCCTCATTTTTAATTTTTTAAGTCCACGATGGAAGCTCTCCACACTGTGACAAGCCATGTTTCTGGTTTCCAGGATAAACTTTTATTTTTTTACATTTTATTATGTTAACTTTTATTTTTTTAAAACATGCAGTGCCCGCTGTGACGGAGCAAACCAGGTAACGGTGGCAGGCGAGCGAGGCCGAGCCCTGATCCTTGCCGGCCCCCTCGCYGCCCGGTAGCGAGCGCCGTGCTAGAGTTACACACCGGCTGCTTGGCCTCTGAGTCACCTCCTCAGGGCAAATCTTTGCTGGAAGGGAGGCCCGGATCAGGCCTGTGAAAGCTGATAGTACCTCAGAGTTCACCTCCAATAAGAGGTCTTGGTGATATGGCAGGTTTTTTTTTTCTCAAGCTCTTCTTTTATTAATGGGGCGACATGGTCATATTCATTTATATACCTCATAAACCTCATTCAGTCCCTAATGTTCTCGGGTGTAACTCAAAGCCTTTGCTTTTTCTGACTTGTAAGAAAATGATAGCTTGAACTAAGACACTTATTCTCTGCAGTAAAATGAGAGTGTACTAATTATTTATCAGTATCTTACCTTTAATTTGACAGAAGAAAGAACTGATTTCATAGCACAAAATACAGTCATCTAGAGAATAACAATCATTATACTCAAAAAGGTTCCATCCAGTGTAAGCAGTAAGTCAGTTTTATATGACAGCAAAGCCATAAATGCATGAACAAACTTATGGAGTGTGTATATATATATATGTATATATGTGTGTGTGTGTGTGTGTGTGTGTGTGTGTGTATATCTCCTACTCACTGCCTCCTGCAATGTTTAACTTAAATCAAGCTTTCAGAATCCATTTTAAGAAGCACAGCATAAGAAACACACCAGGACTCTGTTTTGCTTGGAGCTGGGCATCTTCTTTAACAAAATAACTACTATTTTCTTTTCTCTTAACCCTCATGAGTGAAAAAGTAGTTAAGTGTCTCACAAAAACAAAAGGAAAGGAATAAAGGAAATGGTCCCTAGCACATCCTTTCCTACAGAATACTCTTCATTAGTATGCATTTTTTTTTTGAATTCACTTCCATCTAATTAGATATCGTATAATCAAACAGATCTGCTTCTAAGTTTTCACTTTATCAGGAGTACTTGAGAGCATGCTTAGTATTAGCAGCCATAAATTTGAAGCATGGGCTCTCTTCCAGAGATTTTACTTTGAGATTTCTGAAAATCAGAGGTAGGCTGGACTGCTGTCTCTTTGGATACTTAAAAGCACAGCTACAACACTGGGTTTGTGGTGTAGCTTTCTCACACCTAGTCTTTTGTTGCCTCAGAGCACCCTCGTTTAAGTCCTGGGTAGGAGATGAGTGCAAGATGATGTCTCATGAGTGAAAGCAGACAACTCTGCTGCCCAGAAGTATCTTGAAGCACATGGTGTCTGAGCCCTTCCATTTGAATTTGAAGAAAAACTTCTTCACTGGAACAGGCTGCCCAGAGAGGTTGTGGAATCTCCTTCTCTAGAGATCTTCCAAACCCACCTGGACGTGATCACTGCCATGTGCTCTAGGCATCCCTGCTGGAGCAGGGGGGTTGGTCGAGGTGATCTCCAGAGGTCCATTCCAAYCTCAGCCATTCTGTGACTCTGTAACTATGGTGGGATCTGTTGGACCATTGTTTCTCTAACTCAGCTTGTTACCTTGGGCTCCTTTGGTCACTGGTGGAAAAAAATAGGCACTTCCAGAGCACAAGTTTCTTCCTTCAAAAATAGACATCTAAATCGGTCAGATGAATCACCTTTTAGAAGTGCTAATCCTTTGTATGTTGATTTAAGTTAAATGTTTCGGTTTAGGATTAATGATATTTCCTCCTGACTGTTCTTCAGAGCTGTCAAGGTTTTCTTCCGGAGCTGCTGTGTGATATAAATTGTTCAAAATACTTCCCTGTGTCAAAACAGTGTTGGCAATGAGGCTGAAACTCCAGGTAACCTCAATCAAGATGACCCACTTCCCATGGCTTCCCGGAGCGACCGTTAAAGGGAAATTACACCTTCACATGAGGCACTTCAGGAGAACAAAATTTTCAGCAAAAGTAAAAGCTTATAACCGGCAGGTGATAATATATTATTTACGGAGGCATTTTAGAAATCCTGCGACTATAATTATCTTTTTGGCAGACTTCTGTAAGTGTTATATGTAACCGCAGTGCAATGCTTCTTTTTGCTGCATGTAAAGACACTTAGTCCATGTCCTTGGAAGTTTGCCTGCGTGCCTAAGAATAATTGTACTATAAATGTTTGGTAATTAATGTACCTAGTCCAAAATTGCATGTGAATTTTTGAAATCAAAGGAGTAATAACACTTAATTCTCTTATAGTTAACCTTCCAGTTATTTGAATGAGCGCTAATTAGAGCTGGAAAACCATAAGCACACTTTTACACTAATTGTGATGTTGATTATGCTGTAATTGTAGTTGCAGCAGCGTAACAAGATTTCCTTTTTTTAACCATTTCGATGGCTGACACGACACCAATTCCCATAGCGCTGGCCCAGAAAGGTGCCAAGCTGTTGGATGCTGCTTCTCTGGGTGCCAAATGCCCCGAGACCGTAGGAGGGAATTGGAGATTATCCTGGGAGCACCCAGCTAGGTAGCTTGTAGGAAAGGTGAGTGTTCAGTCACGTCCAAGCAACACTTAAAAGGCCTTGGGATGGCTGGAGTGGAAGATAGGGCTGCTCCCTGGCATGGTTGCTTGAGTTTTGTCCAGCGATGACAGCTCCTGCTTGCAGGTTGTCCCAGCCACCTCCCAGCGTGCGAGAAGGAGCCATCCCCGTTCTCAAACAGGGCCAGGCAATGGGGAAGAAAGGGKCATTGCAGGGCAGAAGGGCAAAAACGTAGCCCAGTTGGTTCCTGCAGGGCTGGGCTGCCGTGAGGAGTCCCCGGGACAAGCAGGAACAGCCAGATGTGCTCGGCAGTGACTCGCGCACCGGGAGCACCAGAATCCTTACCCAGGTCCCTCCAGCCCAGCTCGCCCTTCCTCGTGCCTTGAGGCTGTGTCAGCCCTGTGCGCTGCTGCCTGCGATGTGACCTCTGAGTCACGTAAGACACACAGGGAGAAGGAGGCAGGGCAGGTGACGGCAGCGCGGCGGTAAGAAAGAGGCCTCTTCTTAAAGGAGTTTCCTTCCATATTCCCTGCATATCATCACTTCTCCTGTTCTGTCCCCACTCTGCTATTAACACACAGAGAGACAGGTCAAGAAGCAGTTATGGGACACAAATATTTTCTCTTCCCAGGGCCTGCAGCTCTTATTTCCCRTTCTGCTCAACCCCATTCCCCATCTCCTTGGCTCTTCACCAGACCCAGAGCACCAGGGTTCTCGCTCTGTATGTCACACAGTGGTTTTCTCCTGTGCACAGCCCTRCTTTTCTGCACACTCACTGTACAAACACAACCCCTACATGTTGCTAGAGCAAAATTAGGCTCCTTTTTTTGCCCCTACCCTCCGACGCAATAAGGAYGTTAGGATCCTGAAGAGCTAAGGAGCAGGACAGGCCCCTTAAGCAGGCAAAACACGGTGGCTGTTTAAAGCAATGACACCAACCTGCTGCCAGCCTCTTCCTGCTCTCCTTTCACTAGTGCAGCAACGCAAGGGAGGGAGCAGCTGAAACAGAAAACACGGAGAGCAGAACTATTTCCTTGCTCCTGTGCTAGGTACCAGGGCTTGTCTCCTCCCCTGCGAGTCTCCACCCTCTTTTTTTTATGCCCAGGGCTATTTTGGGCTGGGAGCACTGCACTCTGACAGATGAGGATCCTGTACCGAGCACAGCAGCACTTGTTGCTCTGAGGAACTGCACAGACRCAACGGGGGCTGTTTCTCTGCTGGCTCTGTATTTTTTTTTCCTTTCTTTCTTTTTAATTAACTTGGAAACTTATTTCTGCCACTGGTGTGGAGTTTTATCCTTACGAATGATGTTTTAAAAAGCGCCGTGGGAGCCCTTGAAGAGGGAAACCCAGCTGCTGGCTGAAACGCCTTTTGCCTCTTGCTACGAGCGATCAGATTCTAGCCTTGGGGGTGGAAGATGACAGACTATGTTCCCACAAACGGGGAGGGAAAGGACCCTGAGATCGAGCTCTTTGTGAAGGTAAGTTGTTCTGTGCACCGAACCCTCGTGTAGCGCTCGGATCCGCTGGGCTCCTATTTAATAATCAAACTTTAATTTCCTGGCGCCGCGTGGAGACGGTTCTTTGACAGCCCCGTTATCTCTTGCAAACACGTTCGCGCTGCTTTGTCCTTCGTAACATTAGAATTAGATAATGCTGTTAAGGGAAAGTCGGGCTGCTTTTATTTATCTGTGAGTGCTCTCCTCGAGAGTTTGTTCTGTTATTGTTAGCCTGCTGCTGCCTGCAYGTATGACATCTCCAGTGCCAGGCTTTCCCACTGAGCATCCTGACTTTCTTTCTCATATCTGGGAAGAAGAAGGTGATGAGCTGAGCGTGATTCGGTACCTTGTCAGAGGCTGTCAGGGCTGAAGCCCTAGCAGCTCCTAAAACAAAAAGGGCTGAGTGAAGCTGGCAGCCCATTCCCTGCAAAAAGCCTATTCCTCTTTCTGAAAAATGAAAAATAAACCATTTTTTTTTACTCTGTGTTACCTCCTTCAACAGCCAATTCTTGTATACAAAAGTAACTGAAAACAGAAACCAAAAAAATGAAAACGTATAAAAATAAGTACACTTACATGATACAGTTTCAGAAAGTTTCAAATTTGGTGCATCTGTTGGTCGTGGGCTGGGGAAGTTTTTCTGTTAAAAGCTATGGCATAGTTCAAACCCATAATGACTTTATTAATAGCACTTTATGCAAACTCTGTCCCATTCAAGAGCTTAGATTTTTTGAGGCTCAGAGCGAAATTTCAAGACCTTTATGTACATCTAGGCTGAATTCTACTGTGTCCACATGAAGGCTAGGTATTTGGTCCTTCCAAGCCTGAACCAGCCCTATAAACTGACAGGATTATTATTAATATGTGGGAGTTCTATGTGCACGTGCAAATAGAGTACCAAATGACTGGGAAACAAATTCCAGCTCCTCCCTTCTGCCAGGTCCAGGGTGCATGCAGTTGCCTTGTGCTCCATGATGGATATTGGGGCTTTGAAGCTGAAATGCCAGCCACGTCCGTCGTACATATACACGGCCTYCTCATGCATTTTCCAAAACCAAGCAGTTCAAATACAACCTTTCTGAACGAGCCAGTGCAGAGATCTTTTTCCTTAACAAACAGAGAATGCACAAGACTTCTTKTTTCATAGCTGCTTGGCAGTTCCCTTTGCAAAGCTTAGTATATTAAAAGGGACCTACAGTGGTCCATATATCCTGCTGCCTTTAAGTGCAAGCTCTTTCTACAGAGGTCAGTTGAATAGAGATGTCTGTGGACCAACAAATAGGTTAGTGAGATTTTCTGGCAGTCTTGTCATCACACATGTATTCTGGAATGCAGGTCTTTAATTAGTAATTTGTGTAAGTGCCTACAATATTTTGTTAAGGCAGATATGGACACATGATGTACATGTGATGTGCTTATGGACTAGCATCAGCTGTTAAAGTGAAGGCCCTTTTCCAGATTTACTGTGTGAAAATTCCAGCACCGTAAAAGTTAGCAGCAAAATATTAATTAAATTCAATTGAGCAATGCCATCACCTGAATATTTATAGCTCCTGAAAGATCATTCTTAGTAGTCTGATTTCCTGCATAATGCAAGTTACAGGATTTCATAGAGACTCTTGCATAAAAGTCATAGTCTGTAGAGCCAGAGCAAAGSAATTAGGTGTCTGCCACCAAATTAGTATCATCCTGGAAACTTTCCATCAACGCTGAAAATTTTCAGCTCCTGAAGTTTTGGCAATGTGCCATTTAATTTAACTAAAAGTCTAAAAAGAGTTGAACACTAAAGATTCTGAGAAGAGTATAAAATTGTATGGCTCAAAAGTTAAAAAYTACATAAGAGAAGAATGTACAAAGAAAAGAAAAGCTAAAAGGTGAATRTAGGAGAATTTAAGAGATAAGAGAATTTAAGAGATCATTAATAGATGAAAACTTTGCTAGAGTAAGAAATTTAAAAGGAGAGCATGGTAGTAAAGAATAGTAAACGGGAAAGCTGACCCAGGTGAGAATCTGCAAAGAAGGCACCTCTGTCTGATTTAAGATTGGAAAAAAGAAAAAAAAAAAATGGCAATTTCTATGTGAGTACAAGGCACTGAAACAATTTGAAAACCTAAAAAATACTGGACTGCACTTGGGGACAGTTCCAATAAGAGGAGATGCTGGATCAATGGGGTCAATTGGGACAATTTCATCATTTGATTTTGTGGTCCTAATATTTCTCTCAAGGAAAAAGATTCAGACCTGTATCCTTGAATGCAAGCCAGTGAGTAAGTATAAGAGAGTAGTTGTGACCTACTGAAAAGTACATGTTCTTTAAACAGGAGCGATCCAAAAAAGATCGGTATTTCACCCACTGTAAAGTCACTGATAAAAGCAGCTTGTGTCTCAGGTAAAAAAGAAAAAAAAAAAAAAAAGAATTGTTACACAATTGCTCTATTCCCTCTTTCTGAAGAGGAGAAGCCTTAGAAAGACAAGTAGAGAGATGGTTGTAAACAAAAGAGCAGGGCTGTAACCTAATGCAGGTTCGATATCTGCGGAGCTATGCAGATCCTGCCTGCAGCACCAGCAGTAGTTTAAAACACAGATATTTAAACTATTGTGGCAGAGGCAGGTTAGGTGGTTATCACACCCATTTGTTAGCATCCCCATTGATTCCAGTGTTTTTCTAACTCTGCCCTGACCTGAATCTGTGAAATGATCTTTTTCTAAAGAGCATTTGTTTATTTTGGGATTCTTTTTTTAATCTTTTTTTTTTTTTTTTTTTTTTGGTAAAAGGGTTGCGTTCCTCTCAACACCCAAATCTGGGTCAGGATGTGAGGAGAGGAAGAGGGCAAACCTGAGGGGTGGTGAAGCCAGACGAGGAGCTGGTGCCGCTTTAATCGGGTCTGCAGTTTGTGTAGCTCTGCCCGCTGCCAACACTGACGCTCTCCAGCAGCAATTCCCTCTGTAAACTAGTTTGACAAGGAATTGGAAGGGGCTGCCAGAGGGGAGGCTTGTTCTGTGGCAGTGAGAGAAGTTGGCAGTCCCAGCTTCAAGAGGGGAACCGTCTGGAGGGAGCACTCGCGCTGTCCTTAACCCAGCTTGTTGGGTTTMATTTAATTTTAATTCTCCCGGTGCAGAGTACTTTTTAAATGCACCCTGATGGAAGGTATACACAGCTTTTTCTGGCAGTCTTTTCTACTCTCGAATATAGTGGCTAAACTGAAATGGTGCTCTTATTGGAGAGATGTTGAAAGACAGATTGTTAAAATGCATGGGGATCACTATTCCTTTTTCTTTTGCAGTGGAACAGGTGCCTGGGCACATTTCATAACTAAAATAAAATATTTACTTGTAGAAAGTTAATTTGAAGGGCAGTACATTGTAAATATGGAAAACAGACCATTACAAAAGCAAGAAAACTCAGAAGTACAGCAGTCCTTTTGCATTGCTCAGGATGAATGCAGTCCGGAACGTAAATAAGCCACAGAAATGGTCCAAAGTACATTTCATCAAAAACATCTTCCTGGTTATTGAATAAGAAAATATATAATAATGAATATTTTTGATACTCAAAAAAGTACTAAAGATACTAAAGACAGTATTATCATCATGTTAGGGTAATAAAATGAGTAAGGAGGTAGGCAGACCTACCTGGGCAGAGAGGTAGATGAGCATTTCAGCAGCTTTTGCTTGATAAGTGTTAGTTTTTACCTCACCACATTTTCTAATGTGATCATTCTGAGCACCCATCCACAGAACAAGTACAGCTGTGTGCTAACTGAAAGCAATCTTAGAGGGACCTTCAAGTTCCACACTCACCAACTCATCCATTAAATATATTATCACCTGCCTGTTTAAGGCATAAAGCTACACCATCCCAAAGACATCAGGAGTTGGGAGGACCTGAGTTGTTCAGGAGCAGTGCAAAGGCCTGTAGGGAATTCCACATGGACAGAGTATCAGCCAAGGCTGAAGGCCTCATGTTGCCACTGTGCTCATAACGCCCTCAAAAGTCATTTGCTGTTGAAGGGCTATCACAGAGAGGTGGAAGACTTAATGTGCTCATGGTTTCCCAGAGCCAGGAGATGAAGTGCGAGGCACCCGTGATCCCTTGCTCGTGTGCAGGTTTCATGTTCTTGGACTGAAACAGGCACAAGTGCAAACAGCAAAGCCTACAGGTGCCCCTGAGTCACGATGGGATGTTTGGGGGTCTCCGAGGAGTAGGTTTAAAAGCAGTGGCCAAACTCATCACCACACTCATGATGACTGAATGCATGGGTCAGTCAGAGATCCTCCTGCTGATCTGACATGCTCTGCCCAAAGGCCATGAATCACCTCAGRCTTTGCTCTCAGTGGGGTGTAGGTGCTCTTCTGCCTCTCCTTTGGGCAGAAATTATCCCAGAAGGAGTAGAAAAGTGCAATTTTTTTTTATTTCTCTCTCTTTTCAAACTAGCATTTTGGTCACCTGCTGTAATGAAAGATACAAGTAAAGAAAGATGCTCTTAGTAAAAACAACTCTTCACTGCTATTAAGGTTTGTTTAAAGGTAGGAAAATCACTCTGATGAGAGACCAGACTTAGTTCCGACTTCCAGGAGTTATCAAAAGACAATAGAATATAATGGTTTTACAAACCGGGATCCTTACAATCACAAACTTGATAGGATCCTCTTAACTCATTAGAACAATCCAAGCTCTCTAATTTATTTGGTTCATAAACTGCCCGCAAGAAATATTCTGATGCTAGAGTGGAAATCACAATCAGATCTGGAAAGCACAAAGTTCTTTCCTAGTTCTTAAGAAGTTTCATATTTTCCTGGCTATTATGAAGTCAGGTTTTGGCTTCCACACAAAATTGTTTCTATATTCAGCAAAGCTTTCTTGGTAGAAAGAAAATAATAAAAAGAAAAAAAAAAAAAAAAAAAAAAAAAAAAAAAAAAAAAAAAAAGAAGAAAGCATGAGGCTGAAACACCTAGTTCAGCCTTTCTGCTGCTCCGTGGTAGCCAACAACATTTTTTATGGCTCCTTGGGCAAGTGATTTGCCAAATCTTTCACTTTTCAAACACAGACACCTTACCAAGCAGATGCAAGCAGTGCATGGAGCCCCTGACTGGAAGCTCTTGTGAGCATTGGTGCTCTTCGGGCTCTTGCATTTTTAACCCTTTCTGACTTATCCAGCAGTTGGAGGGCAGCATGGACACATCCCTTCCAAACCTCCTTCGGGATTGCAGTGTGCCCCCACCTCTGGCAGCTGCCTGAGGGAATCAGTCTAGTCTTGTAATATGCTGGCCTGGTGCATCTATATTAAGGTGATCAAATTTACAAGCTTCAGTGGTAATCCAGACACTTGTATGTTCAGAATCAAGAGGAAAACATTGTGTTGGCAATATCTATTTTTTGCTTTAATCTTATACTGTTAACAAAGCATAATTCAATAAATTAACAAAGAGAAGTCTAGCAAATGTTTTTAAATTAGAAGTTGTTTATGTCTTTCCCTGTGATGAAGAAAACCAAGACTCTAAAGAGGCTGTAGTCCATGTTATACAGTTATGAACCTGCATGTCTGCTTTTTCTCTTTGAGGATTTTCAGATTTTGTCTTATGTCAAGACAAGTGTCTCAATGGAGGAAAAATTAGAGACAGACAGTAAATAGTTTTAGTAGGCCAAATTTATAAAAGGACTTGTCAGGGGTAGATTACTATTCTTGCCCTCTTGTACCTAGTCTGGAATGCTTTTAGAATCATTTGGAAAACTGGATTTATGCATCTCCATTTGAAGAGGGTTTTTYGCCTAGTTATCTTTCACCTAACTACATGACCTGATCATTAATGTATGGCTGAAGGTGGATTACACCATTGCCTGCTACAATCTTTGTTTTTAATAGAAATGACCCTGACTACTTGCTTTTTATTGAACTTGATGTCACCCAGAGATGTTGTGTGACCAAAGCAGTTGATTAAAATGAAACGTGTTTAAATACTTTGTTGARTATGCATAGACATTATTTCTGTAAATGCTTTTCTAAACTGGATTCATAATTACTGTGAGCAAAGCTTCAGAAGCATTCAGAATGGGTCATATCCTATTGGTATTAAACCTGATGAGATTTCTGCTGGTGAGTTCAATGGCAGCAGAGTTGGGCCAACTTGCACGTTTTCAAGAAACCTCCCTTTAAGGATATTCAGTATCTCATATTTAAAGTGTGCCTACTAACTCCTTCCTTTTAGCCCAGTTTTTGAGTTTCATAGTCAAATCAGGCAAATAAAATGCTTTGTATTTGCCTAACATATGGATGGTGAAGAAGGTAATATCCATCATTCTTATTGCTTGTGCTTAGAAATAGCTGTTGGTRTGGTTCGGATGCTCTATCTTTAGTTACAGAAAGCACTTTTTCCATCTCTGGACAAGCAGCGTATAGCTCGTCARGCTCACAGGTTGTTGTGTCATGGCTCAGTGATGACAGTGAAGCTCCAGTGAATGCCCTTGGAAAACATTTATCATCAATATATGGCTTTGGTGAGGCTATTCCAGAATAGTAAATGTCACTGAGATCATTTGACATAGCATCCCAAAAATATCCAGGGATCCTTTCCAAGAGAGCCACTAGGCTAAAACTGAGTACTCATATGACGCTTAATTCTTTAAAATCTGGCAGATACCAGCAAACAAATCCCATCAGTGCTGCAGCAGTATTTCCATTTTGCAACTCAAAACTCTGGTGGAAGATTTTTCAAATTATTCAGGCAGATTTTAAGGTAATGCACGTTTGTGAGTCAGTTTTAAGTATGAATAAAAGCAGATTTCAATTATGACTTTTTTTTTCTTTTTATCAAAGACTCACTCAAAGCCACAGGGAGAACCATCAGACATACAGAAGATTTTATTTCTGTGCTGGATTCATATTTTATTCAAACTTATAAATCTTATTTGAATTTGGACACCAGAGCAGACACCTAAAGTGCTTTAGTAAGTCTTTAGAAAACACTTTCCAGTGATTTGACACTCTAAATTTTAACACTAACAAAATCCAAAAGAGATCTTAATTCCCATCCCTACTTTGCCCCTTTCTCCACTCATTTGTTTGAACTTCGTCCGTATTGCTGACGTGCAATAAAACTCACCTAGGTGTGATAATAGCGATAGACGTTTATTTGGAGCTGCAAGTGAAAAATATCCTTGATTCTTTCTTGTGTCTGATGAATTTAATCTGCATCACATTGTATTTCTGGCATGATTTTTTTTTTATCTTTGAAGATTTGAAAATGATTATAATGGAAGAAAGGTAATTCAGAATATTCTCAGGTTTTTTTTCAAAGATCCAAAGCAAGTGATTTTTATCTAATAGCATTTAGGGACAGAATTTTCTGTAACTGATTAGATTTTCAGCACATCATTGCCATTTTCTACTAAAACTGATAGCAAATTTTACACATAAATGTAGTACGAGCCTGTAGGAAGAGTGTTTTCTCCAGCTGTATCAAAATAAATGATTGCTTGTGAATGCATATTTTTCCATCCATCACATTAGCATGCGATTTTACTCTGTTATTCCTGAACTTCTGATAAGTTAAAAAAAGATGTAAAAAAAGGCAAAAAAAAAGCAAGTTGCTCATCAAGCAGCTTAACTAATGAAATCTAATGAAGTCTAATTAGATGACTCCCCTTGAGCAGCAGGTTTGGCTAGATGACTTTTGAGAGGTCCCTTCCAAGCTCAGTTATTCTATGATTTCCTATGAATTATGTAAATGCCACTTCTTGCTGGCATTCACTACTGGGCCACCTCTCTGGGCAAGACACAGCATGCTGCATGGTTGCCCTTTCTTCACAAAGGGCATTAATTTAGTTCTTTTTCCTTTTACCTTGCTGGCAGTTTTTATAAAGTTTGCTGGAGACTAATTGTCTTTGAGGTGTAATATAATCAAAGGAGAAACAGATACATAATTGAATACCTTGGTTTTCCTTAGAAACCTAATCAAGTGGGGACAATGTAGATGTTCTGTCAAGGGCCAGTTTCACAGGGCTGTCTGCCCGGTCTGACTTTCTTTGGGGAAGAGAGTTGCAGATGTGCACTTAAGTGCATCCCGTTTTAATAACAGTGTTAGTAGCTTAAGTCAATCTTCAGTGGGGTAGCAGAGATTCCTCTTCAGCTCASCTGCCCTGCTGCATCTCAGAAATTTATAAATTTATACCAATTAGTGCCCTAATYTTGGTGAGAGCTATGTCAGTCCCCAGGATACCTTGATTCACCTTCTACTTGAAGAATATTGAATATCAGGAGCTGAACTGGTTCTCCATTTTTTCTTTTTTCAATGTACCTGATTACCAAAAAAAGATGAAATTTCCCCTTTATGTGTATTTCCAGCAACCATGCATAAAACTCAGATAAAATGCTAACTGCCATTTCAGGAGAGTTGCATTTTATTTTTGTGCAGCACTTAGCATAACTTGATTCTGTCTTGGTGTTTCATGTGTGCATACGAGTTGCATACTTTACCTTTTATTTTTTTACTGCACCATTAGTAGGGGTTTTGAAGGTTCAGATTATCTATAGCTTAGGTGATTTAAATCCATATGTACCTAGACTGTATTACTTTACTGGAAGAGATGCAGAGAAGAAAGATTTTAAGGGTTAAAAAATATTCAGATTGCCTTCCTTAAGGCAGTCTTTATTGTTTATGTAAAAGACCAAAGGTCGTTTGACTGCAATATTGAACACGCCTGTGGAGGGCTTTCCGATCTACTGGTTAAAAGTGTAACAAGAAATATTAATAATTAGTTAAGGGTAGATATAGTTGAGTTAGAAATAAGCTTAATAACAACTTTGAAGATAATTWACTGTTGGACTAACCAAACGAGACTGTGTGCTTTGGTTGTCTGGTTCAGATCAAGGCTAGATATATCTTTAATGAAGTATGTATAGAGTCAATACAGGAATAAGCATGCCATAAAATGTGCAAACCTAGCATGGTTTGTTGTGGAGAATATATTYGCAAGCTGGGACAGCCTGAAAAGGTTGGCTCAAGCCCAGACAGTGACACAAACAATCTTTGATTTTGGTATCATTGTAAGATAAAATACCTTTGGTCAAAGTGATTTTGATGAAAATGATGTTCAGAGGCTGCTTTCATTTCTCAAAATGTCTCTTGGTGCCCTGGACATGACAGGGGGGAGTAATTAGTGCAGGTGGTAGCTATGTATAAGATCATCTTTGCCTGATGTGCAAGGGCTGGTTGTGGAAGGGCCTTGAAGACCAAAGCAGTGGCGAGACACCAAGTCATCAGGGGCTGCAGGTGCATGTTTCAGTACGGATCAGACTTTGCATACGAGGTGAAATGAGCTCGAGCGAGTTACGAGACCTGAATTTGCTTTGTGACTGTCATGGGAGCATTGCATAAGTCATGCCACTCCTCTCTACCTTGGTTGAATTTCTGCGAAACATTTACGTCAACGTTGTTTCTCAACTCTACGCAGCCCAGTAGCTTCTCTAGCTGAAATACATGTCTTTTTTATACAGATTAACTACTGTAAAAGCTACTTGCGCTTTGTGATTCAACTCCTCATACAACACTAGGCTAATTCTCAACACAAGGCAGCTGCTCCTTAATACTAACTACCAGGCTTGTTCTCCCYATACCAACATCAGCACCCCAAAAAACATCCTGAGCACTGCCACCCACCACACACAGCTATGGTTTTGGGTGCTGCRGCAGGCCTGTACCTGTGTATTGTCTGAAACATGTGAAATTCAGGAAAAAATAAACAGCCCCCGATGGATCATGGCTATTGTTGCCAGTGTTTTTCTAGATCCCGGTTCTCTTTGTGTGGGTCAACGGGTATGTTGTGTTACTGCTTTCCTTTTGCTTTTAGCTGCTGAATGAGCAGCTCACTTCAAACACATACGAGGGCATATCATGGGAGGAAATTATTTTCTTTCACTGCCCTGTGTTTTGTGATGAGCCATTGTTGCTGATTCATTACACAATTGGAGATTTGTTGGGTTTGTTTATTTTATTTAGGCTCATTTTAAAGCTGTTCAGGATGAGGAGAGGTTGAATCATGGAATATTCTTGCAGGTTACAGGATCCTACAGAACAGTGGGTTTAGCTGTTTTTCGGTGTTCAGTTCTTTCAGTTTTTCAGGGTGTCCCCAAAAGTTGGAGTGCTCCAAGCCCCTCTATGATTAAGCCTTGTTTCAGACTCTTCCACTAGAATTAGGATCATTTTCATTTTCTGCTCTTCTCTGATTGTTAGTTGACACCCGCAAAAAAAAAAAAAAAAAAGACAAGCTCAGTAAAACCTTTTTTCTCTTGAACTGAGATGTGATGAAGTGAGATTTTATGTATTTCGTTAATACCTTTGAATCAGAATTCCGCAGTTTAGCTCTAAATTCAGTTCTAGGTCTGGTCTTGCATTTAAGTTCAAAACTAATCTTTGTCCCCTCTGCATTAGCTCTCAGTCACTCACCTCCGAGGCAGAGCCGAGATGATTTGCTCGGATCTCGCATCACTCTGGTTCATGCTCCGGTGCTGGCAAAGGACCTTTTCCTAATTAGCCCCCAGGCACCTCTACCACACTGTGTGCCAAGGATTTAGGAAGAAATAAGCCATATCCAGAATCTCGGAGAGTGCTGCAATTAGTAGTAATCAAATTGTGCCCCTCTGTCAGAAGCAGGATTTTTGTACTACCGTTTGGCTGTTCRATAGAAGTGTGACTTTATGGTGTTTCTCTGTTTTATTACTTTTCAAGAACCACCAGCATAAATTTCCATTCCACAATAAGGCKAAAATATCTCTGTTTTGGAGGGAATTATATGTAAATAGGAGAAAATAGTTAATTCACASGTACTTAAATGAATTGGGCCTAGCTCTCTACAAAAACAAACACAAAATGCTGAGAAATTTGCTTGCCAAATACCAGTTTCTCAATTATCCTGGGAAMTTGGACATTTCAATGAGCTTTTTATGGCTGGTGTTTGGAGCATGCACTTCGAATGGCAATCTGTAAATAGCAGTTGTTAAGGCTAACAGTTTGTGAAGGCAACTAGCAAAATGGGAACTTCAGCTTTCCCTTGCCTGGATCACACGGGAATGCAGAATAAATGAAAAAGCTGCCAGAGAGACTTTGGAGATCCAGCCCTGCCCCAGGTGCAGTGGTTAGGAAATGGGCTGCCCACCTCCCTGATGAAGGACATAGCCCCAGAAGATGCATAGTGTGAGTTATAATTCATTACTCGTGCTGGCAAAGCAGTGCTYGTTAATAGTCTGCCTAAGAAACTCCAAAGAGTAAAAATATATAGAAATGATGTAAAAGACCAGAGAGATTGTAGATTAATGGCCTCAAATAAAAAGTCACAAATGCTGTGTTCCCAGCAAAAGCACAGGACAGGAAGCAGTGTCACACTTACATTACTTTTGGTTTTCCAGTTGGAAACTTAGCAGTTTCCAGTTTATCTATCCAGCTTATTGGATAGCTAAACACTTAGGGTAATCTGAGTRCACAGATTGAGCTGTGAGCAATAGGCTTTAATGAACGTCTTCCTATAGAAGGGATACTAATACCAAGGAGGTGCAGATGAGCTTTTATGACTAATTTGTTAAGCCTGATAGAGATAAAAAAGAAAACGAGAAAGTACTTTAGTTTATAAAAGTAGCCAAAGAGGGATTAGCTCTATAGGGTTGCTGAGCATGAAAAGATCATGGAAATGAGGCAAACTGTGGTAAAGTGACTCGACTGAGTTATTACATGAGCTGGAGAAACAAGAGCTGGAGAAGGACAAACTCCAGTGTTGTTCGAGAGGAAAACAGGGGTGAGTTTGATACGACTGTTGATGCACAAAGCTTGAGGAGTTGAAAGAAGTAGAAGGAAACTGATTTTGACAGCAGCATCAGGCGAGACTGAAGGAGCAAGGATGCTGGGTTTACTGTTCTGATTTGAGAGACAAATGGACCATATCTTTGCAAAATGATGCAAATACTGTCTTTGTATGGACAATATCTTTGCACTTTGATATTCTGTTATGTCTGGACTCATGCATTCATTGCAGCAGCTGAATGCCAGGGCAGAAGGAAGATAGGGCTGGTAGAATAGGGTTGGACACTACAGTAAAAGGAGGAGGAGGTGTAAATCCCTTGGGGACTTTGAGGAACCACAAGTCATGCCCCATTTCCAGCATATGACATGTGATTTGTTTAGTGTAAATGAAGCAGCTAGGTGACAACAGCAACAAAATAGAGAGTGGATGGTCAGGGGAAGAGGCAGGAGTGAGAAGATGTGTGAAGAGGACAAAAAAATAAAGCAGGCACTGGGAAAAGACAGCACACTCAAGCTTCAGAATCAGAAGAACAGTAAAAGGTGAAGAGGTGCTGGATAAATTACTGTGGATTAACTAGGTAAAATTTCGTATAAAAGGAAGAAAAATAACATGAATCATTCAAGTTTTTATGGTGGATAATAGGATAAATTGAAAATTGAGGAAATTCAGTCTGAACATCAAGTTGAAATTGCGCTAACAAAGTGTTTTGAGGAGATCTTAACGACATACTCACATGCAGGCTTTGGAAGTTGTGTCACTGGAGCTTTGCAAAACAACCCAAGCAATTTATACACAGAGATTTTAAGAATTCATCCTCCACGGAGATGGAGAGTGGATAAGAACTGTAATTTCTCAGAAACTTTTAGATAGAATCAGTGATTTTTTTTTCTTGAGCATTTGATATTGAAAATGCAAATTATTTTGCTTGCAGTTAGGCGCCACAAGGACTGCTTGCTTGCAGTTGGAGATGTGTACATCTTAGAATCTTGTTTTCATTGCAGATATTTCCATTTGTAAACTCATAATTTGCTTTTTATTTTTTCATTTAAGAAAATATTTAGAGACAGTCACCTTCCCTTCCTTTACAGATGGCTATCAGAAAAGATTGCCCAGTCATGTTACACCCCCTTTAATTTTCTGTAGGGATATTTAGCTGATGTGTGGCTAAGCCTCACTGTATGTCTGTGTCAATAATCACATGAACTAATACAATAATTTTGGCAAAGAACACTAATGGTGAAAATATATCACAAAACTGAAATATCCCCAATATAGTCTCATACAAAATGAGACTATAATTAAGGGAAGATTGTGGCCTGCACTCAGCTCAGTTAATTTGGTGCTAAATGCCTCTATCAGAGACAAAACTTCATTCATCAAATTACTTGCAAATAGCTGCAAGTAACCCACTCTTCCAATAGTACTGCAAATAAAGTCATGGAATTTCAATAAATAATTCAGCCCTGGATCTGATTTCGGGTTCAGCATTAACTTTCAGCACCTGGCTACTGTTATTATTTGCTAGTCTGATACGCTGCTTAGAGGCATGGAAATTTGGCTGCACTTCGTCAGTATTTGCAGAATATACTACACGACCAGATTACCGTCCCAGACTCATTTAACAGACATTTGAAATCCAGATGTGCACAGATTTGTTTTTTACTAGAACATCTACTTGCAGGATTCCAGAACTACGTGGGGATCAACAGATCTCTGCACAGAGCTTTCTCTGAAATTCAACTCCTATACTTGCACCTGATCTCCTCTAGAAAGAATAATAAGTGTACTATAATTTGCATCACCCATGCCATCTTTTGAAAATGATTTATCTCTCATTTGATTTTCCATAGCCTTCCTATGCGAATGATTTTTTTTTTCCGCATATCTGATCAGCTCTCAGGATAGAGAAATATCTATATTTGAAATATTATACTTGGTGCTCTTGAGTAGCTAAACCAGATTCCTCCATGGGTTCTTCTGTAGAACCCATASAGTCAGCTGTGGTTATGTACTAGAAAGAAATCAATTAATCCAGAATAGGTTTCTGTTCTCATTGAAGTCTATGAAATATTTGTCTCTACCAGGTATTGATAGAAGATTGATTGTTATAGGAGCAGAATTAGATCAAGATTGTTATAGGGTAGCCTTCTAATAGCTGTGGTACCAAAAGTGGAATATGGCCCTGCAGCTACATAATATGAATATGTTGCTGCACATGTTTCTTTTATAAAATAATGTGTATTTTTTTATTTTTTTCTTTGTGTTTTGTTCAAAGTGCTTATATCTCCCGATGTGAAATACTGTGGTAGCCAAGGTAACCAAGCAAGAGCTGCTGCTTGAGCATCTCCATTGACCTTTATTAAGATTGTGATTATTTTCTGACTGCTGCTGTGGCCTGACTCACTGTGACTAAGGTTCCTTCAGTCATATAAACCCACAAAAAAATCAAAATAACTAATAGAAAAGAAAAAAAAAACGCTAATAAATGATGGGTAAGTTATCTACATTTAGCAAAATCCTTCAGATTTGACGTTTGTGGTCGACTTGACAGACGGAATTTCACCCTGCAATGCAAACGTTTACCACTAGAGGGGATTTTACTACCACTCTATCATATGTTTAACCTGAAAACTCTTTTAAAGCATATGTTCCAGTTCAACCACAAGATGTTGGCTGCAGGCTGAATGAAATCTATGGTTTATATTATACAAAAGGTCAGAAAAGATTATTATAATTGTCCCTTCTGGCCATTAAAACTTATAAGTGAAATTCTGGTCCCATCAAAATCACTGGTAAAATTCCCACTGACTTCACCAGGCCCAGATCTCATCCTGTGAAGGTCCGAGGAAAGCAGAAGTTTATGCCACAATGACTCTAGCACTAAGAGCAAGCAGAAGAACTTGGCTGCCACAGAGTCACTAACATATAGTTTTAGAGAGGTTTGAAAAAGCATCCTATACAATCTCGCTGCTCTGCAGCAGGATTAAATAAGTCAAGACCAGTTTTTACTTTTTTTTTTTTTTTTTTGATTTCTTCAAAGCATCCTGTAATGTAGATTGTGCAACTCAACCTCTTTAGAAAGCCTGCTTTGTGTTTCCTTGTTCATTTAATTACACTGGATTTTTTGCCCGTAACATTTTATTGTTGCAAATTAAGTAAAATGCATAATGTTATCCTCTGTGGGTATGAACAACAATGGATCATCATGTTCTTTGTAACAGGCTTCTACGTGCTTGAGGACTATTATGTTGTCTGATACAACTAGTAGTACCTCTCATGCAATGCATTATGTTGCTGCTGTCATTTGTAGAAGCGTGAACGGATGATTCATGTTGTTTGTGATGCATGTGTAATCTTCCTTCTCTTCACCCTTGTAGTGTCACCAGTTATTCCCCATTGTACATTTGTGCTCAAGATTTTGTTGTTCTTACAATTTATTCCATTTGGTTTTCTTTACTGAATACCATTTAAGTAATTGCAGACATTTCTTCCCCAATTTCTCAGTGATGTCTACTTCTCTCCTATACRACACCAATAACGTCTCCTTGCTTGTTGTTCTTAGAAAATTATGTAGAGATCTTTTTATTCTATCTTTCATTTTGTTAGTAGAAACATTAAGTATAACTCATCTGGCAAAGCTCTACTTGTTGAATATGCCTAGACTAACAGAAAAGTTGATTATTGCTGTTACTTAAGTGTTCTTGCAAACATCCATAGAAGCACTTTACAGAGTTTTCATACTACTTCCCTACTTTGCTTATGCAAATCTGATCTGGATCATACACTCAAAACCTTACCAAAGTCAACTTCTAGATATCTACTGCTTCATGCATGCTTCTTATGCATCATGCTGGTTATCTTGTCAAAAAACAAAGTTAAATTGGTTTAACTTAGGTCTGTACTGTCTTGTCATATCATACTCTACCTGTGATTGTGAACTTAATGTCTCTTAGTTCCCCCCTCAGGTGTCCGTACATATTGATCAGATCCGCTCTCAGTCTTCTCTAGGCTAAATAGGCCCAGCTCACTTAGTCTCTCCTCATACAAGACATGTTCCAATCCCTTAATCATCTTTGTTGATCTCTGCTGGACGCTCTCGAGAAGCTCCACGTCCCTCTTATACTGGGGAGCCCAGAACTGCCCCCAATACTCCAGAGCTGAGCAGAGGGGCGGGATCCCCTCCCTTGACCTRCTGGCAACATCCTCCTGATGCAGCCAGGATCCCATTGGCCTTCTTGGCCACGAGGGCACACTGCTGACTCATGGTTAACTTGGTGTCAACCAGGACTCCCAGGTCCCTCTCCGTGGAACTGCTCTCCAGCAGGTCAACCCCTAATCTGTACTGGTGCCTGGGGTTATTCCTCCCCAARCGCAGGACCCTGCACTTGTCCTTWTTGAACCTCAKGAGGTTCCTCTCTGCCCAACTCTCCAGCCTGTCCAGGYCCCTCTGGATGGCAGCACAGCCTTCCGGAGTGTCAGCCACTCCACCCAGCTTGGTATCGTCCGCMAACTTGCTCAGGGTGCACTCAGTGCCCTCGTCTAGGTCATTGATAAACAAGCTGAAAACCACTGCGCCCCGTACTGATTGCTGGGGGACACCACTGGCTACAGCCCTCCGACTGGACCCGGCTCCATTTATCACCACCCTCTGAGCTCAACCATCAAGAGACAGAGCAATGAACACAGAAGGAACAATTGTTTTTAGAAGTCATGTAAGAAATTGTCTGCTTTCCTAGTTCTTGGCTTGTTTCCCCCTAGTCATCCAGTCAGTGGACTAGCAGGGGTCTGGGACCATGGAAAGCCTTAAGAGCTCCCAGCCCAAGGTCAGAATGTGCAGCTGAGCCAGGATTCACAGGGTTACTGGCTTTYGTGTAGCCCCATGGGGTAAAGTTGTATTTCAAGATTACTGAGACTATTTCAGATTCTCTCCTCCCCACAGAAACCTACAGCTCCTGTTGAATAAAGCTGTGAATGTTTTAAAATGTGTTTTATTGCAATTTAGAGCAAAATCCTGCAATTCTTCATAAATTACTTACTGAGCTGTTCAAATCCCTTATGGATGCTAATTTCATGGCATTGGGTACAAAGAGTGCATTGGACTGAGATGCAGAGATTCCTAGTTTTTCAGAAATAGAAGTACCTTTTCAGTGGGTCTGCTTTCAGGCTAGCTAGCCCTGAGGACCAGCAGGACTTATTTGTAAAGATTTATTCCATTCATGAAAATACCCATGAGAAGAAGCCGATCTTTTCCTGCCCATACTGCTGTTCAGCTGAATATTGAAAACTGGAAAATAATGATTCCTTAAACAACAAGAAAATATTTGTCCTGTCTTCACTACCAATGCCCATGGCACTTCCAACATGCAATTCCATCTCCTGAAAATCCTAAATGATTCAGGAGTACAAATTCCTCTCTCCCAAAACTCTGGAGATCCAATAAAGGCAGCTGCAGCTCTGTGGAGATCCTCAACTCTACTGACATGCTGCCCAGTGCAACAGGCCAGCTTTACTCAAATTGGCCAGCAAATTGGCCAAGTTAAGCTTATGTGCATCTATAATATAGAGTTGTATGTATGCCAAACTTCAACATTTTGGCTGGCTTTTGAGGAGCTGGCTAAAGAATTTCACCACTTCTTTTTTGTTTTGTTACTACCCTGACTGTCCTTCTAGCAAATATTCTATTTTTATCTGACATATATGCACATGATCCATTCCCATGTGTGTATGCTTCTGAATATATTTTGACTTTATCTTGTCCTGACTTGGAAGACTACTGCTAAGAATTTCTCCTAGCAAAATGAAATCCCAGAAAAAGTCCAATGAAGTTAAATTGCTATACAGTAAATTTATTATTGTTGTTATAGGCCTTCATTCAGGAGAGTACTTAAGTGTGTTCTTAAGTCCCACTGAAATCTTCAGGACTTAAGAACATGCTTAAAGTCAAGCATATACTTCCTCTGAATTGGKATGTATTTCAGCACATGCTTAAATGCTTTCCTGAACTGGAGCCACAGTCAACAAGAATATTCTGTGATACACAGGACTTGTGCTACAAGATTTACTTCTTACTTGAGACCTACCAGTGCTGCTTTATGAATATATGCTTCTTAACTTGCCTCTCTGTTGGTGGCACTCCAAATAGCTTACTGGCTTTTGCATTTGGACAAGAAGTTGTGAAAGAAAATAGACTAGAAATTGGAAAAAAATTATCCTTACTAAAGCAATACCTTGGCATGTCTGGTCTCATGTTGCAGCCAATGATTTTTTCCCTACAATGGAGATTTGTGCTATTGTGTGTGTGGTATAATTACTAAGACAGATTTTTTTTTTTAATGGCACAATAAATAGGATATTTCCTGGCCTGCTGTACATTTTGAATAGGATTTTCACTTCCCCTTTGGGTTCTGAGTGTAAGGAGAGTAAGTGTCAAAAGGCAGGCTCTTTCCCAATTATAAAACAGACCGAAACCATGTGTAACGTGAATCTAGATTTTGATTGTAGGAATGGTGAAATCAAATCTCTTCTTAATCCCTTAGTGGGATTAGATTGAACATTCAGATGAATTAGCCTGCCTGCTTTTGCTAACTTGTTAAAATCCCTTTGAAAAATAAAAAATGTTTGAGTGTCATCGAAAATATCTGCATACTTTACCATAGCATCCAAGAAAACATTGGACTGTTTTGCAGAATGTTCTCAATGCAATGAAAAATGAAAGGGGAAGCATAACAGATAAAAACAAATACATGCTGGTCCTTTAGAAAAAAAAAATAACACTTTCCAATATGCAGTTCTTTCCAGCACTGCAATTCTCTGGCTAGATGCTTAGTCATTTTTGTACTCCTTACTAATGACAGTATTTTTCTTGAAAACTGCTCTATTTGGGAATAACCGGAAATAAAGTTACTTCTCCTCTTTTTTCCCTCCTTATAGTTAGTTGAAATTTTATACAGTTTGACTTCATACATTGCAGTCACTGTGCATGTACCAGTTGGAGTATTTTCAGGACCAGTGAGGAGGTTTGTTTCAGTTATTTTTCGTATAGAAAAGTAGTAGTTTAAACCTAAGAAGTGCTCCCTGTTCACACTGTTCAGCTATGCTAAACAGGAGATCTTGCTATTACAGCTACTTTGCTAAAAATATGTGGCTCAAGCTCATAAAATCTCCAAGACATTTTTTTTTTTCCTGAAACCTCCTTACCTTTTTTTTCTTCCTGGATAATGTGTCAGTGCACTCCCCTCTTGTGCTCACAAATGTCTTTAAAGCTTAATTAATTCATTAAAAATAGCTGACCTGTTTAAGGAGGAGTGTCTTAAAATTATGAGGGAAAACATCTTACTCATTTTTGTCATTACTCAGTAGGACACAAGGAAATGGTACTATGCTGGAGTTTTGCTGATATGTTCACACTAAGGTCCAGGGCAAGCCCTTTTGTCATTTGGGATGTCTAAAGGCTAACTAGAAATACATTAGGCATCTTTTTTTAGTAGCTAAATTAATTAAGTGTAAGGTCATGTGAAGCAAAGGGAGTGGGAAGTGATATTTCTACAATGGAGCAAAATTATTTTCCAGAAATTCTGTGTCCACGAACTCCAAACACTTTTCTCTTTTGAGGGTTCAGATTCATTCACCCCCCTAAAATCAAGCGTTAATCAGATTCAATTTAAGTGAAATGTCTTTCAGAAGTACTTTGCTTCCTTCACTTGCATGGGGACTTCAGGTGACCAGGCTCCTCAGTTAAATTCCTAGAGTTATGTGGGCTGAATGCTGGCCAAACAACATTTGACCCTCAGAAAATCTTTGCATCTGTTTTGCTTTTCTGCTGCCAATATGTGAGTTGATCTTCTCTGCTGAGGTCTTTCTCCATAAGGAGCAATAGTGATTGCTCTCTGCAGGGAGAAGGAGGCTCTGTAGCCCCTTGTGAGTTACTGTGCACGTTATAAATTTCTACTTCCATGAATCTGCTGCCCCTGAACCCTCACATCTACCCTCAGTTGCGATCATTAAAACAGAAACACCCAGCATTACTGCCAGGGAGAGTGTGTACAAGCTGATGTTCAAATAGTTAATATTTATGGACAAATTAACAAGTCTCAGTCCTAAGAGGGTAATAGTTGCTGTCTCATTCCTGGCAACTTTTTTCCCTCCCCTCTGTGGTTGTGCTTGATATGGAGTTGTCTTGTTCTTAGTTACCAGACTTTTTAGTGAAGCTGTTTTCCCAGCCACATGACCCGTTCTCATCTTCCGCTTCTGACAGGAGACATCATAAGCTGGAGCAGAAGCTAGTTAATTGTTGTGAGAGCAAACGTCTTTTTATGGACGGTTAAATGTTCTGTCGTTTCACTGGAACATGTTGCCAAGAGAGATTGTGGAGTCTCCTTCCCTGGAGATCTTCAAAACCCACTTGGACTCAACCCACATGCTCTAGGTGACCCTTCCTGATCTCTGAAGGTTCCTTCCAGCCTTAATGATTCTGTGATTCCGTGATCATCAGCTGGGTCTTTTCCTGTCAGTGGTGCTGCGCTTCAGCTTGAGAAAACGCATTCCTCTGTGAATAGCAGCAGGGATGGGTGGTGTTTCTCCAGTTTGTCAGTTATTTGTCCTTTCTTTTTCTGCCCACATTTTGAGATCATAGTTTTGATGAAGGTATTATTTAATTCCTACATTTCTGAGCCTTTTACCTCAGACAGATACATAATAGGCTTGTATTTAATCACTCCCAGAATGCCTTAAGGAAGCTGTTTTTCTTTGAAGGAAAAAGTTACCAAGCCTGGGAAGTTGTGTATTCTTCCTCATCTTCTACTGATAGTTAATAGACTTTACAAATAGTCTCATTATACTTTGATAAGCCTTTGAAGTTATCGCCTACTAGGGTTTGGCTCTTTCTAAGCGCTGGGCATTGAATTATTGACTGTTGTTATCAGCAAATGGGAAAGGACTCACAAATCCAACAGCGTCTGGCCTAGGATTTCTGCAGAAAGAGCTGAGTTTAATGRATAATTTGTGTTGCCAGTGAGATTTCTGATTCTGTTGCCCTGTCTGTCACCAGTTTGCTGTGTGTTTTGTGGTGGCGTTTTCAGCTATGCCAGTCAATGAGATCAAAACCCATGAGTCAGACTCCACCCAAATTATGAGCTTGGCTTCCAGATCCATGAGCTTTCAAAAGAGACCATATCATATTTTTTTCTTTAGTTTATCTTTCATTTCTGCAATTTCCTTTCATTCCGTAATGCATTCCCAATGTGTGCCTAGCAATTAATGTTTTCCATTTCTTTTGAAAGGCAAGGAAGGGCAGCTTTGAACCTTTGGTGCTGCTGACGGTTTCATCTGCTTTAACTATTTTATTTCTGTTTTCCAAATGACTCGTATTCTTGTAGGCACCACATCTTTCTCCAGTCTCCAGTGAATTCTACATTTCTTAGTCTCTGAGACCTCTATGTCTTATTATGAGACAACATCAAATGGGACCCCTTTCTTGCAAGACTTGGCAAACTACTGATCTAAGTTCACCTTGAAGCAAGTCAGGTGAAGCATGATTCAGGCTCAACAGAAGTATAAACCAAAGCAAAACCACAGCACATAAGATTAGAATGAAACCTCCTATCTGCCCTCTAATTGGGTGGTCAATCTGTTTTTCTGCAAATTTTAAGTTTGTTATGCTTTGCTTGTAGACTTGGTCAACTCTAGTGTGAAGACTGTGATTATGATTATGAATGTAATAAAGCAAAGGGACATTTGGTGTCATATCACTCTATTCCAGCATTTGCCTCTTTTTAGGAAGACTAAGAAGTTAAAAGGTCTTGGCATTGGTTTAATAAGTCAAAGCCAAATCAACAAATATAACTTCACAGTAATTACTCTGTGCAATACTATAGCACCTGCCTTTCCATGGAAACACTGTCATTGTTTTGCCATGAAATTTACAGAACAGAACTAACTACCAAATTAATGAAGTAGTGTAAAACTAGGCTACCCACACCCCAGGCATCTAAGAAAAGGCATCATTTCCTGCTTGTTTTTGTACCTTACCACTCTTTAATCATACTGTTTGTGGGTTCTTGCCAAAGGCATATAGAACATGCCCAATTTCAAGTAGAAGTGCAAGCAAACTGTACCCTCAGATCCAAATGTCTCTGGAGACTSTTTGAATCTAAATCTGAACCTAGAGAAAAGCTCCTTAAGTATCCCCTAAGCTTTGAGATACAGTGCAATATCTCTGAAATCTTTTTGCTAAATATTTCATATGGGAGCGTGAATTTGCAGCACTGGACACATCTCAAAATGTTTCTAGTTGCGGTGWGGATGTTTCACAGAGCATCAATAGGTAGAAGTTATTTCTTCCTTAGGACTTAGAAATGCTACCTCATAGCTTCAGTATCAAGAAGACGAAATTTATGACAGCAGAGCAATAAAATATTTTYTCAAAAAGAAAATAACATGTATTTGTTTAGTTCTTTCATCAGCCGTTTTCAGACAAACACTGTGTGCATAAAATACAATTATGCAACCCATATGGGTCAACAGAGGAAGTTTGGTTGCTTCACCAGGCCTGTAAGAGTCTTCTAAAAACAATAGTACCACAAATTAAAATGGAAATCTATCAAAACCATTATCATCCTGAAAGCTTTGGCCACAAGCATAATTATTGTACAAGGATGTTGTCCTTGGACACAGCTTTGGCTCAGTTTAGCCAGGGTTATTTGTATCCCTCCATGGCTCAAAGTCAGAATTTGCATGGCTAAGGATCATAAATTTTTACAGGAAAAAAACAGACTGTTTCCTCAATGCTAACACCAGCATTTTTTTTTTATTGTTTTGCAGTGTTTATAGGCAACTCATTAGGTATAAGAGATAGGAGCAGACTGAATATTGTACCTGAAATTTACCTTGAACTTTGGAAGAGGTTAGGTTCAGATTTCCATCTGAATTTGCCTGCCAGTTCTGAGGCTTTTGTTTTACTGAATGTGAACAAGGAGTCCTAGTTCAAATATCTTTGAATATTAGGATTGCTTGGGTTTAAATCTAGTTTCATATGTCCCCAATTTGGACCTGTAGAGCAGGGAGGACGTATTGACAGAAGTGGTAAAAGTTATAGTTCGTAGACTCAAATGAAGCAGAAAGCCTGTTTTCTAATATAGCCTTTAAGCAGGCAGCCTTCCAGGAATGAGAGACATTTAAAGCATATACATTGCTCCTGAATGTAGTTAAAAATAAGCTAGAGACACATTTGCTTTAGCCAGAATTGGCCTTATGGGAGGTACTGTGTTTTTTTCTTAAGATCCTGACAACAGCTAGAGTCCTAGAGTAATTCCATTGATGATAAACTATATCAAATAATAGGTTCTGTAGATTATTTTTGAACTAGATATTTTTGTTTCAACATCTACTTTTCCTTCTTGAGATATAAGTAACTAACGTATCTGTACTCTTTTTTTTTTTTTTTTTTTTTTTTTTTTTTTTTCTNGAACTAGATATTTTTGTTTCAACATCTACTTTTCCTTCTTGAGATATAAGTAACTAACGTATCTGTACTCTTTTTTTTTTTTTTTTTTTTTTTTTCTCTTTCTGTCCTTCAGGCTGGTATAGATGGAGAGAGCATTGGGAATTGTCCATTTTCCCAGCGTCTTTTCATGATCCTCTGGCTCAAAGGAGTTGTGTTCAACGTCACCACTGTTGACCTGAAAAGGTATAAATTGTTCAGTTTAGCTGAAAATAGTTATGTGACCTGGTGTTTGTCCTGTAAAAATCCCCCACCAAGTTCAATGAGCTTTGTATCTGGCTCAGAGAGTCTGTGGTGCACAAGAAAATATTTGAGATTCGGGTTCAGAGGTTTTTTTCCCCCATTTGTGGAATGTTTTGATATTAAATAGGATTCTCGGTGTTTTTCGAACTATTCTGACCACAGACAGCTGAAGAAAGAGAAGGACAAACCACGGGGTTTTGTAGGAATTATAAATATCTCTGTGACTACATGATCATAAAAATTAGTGATTTCATGACTTTTTGTCTCTGCAGAAAGCCAGCTGATCTACACAATCTGGCTCCAGGGACCCACCCACCTTTCTTGACTTTTAATGGAGAAGTCAAGACAGATGTCAACAAGATTGAGGAATTCTTGGAAGAGACTCTTGCACCTCCAAAGTAAGAATTTAAGATTTTTCTTTTCAGCAAATACTCCATTTCCTAGGAATGAATGATATCCTAGAAGGAGTTCTCAAAAAGTACTCCCTCCCACAATCTGTACTTACAGGAGTAATGTTTAGTTACAAAACTTGCTGACTCCAGTGAGATGACTTCCTTGTGTGAAAGTTACTTGGATGACTAATAACTGCAGAATGTTGTCTTTGTACACATTTCAGGATGCCCTTGTGTGCAGAATTAAGGAGATCAATACTAGAAAATTTTCATATGGATCTGATGCACTTCTTTTTGTTTAGAAAAAGTGCTAAAAATAACTTGGAGTGAATGTTGAGAATTGCCACACAGAAGTATGCCAGGAGGAGTGTTTTACAGTGAAAAACTTAAGGTTTCTGAACTGCACGGATTATCAAAAAGGTTGTTTGGGGAAATGAAGGAAAGTCAAGGAACTTTGGAGGCAGAAAAGTGATTGCTATTCTAGTCAAGAAATGACAAGAGCCCATGATGGGGAGTTATAATCAAACTAATTCTGATTTGATCTAAGGCACAGATTTTTCAATATGATGATTAATTATTGGAACAAAGTAGTAAGGAAAGTGCCAGGTTCACCTAAGTTAGTCAAAGATTTTGGATGTTACRGAAGGATGATGAAAAAAATGGCTTGTGTTTTGGACCTTAAAAATTTATGATTTAATGAAAAGTGGCTGGGTGTCATAATATAGTGTTTTACTTCCAACTGAATCTGCATCTATTGGCCAGTCCTGAGGCAGGAGATCAGATATTTAAGTTTTATATACCCTAATCCAGGATGCACTAAAATCGGTAGGAGTGATTGATTTGCATTGGACTTTCAAATCTTTATATTCCTTTACACCAGATGTCTCTAAGAAAACAACAGCTCAGAGATTGAAGAGTTTATGTTCTACCACCTTGGTAATACTAACACTCCTTGCTATTACATTCTGGAATACATTTTCGGAATAGGGAATTAGACACAACTACCATTCATAATAGAAAGAGTTGGCTGCCAACCTACCCTGCACCTTTATTGGAAATAAATGTTTCCTTCAGATTTAGGGCCACCGTGTCCTGGATCAYGGGCACATAAAGCACTAGTGCAATTACCTTTGTCATAAAACCATCACTGTGTAACTGTCCAAAAGCCTTCTGTGCCAGACAAAGATATTATTAAGAGGGTCTTGCCAAGCTGTTTGTTTTGAGCTGAATGGCAATGTTAATTGCAGTTTTTTTGCATAGGATT
>NW_020455475.1:244964-278201 GCF_003342845.1 Nothoprocta perdicaria
CTTTCTTTCTTTCTTTCTTTCTTTCTTTCTTTCTTTCTTTCTTTCTTTCTTTCTTTCTTTCTTTCTTTCTTTCTTTCTTTCTTTCTTTCTTTCTTCTTGTAAATTTTATCTGTAATCACCACTACATTGCTGGTAATAACAAGACATTACGTTCCACATTTTCCTGTCTTTACAGGTATCCCAAGCTGGCTGCCAAGCACCGGGAATCAAACACTGCTGGAATAGATATATTCTCAAAATTTTCCGCATATATAAAAAATACCAAGCAGCAGGATAATGCTGGTAAGTAGGATCATTACAAAATGTGCCAGGGTGTTTTTGTGCTTAGAGGTTGAACAATTTTGCCATTCTACAGTCTTTTTATTGTAAGCTGTATTCAGATGATACCAATCACTGCTGCTGATCAGCTTGGCACAGTGAGTTCAGCAGGCTTAATTAGACTCTCCGGAGTCTAATTAACTACATCTACACTAGTAAATTAAGCAGCCCTCAGGATATTCAGTAGTACCTTTACCATCTGGCATGACATGGCTCTTGCTCATACAACTAACCTTCCTTAGTAAAACAGAGTCTCATACTGCCTACTAGAAATGGGTAATCGACCAAGCTACCTCCTGTATTCAGCCCGGGCAGAAACCGTAGTGGTGCTTGTTGACCAGACCCAAAGCTGTGCTAGGGAAAGTAGTGCCCTGATGCTGTGTGATTTGTTAGATATAGCTACAGACAGCAGAATCTTGCCCTAGTTTCTCTTACTTTAAGATAGTGTAGCCAATTTGCTCATGTAAACTGAAATATAGCAAAACATGAAAAGGAAAGTGATTAAATGAAAGAAGCACTTCATTTTTGCTTTAAGAAATATAATTGCACTAAGCTTCTGAGGTTATTTATCAAACGAGCAACACTTCATGAATCTGCATTCTAGAATATGCATATTTGCAGGCATATACTACTTACTTAAGGAAATTGCTTTTCTTCTACAGTTAGCTTTTCTTCACATATGTCTAAGAGAGGTAAAACTTCTGCTAGTTTAAGCCACTCTCACCTCATGAAAACTAATGGGTTAACACTGCCATATTTCTTGAGATGATCCCGTGGAATATTTGCAGTGGTTCACTGATGTACCTCTTACCTTGTATTACTAGTTTTCATAGGCAGAGACATAAGCTATGTTAAATAGCATGCATCCACGCTGGTTATTTTAGAGAAAACTGAGAGTGTTGCTGATGGCTATGTTCAGCATTTCCTATACACAGCAGCTCTCAGCRCTCATCAATGCCAAAGTTAGAAATGAGGAATAATAAAAATGTGTAATTCTTGTGAGTTTGTATGTAAATCATCATATATTGTMTCCAGTCTACATCTGACTCAATTCTTAGGATAGAAAGCCACATCAGTGACTGGGATATGAATTGCACATGATCAGAATAGAAAAACACTGCTTAAAAACACTAAGAGCAGCCAGCTCAGAGTGCTATATCAAACATAATGTTGTGTTAATTTCTTTTGGCTTAGRATAGGTCAGCATTGAATCCCAAATCACCTAAATCACCAGTCATCAGATTGTTTATATTACATTTCCTTAGCTTGAAAATCAAGGGAGTACATTTGTTAATGTGCAGGAAATCAGGCTATGGATTTATAACACCAGCCTATCTGCAGCTGTGAGATCACAGAATCACGGAATGGTTCGGGTTGGAAGGGACCTCTAGAGATCATCTAGTCCAACCTTCCTGCTCCAGCAGGGACACCCAGAGCACAGGGCACATGGTGGAATCCAAGCGGGTTTGGAAGATCTCCAGAGAAGGAGACTCCACAGCCTCCCTGGGCAGCCTGTTCCAGGGCTCTGTCACCCTCACAGCAAAGAAGTTCTTCCTCATAGATGTGTGGGTTGGATGGTCTATACACAACCATTCTTCGTAACATACTGGTTTAGCCGAGATCATGAAGTCTAAGTAACCGGAGCTCTCYATACAGCCTGTGGCTATTAAGCTGTTGCTCCAAAACCAAATTAAGTGGTTGAGATTATTAATGAGATTTATGCTGTTTGGGGATGCTGGACATGAGAATGAACGATAAAATAATGTATGCCAAAGATAAGTCAAAGCTAGTGTCTCACCTAGTGGAGCTGATGGCTGGTCATGCAACAGTTTGAAACTTCAAGTGATACCATCTTTACGGAGGCTGTTTCCTCATGTCCTCAGAGAGAGGATGAGAAGCCACTTACAGTGGAGACTGTAGCTTAAAAGAATCTTGGTGTTATTATTTTTTTTTCCAAAAGTGGAAAAAAATGTTCCTGAAGAAAGCAATGTTTAGAATTTCTTGCTCTGGTGTCCATCTCACTTCTTGCATGTAAAATGGACACAATCATACAAATGTACATTTTTTTCTAAGATCGCGATACCCTCTGCTGGCAAATATGTGAATATATAAAGCAATACATTTTACAATCAAAGCTGAAACATCCCCTTAACAAAATAAGTTTCCTTTTATGAAAACAATTTTCTGTTACAAAAGTGGCACTGTCAGAACAGAAGGGTTTCAAAATAACCTATTGATTTTGACTTTTTATGGAAAAATCTGTATTTTTTCTGGATGAGTTAAAAATAATTAGAAGTAAAATGCTTTTACAGAGAAAAATAGTAATTTCTTTTTTTCTGAATTCAAACAGTACTTCATTAGCCACATGCCATTATGTTTTATGCCTGGCACAGGAGCAGGTGATAACCTTCTTGTGCAAGTCTGTAAGGCAATATGCTATTGATCRTGATTCATTCGCTCACCAAAGGTATTTGGCATCTCGCCTGTTCTTCTTTAATAGTTCCCTGAATTTCTGATTCTTTTTTTTCCATCTTTGTTTTGGTAACTTTTCTGTCTTAAAATATAAAAACTTTGAAAGGTTTGGAACAGGCCAGTGAGGGCTGTAAGCCCAGAAGCAAACATACTCATGCCATATCAAAGTCCCACTACTTTTAAGCTTCTTGAAAGGGAAGGAATTGATTCCAGATTCTCAGGATGTGGCAAGCTGTGTTTAAAGAAAGTGTGTGCGTTTATTTTTCCAAGTCAGTTCAATTACAACAGGCTTGATTCCTTCCACCCCCCATGTCACTCGATAATTTTATGACAGGCTGCTCTGAAGGAGTGGTCTTCTCATCACAGGAATAGTTCTGTGTCTTGCTTAGAGAGCACAGCTACATTAGTCAGTCCTCCACTATTAGCACTAACCTCCATGGCTGTACTGGAAATGAGAAGTGTTAATTCATCTCGTGGTTAATGCAAGAATGGGAGTCCTTTGAAAAATTCACTGATAGTAGTCTTAAAAAATTATTGCCTGGGCGCTCTTGCTTAGGTTTAAATTGCTTAAGTTTTCATAATTAATTTGAAAGGTTTTGGTTGTTTTTTTTTTTTTTTTTTAATATGCATATTTAGAAGGAGACCTGGTCAGAACACAGCAAAGGAAATCAGAACCTTTTAAGAGTTCTTCTTGTTGATATTGAGCAAATCACTCAGGCTCTGCGCAGTAACAAGGGCAGTAACAATTTATCTATTCATTCAAGAAGCATGAAATTTAATTAAGTGGAATACTGTGTACATATTCTGCATTATGATTATTATTTTTTCTTGTGTGCCTATATACTGTGAATGAAGGGGACAACCTATAGTAACCAGCCATTAACAGTTCCTCCTAAAATTGTGAGTTCTTTGGCTTGTAGAATGAGCCCTTTGATTACATTTATGAGTTTAAAAAGTTGTTCTTGAATTGAGTTCTTAGGGGGCACTAGCTCCAGTGTGGGTGGGCGCATTCATTAGTGGTAYGGAAGGATATTTTACTGTACAGCTCTTCAGAAGGCTCTGAGCTGGGAGACCACCAACATGATTTCATTCATTGGAATTTCCAGCCGTCTGACCAGAGGATTCCACTTGTCTGGTTTGGATTTACATCAAGGAGCCAAAAATAAAAGAACATGTAAATCATTAATTTACATGCGATTAAATACCGTTCACCTCCATCAGTAGCTGCATCACACTTTGTGGTTAAGCATGTGAGGTGGGAAATGCCTCTCTTTATGTGCTATGTGTGCAGTTATATAACAGATATGCTCRCACAGATACAGGCCTTGAATCTTAAGCTGACCTACATCAGTTTTATGCTACTTCAACTTCACTGAATTTTATGGAGCTCTTCCGTCTGGGAGAGACGGGCCCACGATATCGGCACAGGCACAGACTGGGCATTGTGCTCCGATCCCTTCTAGAAGCCACCACATACCTCCTCAAATAAGCAGATAAACACTTCAGAAACCTAAGTAGGAAACCTAGARTAATGATAGTGACTTTGTGGTGCAGATCCTTCCTACTTGTGAGTTTAGGTTTCCTGATGCTATGGGTCAGCCTGTGTCATCCTGGTGGGCATGGTCTAGTCTGCTCTTTGGGCATGGTGGAGCAAAGCATGTTTCTCCAAGGCACCTCTGTGCATGGTGCTTAAGGTCCAGCATGTGCCTTAAGTTGTCCTACACCATAATGATTTTAAGTTTTCTCTGTCATTCAAACAAGGAAGACTGGAACTAGATTTAAAATAATTTTAGAGAAAACGGCTCGCTTCGTGATGAGCTTGATACCTACAGATGGTTTCAGAATGATAGATCTTTAACTGCTGCATTTTGAAGCAGAAGAAAGTACCTTTCAGAGTATTTTAAACAAGTTTTATGTCTCCATCTGAGCTGAATACAGTTGGGTTCACAGTAACTAAAGTGCCTGGCAGCATTACAAAACCAGACGTAATATAAAAAATACCCACTCTTTAAAGCATACGTAAAATAGCTTTTCTGCAACATTTGTGGCCCATAAAATACCAAATACATGTTGGTGAGTGTGATATAAAGTTTGATTGCCATTCATTTGGGATGACCCGTATAACTCTCTCATGATATGTTAAGTGTTCTCCRCACTGTCTCTTTATAAAAACACATACATAAAGATCCTTGAAATAGCAATGATAGCTATGTGCTAATTTGTGAGGTAAAGTGAACTTTCATTTGTCATCCATCCTGGATCGCTTTATTTGTTTTTAGCCCTCAGATAAAACCTGATTCTGAAGTGCTCAGAAACTTCAGTGTACAAAACAATTTTGCTTAAGAATAATTTTTTGAAAACTTTTCTCAAAATTATGGTGACAAGAGACCTAGCACAGTCAATATTCTGTCTGGTACCAGTGACAGGTTTAAGGACTAATATTTTCTGACCTGCCAAAACTTAAGAACCAAATTTATGCCAGTAGGAGGAGGAGGTTTTCAGTTTTCTAAAATGATAACAAACCATAATGTTAGCCTTGGAAATATGTACATTACTAGGGAAAGTTTCTGAAAGGTTTATCATTTAGAGTTTTTCCTCCCTCTGAGACCTTTTAGCTTTAAATTACTAAGAAAGGTATGTAGCTCTCCTGATAGAAATAGGTGAAAAATACTACTTAAGAACAAAACAAAAACAGAACTGAGACTCCCTGCAAATCCAGATGTGCTCAAACTGTAAGCCTTTGAAGCAGTGATCTCTGGCTTTGCATATGCACCATTTAGAGCAACAGAGTCCAGGTCCTAATTAGCACTGTTAGATGGAGCCACTCTGGGAACAGTAAATATTTATTACTAATGTATTAGCAGATATAATTTTCTAACAAATTTAAGTATTCAGTTTTTTGTAGCTTTGAAACCATTGCATGCCATGGAGAGAGAGAACGAAAGAGTATACGTATGTTTGTGTGTGTGTATGTATAGGCATGAGAGAGAGTATGCAAAATATATATCTTGAAGTCYGTGAGGTTAACAATATGCTTTAAGGCATATTAAGACCTTTGCAGACTCAGGGTCTATATGTACAGTCTAAGCCTAGACTGAAATACATGCAATAGGAACAGTAGTCGRCAGACACTTTTTTTAACAGAGGAATTATTTCCCCCGTGTTTTTGAATACTCCTCCAAGTGCTGCTGGCTGAAYTGGGATGCTTTGTTCTGTTTCCCAGCTGAGCCCCCTTGCTTGCACACAGGAGCAGTAGCACAGCTGGAAATGGATTAGAGCAATCTGGCGGCAGCAGTCCTGGGAGGAATTAAACGCCTTGCTGCTGGAATGGGAGGCCCAAATTACATTATTATTTAGAATTCAGTTTTAACTTCATTGCTCTACTGTTTGCACTGGTGCGTAACTCTACTTATTTCAATATTCTTGGTGCATCTTAAATGTCTTCCCTCCAGCAAGGATTTAGATGAAGTTATGCCCTTGCTCAGTTATATGTCCAAATCTTACATGAACAAATGTCTACTAGTCTTCCTTTTTTTTTTTTYCTTCTTTTTCTCCCCAAGAGAATTATTAACAAGCTTATATTTAGCAGTTGTAGAAGATATCACATGATAGAGAACCCAATGACTGGCTCCTGAAGTCAGTTTGCAAAAGTTCCATGACTTCAAAGGGAAAATGACTGGCCCAGAATCCTTTTTTTTTCCAAAACATATCTTCTTTTTTTTTTTTTTATACATGCAAATGTTCTTCATAAAATAACTGGGAAAAAGTGAAACACAACTGAGAATCAGTGTTGCTAATTTTCTATGTTAGACCAGATCTTAAATATTTGCCCTTTATCTTAAAAGCAATGCTGGTAATCAGGTGACTAAATGAGCTCGGGAGTTATAGTTCCTATCTAAATATCTAGATTCTTCAGACGGCAGAAAAAGGTTCAGAAATTCACAGTGTCTGGGGCTAGAGGAGTCTTTAGATTATTTATTATATCTCCTGCATATGAAAGCCCAATCAATTTTGCATATTGATTACATATAWTTCAGTGCTTCAGTCCATTAATTGAAATACTATGCCTGTAAATAAAATAATAAATACCCATAGCCTCAGCTATAAGCTGTTCTGAGTGGCTCTGGTGCACAATGTCCTCTCCAGAGGAGGAATTTATTGGATGTGAGATACCCAGATAATTGTAATAACTGAGCCATATTCTGCTCTGAAGAGAGGGGTCAATCCCTGCTGATCCAGACAGCCAGATCTGAAAGATAATTCTTTCCTGGGCCTTAATCTAGAATCAGGATGACCCTGAATATACGAGGAGTCTACTCACCAAGACTTTCTGTACCTGCAAAACACTGATCTACCCAACACAAACTCCAACTGTTCCCATTTCTGCCAGATGAACTCCAGAAAACATCAGGTTAGTTGTATATTGTGAGGAAATATACGCCTCGAAACAGGAGATTTAATTCTGGTAGTTAGCTAGCAGCAAATAGACATGGAGGGCAATCCAGGCAATCCACTTCTGTCCATTTCCAAGACATAGAAGATGATGTTAGAGATTCATAAGTGCCTTCATCACCTGCTTGTGTGACGTTATCGCCCTTCACTCCAGAGGTAGCATTTCTGTGGCACTGCATCAAGGCTTGCCCTGTCTTTAATCGCCTCAAAAACACCCCRGGAAGTCAATCTACTTTCTCCCCATCCTTGTTTGTAGCTTAAAATCTTCATTACTTTAACAATGAAGAAATGGATGGATCAATTTTAAACTTGAGTTTGTCCAGCTTCCAACTGTTAGACCTTTTCCTGCCCTGCCTGCAAGGCTGAAGGACTCCCTCCCATTTATCAGCTGTTTTATCTGTGAGTGAGTAGCTGATACACCAGCCTCTCAGCCTTCTCTGAGAAGCTTTAAATAAATGGCTTTCTAATATAAATAATATAAATAATATAAACAATATAAATAATATAAATAATATAAATAAATATAATATAAATATATAAATATAAATAAATATAATATAAATAAATCTCTGGAATTTCCAAAGCCCTCTTTACCTGGGATGGCAGAACTGAGAAGAATGCTTTTTATATTAGTTACAACAGAACTAGTTGCAACAGAAGGAAAATGACCTCCCTACTACTACTTGAAGTTTTTTATACATCCAAAAATGATTATATCTCTTTTTGCTGCTTCTTTTTGCAGAGATCTTAATTTGAGGCTTAATCATGATGATCATGATTATGTCATATTGTGGGGCTTGAAACAAAAGTCTCAAAAGCAGAGAGGCAATGGGAAAGGAAAWGAGACTTGATTCCTTTAACAGTTTCATCCCCTTATTCATTTTGCATTTCCCTAGCCTTTTTTTGAATCCTAGAGACATTRGAGTAAAAAGAAAATGTCTTTTTACTCTAAGTAAGTAGAGTCTTWGAAAAAAGTCTGAGATTTGCTAAGTAGACTAAGAGTTTGGGGAACTCAATAAACTTCAAAATTTCATCTTCTAATTCTGCTAGCTATGAAATCTAAATGTATATATCTAATAATTTGATTACTACTAGATAAAAATAAACTAATAATCTAATAATCTCATAACATAATATTAATAACTAATGATCTATCTTCTAATAATTAATKATCTAATAACTAATAATCTAATCTAATCATTACATAGTGCCATATAATAGACAAATATTCTTAAGGAGTGGACAGTTTATAGACTGGTATAATATAATAGRCTAGCATCATCTTCCTCTGTCTCACTCCAGAGCTTGAGCCACTTTGTTATATCCCCTAGGTTATACTGAGAGTGACAAGTGGCACTGGAGGAAAATTGGACTTTCCTAGTCTCCAAGTATAATTTAATTTACATATCAGTACAGTATTGCTGAGTTTTCATCTCATGGATCTTCACTGCGTAAGATTTAGTTTAAATCTGTGAAAGGTAATTGGGACTATATTGCTATAATGAAAACAAATTTTCTCCACTGTGGATGTCGAATTGAAAAAAAAAAGATAATAATAAGTATGACAAGTATGATAAGAGTTAAGTATGATGATATTAAGTATTAATTAAGATAGGTTAAGTATGCAAGCATCAACCGCTTGTTTAGAAACATTTTGTTTGCTTAAATGTTAGAACACAAGGGGTCCTCCTAGCACTGTCACTAAAGTCCGGTTGTACTGAACCAGAAGCTGACTTCAGCTTTATTTTAATGCAAAAACAGTCCGTAGTTAGTTTTTCTTTGATAGTTCCAGAATGATCGTGTTTGCTCTTTGCTAGTTAAAGCAAACTTTGGACTCTCAACAAACACACACCATCTTAAAAAGCAGGCTATGGGAGTGATCATCTTATACTATAAATATGTGGCTTTATAATGTGTTTGAGTTTTTCCGTTTTCCAGAGTTCTGATGCAAATCAACTGCTGCTTGTCTGTACTTGGTGTAGGGACAACCGTGCAGAACAGGTATCACAGGGGTCAGCATTAGGCCCTCTGCTCTGTCCTTTAGAAATGATGCTTGTCACTGACYTGTTGCTACAGAGTTCAGATGATTTGTGAAATGCAAGTAAGGTTCTTCCCGGGGCACTTGTAGGCCAGTAATTTTACATTCATTTGCTTCCTGCCCCCAGGGTCATTTCAACTAGCAGGACGCTTGGAAATGAGCACTTTTGGGGGGCATCATTCTAACACCTGTATTTCTTTTTTTTCTTTAAAACAGCATTTGAAGGTGCTCCAAATGCATGCTTCACAACTTTACAAATCTTACATTTGTTTTCTGCCTTCACTGTATAACTGATTAAGCAAAGTAGAGGAAGAAATCTAAGTTTTTAATCTACAGCTAGAAATAATTCAAAAAGCAAGTCTTTTTAAATGCTTGAAAAATTGTGTTTACTTTTCTTTTTGATGATATTATCAATGCACCTGTTGCCCTACGTGTTTTTTGGGATAGGACAGATGTTGTCAAATAAAAGAAACAATACTTGTTCTTTTTGTGATTTTTACAGTTGGACTGCCATGGAGAAACGAGAACATAGAACTGATATCCTTGGTTTTCAAATTCAGATACTCCACACAGGTTTTCAAGAGAACACCCACCTTTCCTATCCCCCTCTAACCAGAAACAAGTATCTATGGCTGATGCATTAATGATTTTAGCAATGCCAAGTSTGGTGAAAATCTAGTTGTAAAAGAGGCAAAAATTGATCCTTTCTGTGATTCAACATAGTTGAAAAACAGTCAGCTCTCTAAAACTGATATAGTCCTTATTTCCAGAGCACCTCAAAATATTTGTTGTATTTATTTCTGCAATGTCTGATGCAGTTGAAGAGGGTTATTATTATTACTTTGCCTAGGAAGTTGAAATACAGAAACATGAAATCTTTTTTTTTTTTTTTTTTTGAAAGATCATGTTCATATCTTGGAAGAACAAACTCGAATATAAACTTTTTAGCCCACAGATCATCATGCTGTGGCTGAGGAAAGGGTAGGTGGGGTTTAAAGATTTCTACTAAGGATCTCCCCCGTGTAAAGGAGCATATATTATGTGACTTTCTTTTGGATGAGTGTGCCAAAGTATCCCAAACCTTTAGGAAGAATCTCTGATTGAATAATCTACATTGTCAAGAGTCTGTAGATAGGCTAGAGAGGGTACCCTAAGAGAGGGTAGCAAGAAAGGAATCTCCTAAGTTTGTTAGTCTCAAAGAGAGACATCAGTGAGTCCATCATCTTGTTTCCTTTTGTGATCAGTAGAGAGAAACATAAAAAGCATAAAATCTCAAACTGCAGTTTGACTCATGTAAAACTGAGAACATTTCTTCTGGAAGTGCCTAACTTCCATTGCTATCCATAATGGACCCTAGTCAAACTAAGTTGCACTAGAGACCTAACATTTAGGTGGCTCWAGTTAGGCAAAGTGAGTCTTACCCTTAAGTAATTTAAGAACTTATATCAGTAAATTTCCGATGTGTCTGCATTTCTAGATTTGCTTTGGCCATCTAATCACTGTATTTGAGCACTGTGTTCACTGGAACTTTGGCTAAACTGCTGCTAGGATTTGTCAACTATGACTGGACCTAAACAGGATATATGTGCCAACTTTTAAGCAAAATTTTTGCCTATTTTTTCTTGGTTTAGAAGAAGTCTGAGAGGCAGCCTGTGGGCAATGTTGCTAAGTTGTTTTCCTGCATCATTTGACTTCTCCTATTCTAGTTGTATCTTCTCCTGAATTCTTACCAGGAATTTGCCTTCTTCAAATTCCAGGTCAGACTGAGATGGAGGAAGAATATGAACTCCTGTACTCTAACCAACAAAGCTGAGTACTTGAGGAATGACAGACGCATCTCTTTCCCTGTGGTGTACACAATGAAATATTCATTTAACTGATCATTTAATTGATTCATTAAATGAATAGAAACAGGCAGAGTGCAACTTTTAGGTTTGCTTATATGGGCATGTAGCTTTATTATGGGAATGTGCTCAAGTCTGTTTTCCAGTGAATATTGAATTATTTGTCTAGAGTGGAACATCTTTAACAGAAGAGGTGATTCACCCCAGAAACTCCCTCTGGCCCAGAGTTAGGTATCTAAATGCCCTGGATGCATGGGAGCCAAACCTCCATCCACTGCCTCCGCATTTCCTATGGCAAGYGTGGTGACTACCCACTCACTGGCTGCTGAGTGTATCCCTGGATTCCTGCTCAGAAATGGGACTCTCRCAAAGCAGAAATATGCCTGGAAATGAGCTGCTGCAGTGCTCAGATTTGCAGCCTACTTTGAGAAGTTACTTTGAGAGTTCCTGTTCCTTTGAGAAGTTAGCACTAAGTATTTAAGTGGCTCTTAAAATAAAAAGAGAGAGGTATTATCCTATACCACTTGGGTGAACTGGGAAATTATTTTCAAAGGGTAGGATTCATCTCACTTAAATTCACCTCCCTGGGTGAACTGACACTTGACCCAGGGGGTCAAGTCTGAGCTAGTTCTTCAGGCTTCCTCCAAAACTGGGTATAGAGAAGGGCATGCGCAGGATGAGTCACACCAGCTTCAATCAGATGTCTCAGGCAGTCGGAAGGACTTGTCCTTTGGAGATGTTTAGAACCTCYGAGCAGAAAGGGAACACACTCAACTAGTTCAAACAAGTTGCCTGACTTAAATGGCTGAGCAGAGCAAGCACTCAAATCTCAAGGGTTGTACTGARATCACAGGGAGAGACACACACTGCTCGAACTAGTGACATGCTTGCTGTTGACAGAACTCTTCCATGTGAGGAGGATTAATTTATTTATTATATGTATTTATTAAAGTTGGAATATTCTGTTGATGCTACTTGAAAAAATGAGCAGGATAGAGAAAAAAAAGAAAAGAGAGTGGAAGTATGAATCCTTGGTCTTTACTCAGACTGTCAAACCAGCAGAATATTATTTTCTTACCTTTAATTGCTTACCTTTTCTTAACTGTTTTCCCTCTCCTACCAGAAAACAGTATTGGGTCTCATATAATATCAAACTGTGAATCTGGAAGTGATCAGGAAAGGTGGTTTGTATTTTTAAAGGAAAAATAAATCTCAGGTTGTTTGTGCGAGACTGTGAATATTTATGTACTGTTCCCTCCTTTCCCTCGTTGCATATTTCACCAAGTTCATTTGCGTGTGTTATGGGATAAATCTTATCCCATAAGGCAGTGGAAGAAAGTAGTAAAAAGAAAAGGCATCGATCAGTTATCCAGGGTAGCAGCAAGAATCATTGTTCATTTGTACATCGATTGTAGTTTGTTGAACTTTCCTCGGCTTGACAAATAAGAAACTTGCGGTTCTGCCGAGGTCACTTTCAGGTGGGTTCAGATGGCAGCCGGGCTTGGATATCTTTGAAGTCCTGTTGTCCCAGGAAAACTGGTAGCAATCACTTATGAAGATGGTTTCATATATTTTACATTGGATTGAATGAAAATATTTTGTGCCAAAAAAAATATTGGGCAAAAATACCATGGGGTGAACCTGATTTATAGGCAAATGCAAACAGAATCTGTCGAATCATGTCTTGTTTTGAAAAGTAAAATTTTTTCTCTTAATCTTTTTGAAACAGAATTTTCTTTTTCTCTTTTGGAAGTATTTCTTTTTTTAAGAATTAGTAGCATTTTAAAAGTATTTTGAATAGCTAGGAATGATTTATTTAACCAACCATCTCATAACATGCTTTTTTTTTATTGTTTTGTTTGCTTGAAAACTTTGTGCTATTTAGTTTTTAAAAATGGAACTTACTGTTTTTGCTTTGGTTTGACTTAAATGAAATAGTTTTTATATTCAACTTGGCCAAGGAATACATTATTCTTAATCCTTTTATTGTGCACTCTGTGCTCTGCATCTCCTCCTGTAATAACTATCAAGTAAAATCCTCAACCTGCAAATGGACCCATTCAGGCAAATTTTCTGACAAATGAGAAATAATTTTAGCTATTCTAACTTTAGGTAGCCAGTCTGTCTATTCTTAAAAGAGAGAGAGGCTCCTGTGATGGGAAATTCACTATTTTCTGGGCTTCTATTTTAGGATGGAATGAGTCGCCTTTCAGTAGCTTCTTCAGACCACATAGATTGATGCTTATGTTCTTTATTTGCTTTGTTATTTCTCCTCATCCCAGTAAGGAAGGAAATATTTGGAGTTCAAGGAAGGAGAAGAAGAGTCCTTGTCTGACCTCTGTAAATGTTRTGGGTGTGGACAATCTGAAACGGCTTTACTTTTTCCAAACCACTTTTCTTTTACTACTTTCTAGTTACTTTCCGTTTTGCTTCAGCCTTATTTGACCCATAGAAAATAGAGATGGAAAAGACCTAGGGCATTTGAAGTTTTATGGCCAGCATTATTTCAGAGGTCAGAATAACTTATTATAAAAGTCCCTTTTGGCTTTGAAAGCTGTTGGAGGAATCTTAACCCCACTGAAGTCAACAGCAGAACTTCCACTGGCTTCAGCATGGCCAGAATTTCACCCTAATTACCTAGTAATGAGGCTTTGTCATCTGTCCCTCCCCTTAACTTGCATGATTGCTCCATGCATTATATTTTCCAATGTTTTGTTCAGCTGTGGTATAAATGTTTCAAGACACAAGGATTTCTCTTTGTCCCCTGGAAATAGTTGCACAGGCTAATAGTTTAAGGAAGTTTTTGCTTGAAGAGTTGAGTAACGGAGCCAAAGTCTGTTCTTGGTTGAAGTGGAGCAAATATGGAATAGCTTGTTGACAATGTGGAGTTACTCTTCTTTTATGTCAGTGTAACTGAGAGCAAAATTTTGCCAATTATTAACTTTTGTTACATTATTTATAATTCTGTGCATGTCAGGATTTGTTAATCTCATTGTTCAGCATCAAGTATCCTTTTGCTGAAAACAGAGCGTCACTGTGAATTAGGTATTATCAGCTAAATTGAACCTCACTCTGTGCATTTGACAGATGGTAATGCATTCATTAAGTGTTCTGTGGTTACTTTGAGGTTGGAAAGTGCTATTTTTCTGGCTTCTAGCTCGAGATTCTTAAGTAAAGTTGCATAAAAGCACGTTTTTGAAGGGAGAAGGAAAATCACAAAGAACTCATGAGGTTTTTTTAATAGTAATATATTTATTTAGTTTTGGTAGGATGACATAGCAGGACCGTGATTGCTCTAAGTTGTCTTTGGCAACATGAATAGTCCAGAATGGACTAGAGATAAAAGCAAGAAGTGGTACCACCACATATTTTGTACCTGCACAGGTAGACATCAGAACCTCTCGGAATTCGAAGTTACATGAAATACATCACTGTGGAGACAATACAGAGACAGTGTCTTTGTGTTTGGTGATTTCACCATCCAGAAGGATGGTTTTTGTCAGTTCAGACATCTGCAGTTGTTGCAGTGGCAACCTGATGACAGGGCTCCTTTTGCAGAGCTGATCATATTGTGGATCTCTCAGTTTATATTAAAGGTCTGYAGGGTGGGGAAGTAATTGGAAGCCAAATTCTTAAAATCAGTGTAGAGCTACATTCACTGGCGTAGCCCCACTTGGTGTTGCAATATTGAATCCTCCACCCTGCCGTTACTAACACAATGCAAGAGTAGGAAAAAATTCTCCGTAACGCTAACTTTGAAGCCACCCAAACTAAATGCAATACAAAGARGATTCTACCAATTACAGAGGAAGATCAGAGTGGTTAATTCAAACCTATACRTTTCACTTTAGTGGAGATTAAATGCAATTTTCAGAAAAGACTCAGTTGTTATCAACAAACCCATTTAGTTGTTTAACAATGTTGCCAAGGGGATAAGGTACCATGAAAATCATCTGCTGGATCTGAAATTCTTTGTGGCAGTCTATTCACAGATGGGGAATCAGTCACATCCCTTTAAATGTCTCCACTTACCTAGTGATAGACTTCTACTCATTGGACTCCTGTGTAGTTGGGTGCTTGTTGTCCTCTAAGTTCCTAAGGGAGACTGCCTACAGGGTCATGCAGATTTTCACAAAATAGCCAAGTATGGGAGATTCAGAGTGAAATCTCTTTTCTGCTTGGTTTGTTCAATAATATGAATCTGGATCAAGGGTCACAAAGCCTTTGGAGCTGTAGAGTATTCAATGGATGCCATTTCTTGGTTTGTTTTCTCTTTGCTTTTTTTTTTTTTCATATTTCATAGAATTCTTAAATATTGCCTAGATAAGAGCGGAGGCAGGAGAGCTAGTTTTTCAGGCCTTCTCCTTTGCTGTCAGGCTTCAGTCATGATCCGCTGAATGTTAAATGATTTATGGAAAGTGAAGCAGTTCAAGAGTAGAGMCATAGGGATTACGTGATACTCTGCTCACCTGGGAGATCTCAACTGACATCATGTTGAAGAGGCATTTGAAACTGTCTTCCACATTCCAGGAAATTGCTCTCCTTTTACCCTTGGTAAAAGTACAGCACTTCCCCATTTTTTTATGGGAAATTAAAAACTGACCTGCTTTGGGTATATGTCACTAGGGAGGGGTAAATAGTGAATTATGATATATGATTGGTTCCTCCCACCGTGCCAGAATTAGACACTTAACTGTCTCTCTGGCATGTGGGGCTTAGAAGTCTCGCTTCARAATTTTGTGGATTATTTCCACAGTCTCTGATTCAGGGTATGGATTTCTCTTAGCCCATTTCTTTAGGAATCTAAGATTTCCTACGTATTATACAGATAAATCTGGATTTTCACCTCACGGCAGTGACAGGATGCCTTAAACTTAGGTTCTACCACATGGACATTTACATATGGATTTCTAAAAAAAAAAAAAAAAAAAAAGCCTTGAAAAACATTTGAAGGTGTTCAAATTTGACCCTGGCCACGTAAGCACTATTCAAAAATGGAATTTCAGAATTTTAACTCCCTTAGCTTTTCAAAATTCTGTCATTACTCAGATTGTCATCCCCCCCCCCCGCCTTGTTCTCTACTGTTCTGAATTCACAGCTCTTTGGGAGTTTTACTAAGATCGGGAGGATTTTGATTAGTTAAAYGGTATCCTACAATACACTGGTGTCACAAGTAGTGGTCAGGTCTTCATTATCAGAATATGAGATGTTCCAGACCCTTGTGCTGATTTCATTGGGAGATCATAGGATCTCACTGGTTCCTGAGCCTATGGAGTATGTCACAGATACGCTGAACCCTGAATACATGCTTATTTTTGGCCTAAAGCAGTCATGTGTCAGYGCTAAGCATGAATTCAGATAAATGTTTTTCTCACTGTCACAAATAGGCTTCACTCCAAGCATTGTTTTTGGGACAGCCATGACACACTTTGATATATCAATAAGATGGGGGGAAAAAAAAGAAAAAGAAAAATCCTAACAAATTCCAGATAAGAGTTACATAAATACTTCTCACCTGCTGCTCCTATCCTTAAAAGCACTGACCTTCTAAGGTAGCTCAAAGTATCTAACGTAGTGCTTCTACTGGAAATATTGAATAGATGACATGAAGAACCAAAAATCTTACTGAGTGAAGGAGAATGCTGGAAAACGCTTAGTGTTGAGCCAGTTTTCTCAAATCCAAAAGAGCAAAATTGAATTAAACTGCAGTAATTTGATTCTATTGTCTCTAAATGAGTTAATTGTAAGAGGACATAGTCTGAGGCTGACCAAGAGAAGGAAAACGATCTATTTAACAGGTGTTATCGGTCAAAATAAAAAATATTGCTAAACATTTCAAGTGTTGCCATGTGGGGATATATTACACACCATGTAGTTATTACTCTTCAGTAGAAGTTGTGCAGCAGAGCACAGCTGCAGATGATTAAGGACAGCACTGCCAGGATCTGACAGCAGAATGTCAGTGTCAAAATTCAATTTGAATTGATTAAATAAGGGATGGCAACACTTTTGTTTTATGGATGGCAACACTTCAGTCGCTTTAGATGCTGTGCTTTCAGACATAAAATTCTTTCCCTCCCTGCTATGTTTGTTGGGTATTTTCACTTGGATCGCAGTCATTTCTCCAGTCAGTCAATTAAGCTGTGATTTGCCACTGTGTCTACGAGGCAGCCCCAAAAGAGCTGGTGTGGCTCCTTGGTGCTTGGCCAAGAGCCTTCAGTGGAAGTAAGACATCGGGCAGCGTAATCTGACTTCCACCACTGMCATGGGGTTTAATGGATGTTAGGGCAGCAGGGAATGCTTGTTCTGTAGGTGCAGCTCCTGCTCGCTGAGCAACCCCGGCATCCTGCTGTTCTTCCCATGCCAAGAGCACAGGAGCAGCTCGGAGCGGAGCCAGATGAGCTGCCTGTGCCAGCAAGCTGTTCTATATGGGGCAATTTCTGCAGTCCATTGAACTTACATTGTGGTCTGCAAATATATTTATCTCTATAGACTTTATACTYTTAAAAGACTTGAGTAACTCAACATATTGAATAGTCTCCTCTAAGTTAAGTGGCAGTAAGTTACTCAGAGGTATAAGATTTTGCAGGGTTAGACCTAAAATGTTGACTCTGATCCAGATCTGCAGCAGGTATAAATCACTGCAGGTAATTTTCACCATCTGAAATTCTGGCCCTAAGCCCATGAGTCATGCTGTTATTTTTTCACATTGTAAATTCTTGCTGTTTCGTGTTCATATTGCTTTAGCACTTTGGACCAGAACCCCATTATGCTAGTCACCCTTCAAACACAGAAGCCGAAGATCCTTCTTGCCTCAGAGTGTTTTTACTTTGAATAACTTGCACTCTTCATTCAGCTTTCCATGAGTATATTTTTACCCGTCATATTTCTGTATGATCCTGATGCTAAGCAAAATTTTGTGCCCAGCTTGATAAATTAAAAAAAAAGAAAAAAAAATACAAAATTACTGCATAGTATACTACTATATCTAGATGACATTTTATGTATGGAGTTCAGTACAGCTGCAGCTCCAACAGTTCTTGAAATGAGAGGTCCAAAGTCTCTTTTCTATTGTGGCATATGAAAAAAGAGAATTTGCACCCCAACTGAACCCAAAGTAAGGAGAATGTTAAAACCATTTGAATCGGTTTCATCTGTTCATCTGTTTTGTGTAGCTCTTTATTTGATTATCATCACGTTACTTTTATTTCACTTGTTGTGTATCTTCCAGCTTATTGAGGGAATCCAGCACCATAGATCTCTGACTAGCATCACTGGAATTATTGCTCTTGCCTTTAATTAATCTGGAAGGGGTATAAATTTAATAAAACTACTCTTTTTTTTTTTTTTTTTTTTTTTTTTAGCTAAAGTAATGCTAGATAATTACCAGTCATGAGAACCCCACCTAGCTGCTCAGGAAAAGTAATTTGTATAGGGCTCCAACTTACTGTGTGATGGCCTCAAGAAACCAAAAAAACAACAGAGGGCAAATGTGTAGTAGGAAATGTCANTTTTTTTTTTTTTTTTTTTTTTTAGAGCTAAAGTAATGCTAGAGAATTACCATTCATTAGAACCCCACCTAGCTGCTTAGGAAAAGTAATTTGTATAGGGCTCCAACTTACTGTGTGATGGCCTCAAGAAACCAAAAAAACAACAGAGGGCAAATGTGTAGTAGGAAATGTCATACTGACAACCAATTCTTTTTTTTCCGTGATCTCTTTTTCTGCTAGTCAGGAGATGACATTGCAYAGCAGTTGCTTGTATTTTCTTTTTCCTTTGGAAGATTGCCTTTACCTTCAGGTAACTAACAACAAAGAAATGGTTCTTGCCTTTTCTCCAGGTATTGTCATAGCCATTGATGATGTTGTGTTCCCAAATAATTTCTACCCTGCCCTAATCATTTATTACTTTTTGGCAAAGCCCTTGAAAAAGGTTTGGTGAAGGCTTTGAAGAAGCTGGATGACTATTTGAGAACCCCTCTACCTGAGGAGATTGATGCAAACAGCACTGAAGAGGAGAAAATGTCTAAACGCAGATTTCTGGATGGAGATGACCTGACTCTTGCTGACTGCAACCTTCTGCCCAAACTCCATGTTGTTAAGGTAAAAAGTGGCATGTGACAAAGAAATCTTCTCTCACAGTGATGTGTCCTCATTGATATGTGTACTTTTGAGGGTAGTCAATGCTGCTCCTGCTTTATCTGCCAGTCACTTACTTTCTACATAAATGATTCTGACCTCTGCAGTATTGCACCTTTTTTTAGGCATTTTCCAAAAGTATAAGGGTGGATTATGCTATGTGAAAAGATTCCTTTAAGTGCTAACTTTCCTTGTTTTCTGAAAAATCCATTTTCTTTTGGGTATATGTAAAATATAAGGATCTGATCTGACTCTCCAGTAATTCCTAAGATAATTCACCTTAACTGTACAGGTAAGGAAAACAGTCTGTAAAGAGACATGGCCACCTGCTCAGTGTGCACCGAGAGATGTGCAGAAGACCACCTTGCTATGTGACACCCACGTTTTTCCTCCTGTACTTACTAGAATGGATGAACAAGTACACAGCTTAGATAAAAGGAGTGAAGTTTTCTTCCATCATTTTAACAACTAAGCATAAAGACAACCTGTGTATTAGCTAGCACATCTTAAGTCCCAGAAGATCAGAATTTGAAGCATAGGTTTTCATCTTAAGTATTTCCTATAGGTTAACTTAGGTAACTTGCTGCTTAGTACAGAAGGAAACAGAATGACACAGTAGGTCACATCACGGGTTAGCAGCAAAGACACTGTTAACATAGAAGTGTCCTCATCTCTTGTTATCACCCTGCTGCAAGTAACAGCAGTGTTTTGTATCAGTTAGATGCCATTATTCTTAAAAGTGATGTCAAACTTTGTCTGTTCCCATGCATTTGTAATTTGAGAACAGCAGTGCATCTTTTGGCAGGGGTTTTGCTTCTGCTGATATTCTATAAAGGGAGGTTAACAAATCAGAATCACCAATGAGATCCACAATTCTTGATGTACATGGTCACTTGCATAGTGCAAATGATGTACATCATGCTGCCTTCTAAGTGTTCTACTTACTTAATTTATCAGATAACATGTTTCTGTAGAATATAGCAAGTACCTGGCTGACCTTGTCAATTAAGTAAGCTAGGAAGTAAAGCCAAATCATGTATCTAATTTGACTGCATAAGCCAAAGCATAAACTGAGCCATGTGAGCTGTCTGAACACATGTATAAAGAAAAAGAAAGAAATAAAAAAATGTGCAAGTCTCCAGTTAAGAAATGTGATAATATCCTCACAGGTTTGGCTTTTTCTTTGGCTCAGCTTCACTCACGACATTGGAGTGAGACAATGTAAAACCGTGAGTCAGACAATGCAAAACTATATGTGATCCCTTACTACTTCCTGACTGCCTGAGGTAAAAAGAAAGATGTCAAAAGAGAATTAAAAATTTTCTCAAATGGGAGAACCATAATAACCATAGGATATTGTCTGAAAAGTGTTTTACAGGCAGAAGAGAAAGGTAAATTATGAAGACTTTTTCATTTGATGAAAAGTGCTTGCTGGAAATTGTGAAAATATCGACTTAAATTGCTCAGCAAGTTTTATCTTCCCTATGTGTGTGTGTGTAATATTGTTGAAGTCAAGAATGTTGAATTAAATGCAGTTTAGACAGAATTTGGCCTTGCTTATGCCAAACGGATCATGGTAAGAAAAACAAATCATAATCATTTCTGAGAACATGACTGTCCTAGGAAACCTGAGATAGATAACAGATCTATCACAGAATCACAGAACATTCAAGGTTGGAAGGGACCTCTAGAGATCATCTTGTCCAACTCCCCTGCTCCAGCAGGGACACCCAGAGCACAGGGCACAGGGCGGCATCCAGGTGGTTTTGGAAGATCTCCAGAGAAGCAGACTCCACAACCTCCCTGGGCAGCCTGTTCCAGGGCTCTGGCACCCTCACAGTGAAGAAGTTCCTCCTCACATGAAAATGGAGCTTCCTGTGTTTCAACTTAACACCCATTACCCCTTGTCCTGTCACTGGCCACCCATGAGAAGAGCTTGTCCCCTTCCTCTCTACATTCTCCCTTCATGAACTTGTACATGTTAATCAGATCCCCTCTCAGCCTTCTCTTCTCCAAGCTAAACAAGCCCAACTCACTCAGTTGCTCCTCATATGAGAGATGTTCCAGTCCTTTAATCATTTTTGTCGCTCTCCGCTGGACCCTCTTGAGAAGCTCCATGTCCCTCTTATACTGGGGAGCCCAGAGCTGTGCCCAGTATTCCAGCTGCGGCCTCATTAGAGCTGAGTAGAGGGGCAGGATCCTCCCCCTTGACCTGCTGGCAACACTCCTCCTGATGCAGGCCAGGAAGGCCAATGGGACAAGTACATCTACAATGTACTCTAAAGTGCATCTACCATGTACTTGAAAAATATAGGGGAACTTTATGGCACATATGTATGTAATTTATGCCCAGGAATAATTTTTTACTGTCAGAAAAATTACAGATTGGAAGCATTCATTAAATTAGCTAATCCATCTTTTCCTATCAACTATTTCATTTCGTCACTGAACGGTTGTCTGGTATGTTAAATTCTTACAGGAAAACTGAAATGTCCCAATCCAGCAAGCTACTTAACCAGCCAACTAACTTTAAGCACAAATGAGTCCCAGTGACTTCAGTGGTATTATACAGGTGCTTAAAATAAAGTATGCACTTAAATATTTTGCTGAATAAGGACATGAGTGTATTTAGTAATTGAGAATTTCCCTTGATAGATTATTTCCTAGTATAACAAGTCTTTAAATAATCACTTTTTCCCCCAGTTTATCCTCATAATTTTATTTTTAACATTTGCTAAATCATCTTAGTTTCTCCATCATGGTACCCATACCACCCAGGATATTTCCTGTACATAATCGTGGATAGATACTTTTAACAGCTGTAGGGGATTTAATTGTTTGACATCACCAGCCAAGCAAAATACACATTTATTTTAGTTCTTACTAATACCTTTACCTTCAATCTATCTTCCTTTTAAGCTTTCAGCTGATTGGCTCTCATTTGGCACCTCAGCCAACACCTACATAAATATGGTTTAAACGGCCAAAAATATTATAGTAAAATTAATTACATCTTCAGGTAACATAGAAAGGCCTTAATTTGATCATACTTTCCGGGCAATTGCACTGGTATGTGCTTGGGCCAAGTAGCACGTTTGCAAGTTAGGGATGGAACAATGGTCACTTTTCAAAATCTTCTTTTATAAGCCTCTAAGCCTATAGGCATTTATCTCCTGTGCAAATGTATGAAAAGAAATAGTAAGAAGCTGTCTTAAAAAAAAAAGAGTGAAGAGAGATATCACCAGCAGGTTGCTTTTATTTTCTGTTTTGTCTTTGTTTTAGATTGTTGCAAAGAAATATCGCAACTTTGAGTTCCCAACAGAGATGACGGGGCTGTGGCGGTATCTGAAGAACGCTTATGCCAGAGATGAGTTCACCAATACCTGTGCTGCAGACAAAGAGATCGAGCAAGCCTACGCAGATGTGGCCAAGCGGCTCAGCAAGTCCTAACTGACCTTGGCAGAGGCTCCATATCACAGAGAGATACCCATTTTACAGACTCTTATCCTTGTTGCCTTAAGATATTCTTATCATTATAGTATCTGGTCAGCATCCCTATGATTCCACYTGTAAAAAGTATATTGATCTGGGACAAATCTGTTTTTCACTGGAGAAAGCAAAGGCAACTCTAGTGGGGAGTTGCCCACTCCCCAYTAATATCTGGCACAGCTAGTATTATTCACAATCAGTATTGGAAATGAGTCCACCTTATTAGTTTCTTGCTTCATGCTGGAGTATCTCACCCCCTGTTTTATTTGAAGTTTTTAAAATAAGATCATAGCTGAATTTTCAAATAAGTCATTGAATAACAACACAAACTRATTCTTCTCTAGGTTATTTCAAGGATGCCTTTTTCTAGTGTGATCTATCCACTGCTATTGGGATCCTTGAAGCAGGGCAAAATATGAGTGAGGGCAAAAAAATTGACCCCAAAAGAGACATTCTCTTAGCAGTTGTATTTACAAACATTTCTGAAATGCATCTTCTCTCTTAACAGGCCCMGAAGTTATAAGATATTTATTTTTAGCTTGGTGCAAGTGGGGAAAGCCTGATGAACACGTTGGATTTGCAGATGCTACTTTGCTTAAAATTTACTTGTTGCTTTTGGATCTGTACATTTAGACGAATATTGAGCAGGTGACCCTTGGAAGAGTGGTGCTAATAATCCCAGCAGATCTGGAAGTTGGTAGAAACACTGAGACCCAACAGTAACGTGTGCAATGTATTAACTTAAATGAATAGGCTGATTGGCACAGCTATACAAACYACGTAGGATATTGTTGCCCCAACAGTTGCTGATTCTTTTATAATGCTATTTTGGGAAACTTGGGTGGGCAGAAGAAATATATTGCTGCATACACATTCAGACAGGAGAAGCACTCTTGTCTGCTTTGTGCTCTGGATGGGCCACTTTCAACAACTCATCTTCCTTTCTAGAGAACACCTTGTTCTGTGAGTCTCAAGGAGAGCAGGCTAAAAGCGGCACATTCCCAGGCAGCAAGTTGGCAAAAATGCCAGCAGAAATCCATGCATGGCACCTTTGTCACACTCCTCCAGGATTTATCAGTCCAAGTTGAATGGCAGTTGGCTTTCAAAAGCTAATTATTTTGTCCTGTATCTAGTATCTGCATAATGCAATCTATCTGCTTTAAACTAGTGACTAGCCTCCCATTAATTTAACAAATGTAGAATGACAGCTCTTTTGTGTGAAACTCACTTGCCCTAATATGTACAAGAGTGTACATGACTCTCAACTTTCAATTTGAGGGGATTTATAGTTGTTTAGAAAGATACAATAATAAAATAAAGCTGAGCTCTAGCATGTAGGGGTTCCTCTTCTGATCAGAGCAGTGAAGAACTGCCCTGATTGCCAGGGGAAGCCCACGCTGCATGGGGGAACATTGCAACAGACCCATTTGTTTGCACACAGAAACCTGGAGGATTGGAGGCACATTATAAAACTTGCTTCTGCCCTAAGGTGCTCATGAAGATCTGAAGCAGTTCTCTTGATTTGGTGAGATTATCCTGCTGTTCCACAAGCAGAATGTTGCTTGTTGACCATGAAGACACTTCGTAGCTGATTGTTTCACAGGGAGCCATCAGTTTGGTCTGAACTTTCCCAAACCTTGGAAGAAAATCTGTGAACTCCCACGTCTTCCCAAAGAGTGGGACATTTTAACAATGGCTAGACTGGAGGGCAAAGACTCACAGTCTTTAAAATATTGCTGAGAAATCAGCTGGCTCAGAGAACACTAATAACAGCCAAAGAAGCCTAATGAGATTAAATATGTCTGGATAAGCATATATGGCTTGCTAAAAGGAAAGAAAAAAAAAAAAAAAAAAAAAAGAAACAACTTCTTCATGAGATTGGAATTATTTATGATTTTTTTGTTAAATTAACTTGATTATTTATTTATTTATTTTAATTGACTCAGTCCTGTCTATCTGTCTTTCTGTTTTTGTTTTTGCTCGGCACGCTGGTCTAGATGGTTCTGTCTGTTTAACAAAGTAATATTGCCAGTGCTCTGCAAATTTGTTTCTAATGAAAAGCCTGCTTTCCAGTTGACGGTCACCTGGGTTTTTTACTTGCAGTACGGTGTGACTAAGAGCCTGCTGATCAATGGAATCTCCGTTTTTTTCAGTTGTCATGTTCCAAGCTTGTATTTTAATTAGTGGTTTTGCTTAATCGCCATTACTAGTGATCTTTGAAGAAGTAGAGGTAGTTGTAGCTTCTTGCTCTGTGCTTATTATACATTGCTCCTTAAAGACTATACAAACATGCAGGAGATCTCAGGTAGGGTAAGTGAACCAATGCAGAATCTCTCCTGAATTCTTCCAGCTCTGTGACTCTTCACCAATTTGCTGAATCTGTGATTCCAAAATGTTCTAGTATATCCTAATTTCATTTTTCTAAAAGAGGGCCAAATCAAAATCAATTGATCTTAGCAACCTTAAATTACATCTTTTTTTTTTTTAAATTGATGTTTACAAATTATGTTTATAACAAAAAAATGAGTTTTAAACACAGTGAGCATTTTGTAAGGTGATTTGCATGTTTGTTAAATATCAGTAGAATTTTGTTATAAAAGCTGAAAATCCCCAAGCTACCTTATTTTTAATTACTTATACAAAACCTAAATATTTTCATTTTCCAATAAGAGCCACATAAATTCGGCTAAGGTGTATTGATGGATATGAAGAAAAAGAGGAAAATGAAACAGTTTTCTGATCAGCTACAGTGCCTGATCTGTGGGAATTCAAGTCTGGCTCTGCAGCCTASCTTTGCATTTTATTCATAACCCTGTAATAAGCTGATCCAAGATTATGGACAGGTTCAGGCATTCTCTGACCTTTGTTTGTGTTTGAAATCCAAGCCCATGTTTTCAGATCTGTAACTTTTGCTCACCTTTGTGCTTTTTGGCTTTAGCTGTAGTCAGAAGCAGGAAATACTGGAAATCCTACATAGAAAAGTGTTTTGCTGAGATTTCGAGCTCAGCTTTCAAGAGCCAGGATCCATCACCAGTGAGATTTTAAAGGGCTCCAGACTCCTTTATGCGGGGTATTTTTGGTGACCTTCCATTGTATTTAGAATTATAAGTAATAAATATTAATCATATAGGATTGTATATCTACATTGGCAAGGAAGCATTTCTGAAAAGAATCTAAGYGACAAGACAGACATTGCAGATTTACAATAACTTTGTTCATAAATTTTTTGCAAGATGTAAAGAAAGACATAGTGCAGAGGGAGAAGAAGCCAACAATATGGATTTAATCATCTGCATTTCAGAAATGCAGACCAAATGTCTGTAAAGATGTCCATTTCATCCAAACATTTCTTAGATATTTATTTCAAAGCTCCCTGTTCACTCAGTCCAACACTCCATTCATATTGGAACCAATATTGATTTCCCTTATCCTAATATGGAGGTGGTAAAGCATCTCATATACTAGCTAATTTTATTTTCTGTTACACTATTTGAATTGCCAATAGGTCGTCTTGCTGTACAGGTATKACTAAGAAAGTACCTTTTCCAAAATTATTTAACACAAGGCTTCTGGCAAACATTTTATTTTCAATAGAGAGAATTTTATAATAACACAGCTTAATCAGGTCATAGTATGGCATATACAGCTAGAGGCTACAAGCTCTTATCCCATATTTGCACAAGCTGCAAAGCCACTGCCAGGGAGAAATGACAGCATATATCACAAAGACATTAGGCATCTTTATCTCCTAACAAAAAGAGATGAACTGAATTATTGAAGTCCCTGCCCATAGAAGACTTAAGATTTTTTTGTAGCCTTCATTTTCAAGGTCAGTAACAAAATGAGCGAAAAATAAGATATTATATATTAGAGATAAAAAAAAAAAGCTTCAAGTTAGTTGTAATCATTCCCAGTGCTAAGCACTATGTTTTAGGGTAACTGATCTGTTTTGTGAGGTAACCCCAAAGGCCACTGCTTGCAGCACAGCTCCTACTACTGTCCCCTGGGGGGAAGTGAGAAAGAACCTCCTTTCTGTCTCAATGGAGTTTAATTGATCTTAGGATATTGTTAAAATTTAGGTGGCTGAAATGCAGCATAGCAGATTCTGTAGTCATATAAAGCCCCAAAAGTCCAAAGAAATACTTTTAAAAAATGATCAATGCTTTAAAGAGCAGAATAACTCAACAGTCTTGTGTCTGTCCTCATATGTATTCCTTAAGGCAAGGGGACGTTCGCATCGGTTTATTTTTCTTCTAGATATGATTATTATTTCTGAATTGCTTCTGATATTAAGGAATGGTTTTCCAGTAAGATTTTGCTCTTCTGCTGAATCTTTCATGTCTTCATTTATTTTGATATCTGTAATGACCTAATGATTCCAGGGGAAGCAGGAAAGACATGACGCTTATACTAGTTGAGAAGTTGAAATAGGTAATGATTTTGGGKGGAGAATAGAATGTTAAAAGCATTTTTTTTAAAGAAATCGATACATAGATGTCTTTTCATCTGGGCTATTTTAACCAAGAATGATAGACTGATTAGTCTGGATTGTGATTTTCAGCACAGACCTGAGCAAATCTGTGTTTGAGAAAGCTTAGGGATGACCTTTCCCGTGGAGCRATCGATGGCCCGTTGGGCGCGGTGCCCAAGGAGCGGGGGATGTGACGGTGCCACCACRGTGAAGGGTCTCGGCACCACTTTTCACAGAGCCCAGCTCTCCAGCTGAAGGGCGTGAGCAGCCCGACCAGGGCCGTGATCCAGCACTAAGGAACGTTTTTCGCTTGCGGCATGTGAATGGAGACTGCTCACGTGTTTAATGTTAAACATGTGCTTTCCTGCTTGGCTGGATTGGGGCCTAAAAGCCACGACAGAAAAACCTAGATATTAATAAAGAGTATTATGGTTCTGTTTCCTTTGAAATCCAATGGCAGAATTCCCAGTGGGGGAATTCCCAATAGGAATTCCCAGCATGAGCCCAAGGCACAAAGATGCTTCAAGAGTAAAGATGTCCTTAGAGAGCAGTTAAAACCCAAAGGGAAAAGGAAGCAACAGGGACAGATGGGGCTTGCCATGGCCACCAGCAGAGCAGGGGACCTGGCCCTGCCCTGGCTCTTTTAATTCCCGAAATCACTTGCCTTTCACATGGGTCCTTACAGCCTCTTCTGCTGCACTGCTCAGAAGTTGCCCTTTCCCTATCTCTCTGGGTCCATAAACTCTGAAGAATTTGGGAAATGGCTAAGGGCGGCAAATTAATCTTTTTCTTTGTGGCTTTTCTTTCTTTTTCTTCATTAAGTTAACTGCTCTAGTTTGGAAACAAGTGCTAAATAAATAGCATTTACAAACAGCAGATTTCTCCACTCTCTTATTAAGGAAGTTTTTAAAAGGAAATGAGGGACTATCCCCAGGTTTGGGAATAAGCTGTGGTATAAAATATAATGTAGGAGGTGTGATTCTCACTAAATCATTTAAGCAGGAAAATTATAGTTCATTTTGAGAAGCATATTTGGACCTGAATGGACAGAATAAAACAGGTTTTCCACTAAGGTCTTAAGACGCAAGGAATCTCAGATTTTTTTTTGTTAACTGACTGAACACACTTTGCCTCCATTGATCGGCATCTGTTGATAGATATTCCAGGAATCATCCATTTCCCTTTAAAGTGGAAAAAAAAAAAAAAAAAAACCTTTCATTATTAGTAGAAAAGAGCCATTCAGCACTCCCTTGGCAGAAAAGGATAATTTGACATTTGGCAACCCAAAATGGACCCGCCGCAAGAAGCCAAGGCACAGCAGAGCTCAGCGTTGTGTTTTGTGGGCGCTTGGTGTCATTAACAATAGAAAACTGKGAGGAAACACCCAAGCCCCAAACCTGACCCTCCATGCTGGTGCAAAGCTGGTGTGCTGGTGTGCACGACTGCATTTGATGTCAATCACTTCCCCATAACTASTATCAGACATCCGATCCTCATCTTGGCAAATCCTCCTAGCTGTGAGGGCATCCCTACTTTTTTCTTTTTTCCTTTTTTTTTTTAAGATAATGAAGGTTCCTACCCCATATTCTCTAGAAATTTATGAACTAGAGAGTGTCAGAGTTACTTTTGTGTGTTGACTGTCTTCAGTTCTAAAGCCTGCAGATCAAAAGCCAAGTTGCATAGTGAGACTTTAGGGCAATCAGAAATGCTGCTATTTTTTCCCCTTAAAATCCACTTGGTTTCACAACTGACTCATTCAGGGCACATTCATGTTATTACAGAGGGGGTTTGATGCAGCAGGAGAGAGAGAGGAACCCGTTGCAGGATGCATGTGCTGCTCTGCTTCCCCTCAACGGGGGTAACAGGAGCTGGACTGGAAGTCCTCAGAGGTACCCGGGCAAGTTTGCTGTCTGTGCTGTGAAACCAGCCCCTCTGGAGATCCAAATGACCTGACCCAAAGTTGCTTAAAAACTGCAACAGCATTCAGAACCAAAACAAGGAGCACGGGGGATGACATGATGACTGGGCACAGTACCTCTCTGGGGCTCTATACAGGCACAAAATAACTCATTTGAAAAAACACTTACAATTTTGAGGAACCTGCCCAGACCCAAGTGCAAGCGTTGGATTTTCTCCTCTAAAAGGTCATGRATCTCAGAAATACCTGGTGTCTGTTGGGAACATAGCTACCTGAGGAAAGAAAAATTGGTAAATCTTTAAGAGTGGGCAGGAATTAAACTTCAGATTTGGACCTGGCAAGCTTCAAAAGTTGTTTGTTTATAAACAACTGTTTTATAGTATTTGGCAATCAAAAGCATCTGCGCATCTAAGGGTCTCCACTGGTTGAGAAAGAAAGGATAAACCCCTTTGCATAGTCATGATTTTCAGGTGAGACACATGCTCTGTTAATGGGTAATTGAAGATTAAATCATAGTTAAGAGTAGGAACTATATTTTTCTTCTCTATATGTACAGCTTCTAGCACAATAAGACCCTGATTAGCGTCTTTGTATGCTGCTATAGCACACATAGTAAATAATAGGAATAATGTAACTAAAATGTCATTGCAGTTTGCCTTTAACATTACAATTGTGTGGCTTTATCAACTGTGAATAAAATCAACGTCCTTTTTGTATAATAGGTAGTATATTTTATTATTGAAAAAAGCTGAATTTCACTTGAAAATATATATATCTGCTTATTATTTCTTTTTAAGCCTTTGGATAGCAAGTGAACTTTTCTTTTGTATCCTTTAAATGAGTATGGGTTAAATGAAGAAATCCACCTTCCTGGATTGGAAGTGTTTATAATCTTATATTCTAGAAACGATTAACACCTGATAATTGAATAAAAGTGGTTTATTTTCTCATTGGGTTATTCTTGAACTTTTTTTTATTTGTTAATTGCTTTCTTTTTAACATGGTTCTAGGAGTGGTTGCAAGAAAGGTGTTTCTGCACTTTGAATAGTGCTTTATGGATATAGAGGAAATAAAAGGAATGTCAGCAAGGAAAAATAAGTTACCTCTGCACTAGCAGAAGCAACAAGGTCAGTAGCCCCATTTAGTTAGCACTTGGTGGTATCATGTTGGCCTGGGTCAACTAGGTAGACTTCATGGAATATGAGAATTGAGAGGATACTTCCCGCACACAAAAAGCCTTCCACACCAGTGTTGGTTCTTTTAGTGTTTATTTCATTAAAAGTAGGTAGCTGTAGCTCTGGCTCCTCTCATCATGCAAACAGACCAAACCTGCTCTCAGACTCTCAGGGCGCTGCTGGCCTTGGTGATCTTTCATGGCAATGAGTAGAACAGGTCCACCCAAGTATTGTGTTCCACATGATCATTCAGGTCCTTGCAGACCTGGGTGATGAGAAATGGGATGAGCAACAAACTGGATCATCCAGTCCTTTTCCTGCCTTTATTTTGTTGCTCCTTATGCATCTGCTCTGCCCAAGGGAAAGCTTTTTGCCTTCCACCAGCTGTGCCACCGGTCACTTTTTTGGTACCCTGTATACATCCCCACTAGACAGGGCTATGATCAGCCYGGCAAGCATTTCAGCATCTCAGGTGTCATCTATCCTTCATACTTTGGGCATGATTTGCCTTACATGAGCCCAGCAGATGCCTTTAATTGCCAGCCACAACKCTTGGCTTTCCAAGAGGTAGGGAAGGAGCTATGGAGTCCCTCTGGCGAAGGATGAAACAGAGGGGCCCAGATGTGTTATGACATTTTCTTGCACTGAATTGGCTTTGGGAAGAATGGGCTTTTTCCTCCCCTTAGATAAGCACAGAAATCTTAAGCAGATGCTTGGAAAACATCAAACAAATATATACTTAAAGAAAATAAATGTAGGCTATACCCACATGCCCCATAATCTAGCCAATATTCAGCCACCACTAACAGTATCAAGCTCTTGTTTTGGGAAGCTTGGAGGAAAAGTAAAAATCTGCAGGCTGGGGACCCTGAAACAGGGCTGGCACAAGATTCAAACCCCAAGGTCCAAAAAAAAAAAAAAAAAAAAAGAAAAATAGGAGGGAGTGTTTTCTGTAGTGCTTCAGTAATCCAGTAATTCAGTAATGCTCAACATTACTGAATGATACTTTGCCAGAGATACTTTGCGGGGTTGACAGAATTTCTTCTAGTTCCCTTGCACGGAAAAGTCACAGCCATTGGTGCAAAGCAGGATGCAAATTGGAAGGGTGAGGAGGAATTTGTCATGGGCAACCTCTTCTCACCCAGCTCAACACTAAACAGGACTAACTTTGCCAAGGGAAGCACTTACAAACCTGCAGGTACTCAGATCACATCCTTGCTAACCCCTCTGTGCATGCGGGTTTGGGAGCAGCTTTTTGGGTCTTGTACGTGCCGTCTTTATGCCAYGTTACTCAGCATTTTCAGAAGATCTTTAAATTAGCTATATTAGCTAATTCTATCCCATGCTTTCTATGGCAGTGCTGTCTGTAAGGGCTTCATTAGATCTATTGATGTATCTGTAAGGGTGGAAGGATGGTATTTCACAGCGTGGGAACTGAGAGGAAGAAATTCAGATAAGGGCTTGCACTTCACTTTGGATGCTCAGCTTGGCCTCCCTCAAACGTGTTTTTTTTTCCACAGAACTGACACCTCACAGCAACATAAGGGTACCACAGTACCAGTAAATCCAATACACAGGAACACTCCCCATCTCTGAGACCAGTGGCACCAGGTGGCTCGTGTCCATACTGGTTTTGCCCTCCCAAACTGGACGGCTGCCCACAAGCTGCCTATTAGTAGCCCTCTCKGGACAAGCCAATTCCCAGCCCGTGCTGGGGGCAGAGCCATTTGGATGCCCCATGCAGCAGCTTCCTTCCTCCTCCCRTGCTCCTCTGCCTCCTTCTTGCAGYCACTGTCCATCCCACCAACAAATGTGGGCCACCATCCACTGGCCCCAGTGTCACCTCCCTCATCTGGAGCGGGGCCACGCTGGCAGCACCAAGTAGCACAAAGGTGGAAAACAGTCTGCAATCACACTATGAAAGGTCCTACCCCAATGCTTATATGCGAGAAGTCAATTTGGGTTGGAAAAGCAGCATTATTAGGCCTGAAGTTATGAGCATCTGATTTTGGTAGTACAGCATTTTTTTTTTTATTGTAACTTATTTTTATGGTAAATTTATTTTATGCAATGTTATGTGTGACTGTGCATATATACACACCCACACATATATACACTTACACACGGCTGACATCCTTCCTGCAGAGCAGCGTTTTCACTTGGGATCACATGAAATCGATGCAGAGAGATGCCACTTGAGATGCAGCCAGGGACCTGCTGCCTTTCTCACTGCACTGCAGTCAGAGCTCCGGTCCCAAGGGTTATTTATGGCATCACAGCGAGACTGGTGCTTCCATGCCCATCCATCCAGGATCATTCGACACCCTTCAGCCTGGAGCACRATCCCTAGGCAGAGCCCTGTGCAATCGCAGCCACTTGTAGCCTCATATTTATGGTATATGGGCTCAAATTTTTATTCGTAAAGCAGCAGTGTTAACTTTTCATTGTCTGCGTGGATGTTGAACTAATTAGAAAGGGGAGAAAGGAAAGGGTGGGGACCGGAAAAGAGGAGTTTGTGRGAACATAACAACGTTAAAATAAAAAACTCTGCTTGCTGTCAGTTAAGTCGCTCCATTAGTTACCTCTACCATTATGGATTCATTTTAAGATCCAGACTTCAATATACATAACTTTAAATCACTAACATCCTTCATGGCAGTGTGATTTGCTGGTTCCATATGTAGCCTCTTGGCCCATTGCGTTGGCACTGTTTCAATTCTTGTCCTTCCTTTGGGTTATGATTTCCTTTCTTTGACAGGGCCAGTGAGGGGGATGAAGAGGGAAGGAGGAAAAAGAAAAGGATGGTGAGGCTGAAGGCAAGTGATGAGGGAAAGAGAATGGAGGAAAAGAGGAGAGGAAGGAGAAGGAGAAATAGGAAAAAGGGGAAAAAGGAAAAAGGAAAGGGGAAAAAGAAAAAGAAAA
>NW_020455475.1:278216-287057 GCF_003342845.1 Nothoprocta perdicaria
AAAAAGAAAAAGAAAAAGAAAAAGAAAAAGAAAAAGAAAAAGAAAAAGAAAAAGAAAAAGAAAAAGAAAAAGAAAAAGAAAAAGAAAAAGAAAAAGAAGAAAAAGAAAAAGAAAAAGAAGAAAAAGAAAAAGAAAAAGAAAAAAAAGTGAGAAACAGCCTGAGGGAGAGGTAGAGATATACTGGAAGAAATGAAGAAGGAGGTGAACAATGAGAAGTTTTGTCATGAGCAGCCTCCCGGATCCCGCTGCTTGTGATTGCTCTGGGATGCTCACGAGGAGAGGGCAGATGCAGTGGTGCCCACGGACTTGTCACTGCAAGCAGACCCAGTCCCTGCCTCAACTTCATAACTAGCTCACTGAGAATTTGCTTGGGGTCCAGGCTGACAGCTGCATTGAATTTTAGTTTGTCATGTGATTTATCAGGGCCACCAATGATTTAGCGCTGTAAAAATACCTTGGAATGCAACACACAGCAATATCTGCATTATTAATAACAATAATAATAAAGACAAATGTCCTTCCCCAGAGATTTCGATGGCTGTGCCACTCAATTTAACATTTTAACAGTGGCATGTGGCCTCTCCGTGGCACCTGGTAATGTCTGATGGATTCGAGCAGGCAAAGAAAAGGTTATTTGTCAAGTGTTCGGGCTCAGCTGCATGATATTTTGAAAGCTCCAGGTCAGAGCAGCCCGAGCCACATTCCTGCCCCTGACATTCAGCGAGACTGAACTTTGTCATGTTATTAAGCTGTCAGCAACGCCGGGGCGTTATTTAGATTTCTGGTGGGAACTCCTTGCACATACTCGGGGTGCTCTAGTGGGATTATATCAACACCATTGTAAAACACACACAAACGAGCTGTGCCGTAATTACCACATGAAGCCCCCGCTTKGCTGGGTTAATCAGCAGAGAATGGGAATACCAGACAAACACCAGCAGGCCCCCGGGATGTTTATCCCAGTGGCAATGGTGCCATTGCTCCCTGCAGGGATGAGCCTGGCTCTGTGCAYGGCTGACCACCAGTCAGCCTTTGCTTTCTTTAGGCTTCACCAGCGGGATGAGGGCTGGGAAGACCTGGGCTGTAGGGAGCGGAGGCATTCTGAAATAAYGTGCCTCTGGGAAAAATATGGAAAAATCTTCACCCAGATCTCACCAGGTAGGGCAGAGCACTGTTTCCCTGCATCTATCCCCATGATGCTGTCAGGAATGGAAGGGATGATTTCGGTTTCATCAGTCCCAGATGCCTGTAGGAAAGTGTGCACTTGGGAAAAGCAGCTGCCTGGGGAGTTCTGTTGGTTGCCTATCAACAAATCACATTTTTAATGYGCTTTTACTGTTCACTCTCCAGGATGAGGCACGTCCTGATTTAAATTCGCCTGGGAGAGACAGCATGAGCTGCGGTGCAGAGTGTGCACCAGCCGCCCTGGACAGTGCAGAGGGCAGAGATCTCCCTTGCATGCTCTCCTCTCCCTGCCCAGCATGTCAGTCTCAGTTTCTTGCCATAGCGCCTAGATGCTGTATCTGGTGCCGTGGACCACAATTTACTGGGCAAACAGCTGAGCTCCAGGAAATAAGAGGAATAGGACAGTGGTGAATTACAAGAGAAGCTTAGAAACACTGTGCAGGGCAAAGAAAGACAGAGCCAAACAGTCACACTGCTCCCCGACGTGCAGCAAGATCTTTTCTCTGGGCCTTTATGCCACTAGTATTGGGAAAATATAGTGAGAGTCTCCTTCTTCCGAGGCCCCAGGTGTCCCTGCCCTCACTCCCTTTGAGAACAGGCAGAACACCAGAAACTGAGTAACTGTGACAACCTCTCTGTTAATTCACACCTTCTTCACGATCTCTATCCATCCTGTTCTCTAGGTTAGTTAGCTCTTGACCTCTTATCTTACAGAGGTCCACCAGCCTCAACAGAGACTATTGGGGCTAAAAATACGATTGATAAATATGAACTAGTGACCCTTATCTCCTCAGAGCCAACTCTGCTGTGATAGCCAAAGACATGAACATCACAGGTTCCTCCTCTGGCTTTACCTACTCCTCAGCAAGACCRGTGAGACCAGTGGAAGAACAAATCTTCAAGAAGCACCCAGAGAGCCRTGGAGATTGCTCCATGCCCACAAGGAGATGATAGTGAGGGACCTCACTGGGACATCCTTTGAGGTGCTTGTGCTTTGTGATCAAAGGATCAAATACATGTCTGAATTTACAGCTTGTACATCTTCTGTGGTAACACCACAAGAGAAGCACCTTTGAATAGCTCCAGCCTCTGTAAAGCACTAATCAGCACCTTTGAAACATGAGGTCCTCTCTAAAGTGTCCACAGCTGGACACCAAAAACTAATGAAACCTAAATTACTAAAGACATCTGAAAAATAAACTTACATATATATATAGACAAAAGTACTTGGAATAATCAGCAGTTTTGCAGTGATGAATTGTTCTCCATGTGATACACATTTTTCTTAGGTTTGCATGAATTATCCTGAGCAGGAAAGTAAGAAAATAAACACTTTTGTTCCTGATATTCTTGAGCACTGCATATTTCATATGCCACAATATCCAGATTGCTTGCCTTGGTACTTGATTTCAATTTGCCTTCAATCAAGAACTTCAGCAGCTTAGGAAGATAAAGCACCATATACTGTTTTCATCATATCTGCARATGTATTTCCTTAAGGATTAAGAGCAAATGCAGAGCTCACTTGACAAAGAGAGAGTTAAAAATATTCCTCCTCAAAAGGGAAAGTATTGTGACATCAGTAAGATAATTCTTCCTGGGACTCAGGATTTTAGCAGTGATCTGCATCCACAGCCTTTCTCAAAGCACTCTATCATCAAATGATTCAATGTCATCATCAAAGAATTTTTGGCTACTGATTTTCCTTTAATAATAGTTGAGAAATATAATGAAAGGAGAGATCTGCATAGACTTCTTCCTAAATTGGATGAAGTCCTGCTTTTTTTTTCTTTCTTTCTTTTTGATATTATTTCTGCACAGAGAAAATTATAGCCTCTGGTGCCAGTGATGTGCTCTGTATGTTTTGTTTATTACAGTGGTTTTAACTGGAACCATGGGTGAGGGAGTATCATTATAAAATTCTTGATACCCCTGATATATTTGTGCAAACATAGTTGTGGGCACTGAGGGCAATAGATGAAATGATTTCTTTCAAAGCATTTTGTCCTCTTTTTTGAGCATCTGCTCAGTCACTCAAATGGACTACGTGCCTCTTACGGGGTCCTTCATTTCACCCTGGCTTGATACCGTCTAGGTAGACAGTCCAAGATGCTGGTCCAAACTGGGCATCCAACTGCACTTGAGCTTGCTACAGACRCGGCTGGAGCCAAGTCACGGCGCATTATGTTCCCCAGGCTCCTGGTGATTCCCATCACCACAGCAGGACTGTGGCAAGGAGATRCGGGTCTTCTTCCACGTGGCCACTGAGGACGGCCTGAAGGATTCGTACAAACGAAGAATATTTGTGCTAACACAGACCTGGATATGCAAGTGAAGCTCTCCAACCAGTGTGCAGGGCTGTTGGGGAAGTGGTGGTTCCCCTGATTCTGCAAAAGCTGATACTTGTTTCCAGAAAGCTGCAAATTCACAACATATTCAGGCCTTCCTAAGCCTTCTTGTGAAGACAAGCTCTGGAAATCCAGCCTGCTGGTGCTCTCTTTGCAATTCTCTTTATTTCTTTTCCTTTATTTTTTATCTTTTTTTTTTTTCTCTTTTTCTAGCACCAAATTGTTTCTGTCTCTCTGTAGGACTACAAGATGTAACTGCTGTGGAGGAGACAAAGAAGGAATAATTTGAAACAGTGAAAGGATCAGATTATCTGAAGAGCTGGATTTCTTCCCATTCAATAGCTACAGGCTGGGTAGGATTTTCCAAGGATTTCAGCCAGCAGCACTGAGTTACTCCCTTCGGGACACTCTTTGGCACTGCACTTTGCAAAAGGCCTTCCTTACAAAGACACTAAAGCCTTTTGGAAAGAGATGAGAATCACCACCATAGAGGGAGGTCAACTTATTTTATTTATCTTAATCTAACCCATTAGGCTCAGCTGAGTAATGACAGTGCAAAGGGAAGGGAGCTGACTTTTTTACAAGCCTTCAATAACTACTGCATCACTACGGGTTAAGTGTTGCCTCTGCTGAGCCCGGTGCTCCTTGGTGAGACCCAGAAAAGCCTTGGAGCTTACTGTGAACTTTCAGGCAGGCCTATCCTCACCTGACATTGACCTCTCACTGAGGTGTCWCTGCCACCAGTGAAGTGAGATGAGCACCATTTATTAAATGCCATTTGCCTTTACCATCTTGGCACTCTCCGAGGATGGAAGGAACCACCTTCTCTTCCAGAAGACCCACTGGCAAGACATGTAACCTTAGGATCGTAACGTCTGATTAGTAGGAAATGCACCAGGGAAGAGCCTGGGCAACCCACACTCAGAGAGCAGACTGACATTCCCCACTCAGCTCGCCCCCATTCCAGGGGAAAGCTCTCATGAACATCATTGCAAATCAGGGGTGAGCTGGACGAGACCTGTGAAGAAAGACTCCATAAGGCTGTATTGGTTTACAACCGAGGAAGGGAGTATTTTGTAACCTACAAGATCCCTGCTGGGGAGCACAGAGAAATAYTTCTCTTTCATCAGCACAACTGGAATTAATCTGGATTTATTCTAGTGTAAAGAACAAAATTCAGTCTGTAATTTTACACTCCCGTCCCCTTCCTCTACTCCCCAATGTGCATTARAAGTTAAGTCCTGAGCCTAGCACTGAACAAGAGACAACATGAGGTCCACATGCTAAGAGYGTTTGGGAAATGTTGTTTATATTATTGGGTCATCATCTGAGACAGAGGAAGAGACGGGGGCAGTGGAGGGGAACAGGGACAAAACACTTGAGAAAGGAAGGAAAACAGTAAAAAAGAGTGCTTACTCAACCTCAGGATAAATTTAGAACAAATAAATATGCAAATGCAGTGTTGACTCATTCCCTGTAGGCATCTTGTCCCTTAGGAGGAACTTGGAAGGTGAAATGTGAAAGAGAAAAGCAATTTTTTKGGGAGAGTAATACTGGTTTTCACTATTTGAGTTTAACTTTGTCTTTCTGTTGTTTATTCTGCTACTAATGTTGCTGCTTTTTTTTTCCTTTTTTTTTTTTTTAACCAGAGATATGGCAACATTGACATAGGTAATTTATACAGTGCTAGGGAACATTTTCAGAATAAGCCTTTTGTTTGTCTTTACTGAGAAATTGTCTGAATTACCTGTGGAAAACTTTGGGCCTGACTCTAGTTGTACCCAGTTSCAAGCTGATTCTGCTGGTAGCAGAGATCAGAGACCACTGGCAGTAGCAGTTTGGATGCAGTGTGAACATGAACAACCAGACAAATTTTGCTCCTATATTTAATTTACTAAGGCAGATATAGCAGTGCTTTGGGCCAAAATTCAGAAAAATACATAAATCTACACCTACCATAAATAGCTAAGGGTAGATTTCTTCAAGGTGTTGGGGTGAGAAATCATGAGATGGCTGAGTCCAAGGGTCCTCTTTACTTCTTGGTCTTGGCCCATGCTATCCTACCCCTCTGTTTTGCTGAACCTGCTGCAGATTCAACTCCTATTTGAGCTGAATCTGCTCAGTAAAACAGCAGGAATTGGAACATTTCCACACATTTTCTTTAGTCAAACAAATCTTTCATTTTGTTGCTGGGCCAAACTGACCCAGCAAATGGTCAAAGAAGATCTGGTGGTAGAGGTGCAAGTGAGGGGCCTGGGGACATAGAGCCTGTGTGAGGGAACAGGAAGGATSCACAATGATCTAAGTAGGTCTTCAACTTGAAGCTTCAACTTCATCCCACCAATGACAGTGGRATGCCTCAAATAGGCATAGCCTTAATTACCTTAGGCATTGCCTTAATTACTGGACCTTCCCCTTGGGCAGGTCTGTTTTGTTGWTCATTGCCTTCTCTCCTTTCACAACTTATATAATATTTGCATCTCTTGTTTCTCTTCTCTGCTGTGCCTTGTCTGTGTTTTGATAAAGAACACGTGCATATTTCCTAAATGTGCAATCTGGTATATATGGTGTATGTTGCCCGTGCCAAGAATGGGTCTATTCTGTATCAGAAACAGAGTCCGTATATGGCGTATATTTTATTCTTAATGATATCTCCTGATATTTGGCAGTTAAAAATCTTTGAATGCTGGGAGCATATGATTCATTGCAGCATCAGATCAGTCACAGAATCACAGCATATTCCAGATTGGAAGGGACCTCTAGAGATCATCTAGTCCAACCTTCCCACCCAAGCAGGTCCATGCTAAGAAATCAAGTTTCACTAAGTTACAGGTTCTTTGGCACATTCTTAGGAAGCATCCTAGCTACTTGAAGGCATTTTCTGTTACAGATGTCCTGGATGGAAAAACAAACAAACAAACACGAAACACTATCAAACAAAAGAAGTGGTAATTTTGCAGTTGTTTCACTGCCATTTCTTATCACAATTAGGATAGAAAAATATCAACTCTTCTCATGAGAATTCTACTGATTCAATCAAAAGGTACTAGTTAGAAAGAGAGAAAGTCCTCAGCAGCAGTCTTCAACACAGAAAAGATTAGGAATGAGAAAAAATGAAAGCTTGGAAAGAAGTTATTAAAAATCAAAGGGATCAGGAGGAAATAATTTCCTTTAATTTCTATTTGAGCAAACTCCAGTTTGCAGTAATTATGTAGAAGTTAAATATTTTGGGACATTTTTGAATACCAAGATTAAACTAGCATCAGTATTTAGTAATATTTTATATAGTTTTTGTTCTAGAATCTGTGAAATAATGGGACTGACTAATTTTAGTAAAGCATCTTATACCCACATCCATGTAAAGTTATAGTACCCCTCTTTAAAGGGCACAGAGATACTGGTAAGGCAAGTGCTAAAATAAATCTAAAGCTTCTTGGCTTATGGGTTATCTMTGAGGCAATGCCACCTAGTTAAGCTTAGTCTGTGTTAAAGTTCTCCTGTGGTGCGGTTGTTTTAAGGACCAGGCTACTGGCAGAAGCAGAATCAATGCAAGAGATGTAACTGTGCATTGAGAGGAAAAGTAGAGCAGTATATTTGTTTCCAGAACATGTGCATTATTGCCACTTACAGATTTGGTTATGAAGAAGTTTATTTTTCCTCTGTGCAAGATTTTATAGAAAATTAAAATTCTTTTAGAACTAAAAAGAAAAAAAAAATCTGAACAATGCAAAGGTATTAGTCATTTCCATCAAGGAGAAACAGCTTAGGGGCACTTGTGTTTAGGAAGTACAAAATGTACTGAATCTTCCACCTGGTAGATCTCACTCTACCCTGGGTGGATATTTGGTACCACACTAGGTATGTTTGCACAATTTTTATGAAATAATTAGGTTCAGGGACTTTGTGGCTTTACTCCAATGGACCCTCTGAATGGAGGCTGTGCATATTGAATTTCTCAGTGCATTTGAGAGAGAAACATGAACCTTCCYGCTCCTAAAGCAGTACTCACGTTGTGAAAAAATGCCCCAGCTTGTTGCACTACCACATCTCCCCTTCTCCATTGGTGCTGCTGGGCACTGCCACCTGAACAGGTGGATAATGCTCCTCGGACTGCTCCAACTGAAATAAGCCCTCATTTTGAATTGCCTTTTAAAAATCTCTTCCTGATATACAATTTCAAGGATTTTGTAGTGTTTGTGTGCTGCATCTTTAAAGTTTCTCTTTAGGGTACATCTTTGCTAGAGCAGTTCTCTCAATGCTTTTTCCTTCTTATATAAAGGAATCTCCTTACTGTCAGACTGGAATAAAAACGTATTTTTGCTGTGAAAGCTAAACGACAYGAAAAAGGGAGAAGGAGAGGCATGACCAACAACATGTGCTGCTGTTGATGGGTCTTAGCCTCTTTCCACGCTGGGGACCATCACTATCCTCCCATGAGCACAGCCACCTCTAACAGTGTAATGCCTTCACATAAATCCACTTTATCTGGCATCGTCAGCTCATACATGTGGATATGACAGAGGTGAGGAGCAGAAAGTTATTGCACGTTAGCTATGGGATGGAGGTCATGCAGACCACAGGAGGTGCCAGCGTCACAGAATCACAGAATGGTTGGTGTTGGAAAGGACCTCTAGAGATTATCTAGGCCAATCCYTCTGCTCCAGCAGGGACACCAAGAGCACAATGCACAGAATCAAACGTGCAATGTCACCGGCCATCCCATCATGACTCTTTGCACCCTAGGTTTGCAGCTCTTTCTATTACCCTTGCCTGMTAGTGAAAAGGGTCAAAATGTGCCTGAACCATTCATTCACTTCAGAAATATGTTGCAATATTAGATGTAGGTATACTGACTGTCCCTTAACCAAAAGAAAAACAGACCATGCAATTGTTGTGCTAAAGCTTTCCTCACTCACATCATAAGCCTGCATCTCAGCTCCTCAAAAGATCAGGTAAGGCAGAGGAACAGAAGATCTACCCCACACATGCTCATGTCAGTGACTCCATATTTCCTCCTCCTCAAAAGTAAGAAAGCTGCTCTGCCCCCGGGGAGAAAGTRCGATGTTCTGACAACGCGTAGCCGCTGTGGTTCTGGCACAAGTGGAGCTGACAGCCACACTTTCACCAGCGGATCACTCTAGGCAATGGAGAAATTGGTTCAGGAAGAATTCGGGGAAATTGCTTTTTTAATGACAGGGCAGGAGTTTCACCCACCTCTTTCACCCCAGCCTGAATGCTACAGTGAGTAGTTATCTGTATGAATTGGCTCCCTCTGTCAGTCTGAGTCATTTTTCTGAGTCCTAAGTTT
>NW_020455475.1:287107-302758 GCF_003342845.1 Nothoprocta perdicaria
TTTTTTTTGTGGCTGCACATTGACTCTGGTTTTGTCCCTGGCATCCCTACAGGAAACTAAGGCCCACAGCTCTGGTGTCAGACTCAGCAAAACAGTCCTAGACTGAGTGGGAAGAGCTAGACCCTCTGGGAGAATGGAGACAGCGCAGAGAGCAGGGTGAGGAGAGGTTGCCCCGTCACCCTTGTTATTCTAGTTTTGTGGATAACCAGAAGGTTACAGCCTTCAGCACTTCTGCCAGTCAGAGCTATTTTTAATTAAAAATAAAACCAGGAAGTTTTTAATAGGGACAAACCAATAATGGGTTGTGTCAGTGGCAAGTTCTAAAAATTATACTGCTGCGTCATTGTTAAAAGACAAAAACATCATTTCTCTTATTTTCTTTTCTCTTTTTCTTTTTTTTTTTTTTTGCCTTTTTGTTTTTCTTTTAAAGATCAGTCATGGATTCAAAGATCAAAAAGTGCTTTTCTTGCTTAAGACATGTACTTTTAAATGGGTTCAGGAGCAGAAAACTCAGCCTGTGACACTGATACTTATATATATAACCTGAGAAGAGTTTGGACATCAGTATGTTCTGCACAGACATTGCCCTTATATCTTTTGTGCTTGTATCTTACTTGACTCTCCAAAAGCCTCAAAAATTATGAGATTATATGTGGTAGCTCACCAGTGATCAAACAAACCTGAAGATGTGCAACCCATTTGCCCAATACAAAACAAAAATGCATGTGATGCAAAAAATGATGTATTTGGTTCAAAGGAGATTATTAGATTAATTTTTCAAGAAATTATCCCTATCATTAACCACTTTTAAGGAAAAGCTTATCTAATGTGGTCATTAGTCTCTTTAGAACAAAAGGATGATGAGATGGGCTGAAGACATGAAGAGTAGGACTGGTCTATAGTGAAGGGATAACTGATGTTGTGATGGAGGAAAAAGCAGAAATATATTCAATAAAGAAAACCTAAGGATCTTGCTTTGAATAAATAATGGATTTTTTTGCTATAACAACAAGGCCATTGGCTGGAAGTAACTGCAATGGAGAAGGCCTCGTCTATTAGCTGGTAATATCATTATTTTGAGCCAATAATATAATGAAAACAGAACACGACTAAAGTCCTCTCAGGATATATTAAGCCAGGGAGATACCATGTTGTGGACAGTGTTGTACAAAAGCTGTAATATCTTTCAAGAAAGATTCAAGAACGAGTTAACTGCAATGCTGATGCAGCTGATCAGAGAATCAACAGCACAAAATCCAACTAATGGGCCCCACCAGATGGACTAATTTGGGGTGCAGAAACAACATTGGCACATTTGCATGAAGCTTTCCTCAAAACATATTAGCTGTTCTCTTTTCAGCTGAGTTGTGCCTGGATGTGAAGCAGTTCCAGTGAGGCTTTGGGGACAGAGGAGCAGAATTAAGAGTCTGTGTAGGCTCTGCTCTACGGAGYACTCGGTGGTGGAAACACAGCAGCAGCCTCCTGGTGTCACCCCACGGTGTCCATTTGAACGTGTCGTCAACCTCTGAAGCATCTGATACCAGTCGCTGTCAGTGACTGGTGGTTCATCACTCTGGATGAAACAAGCAGCTATTCCCAGTTTGGCAGCCTGGCAATTTTTRTTTCCCTGGGAACTGGCAACTGCCCACATACATGGAGCCACTGTGCAGGAATCCATAATTAATGTCACATTTGCTCTACCATCAGTCTAGACACATTTGTCTAAACTATTGTTTTTAAAAAAAGAAATAAAAATACAAAAAAGTCAGTCCCCAACAGACAGGGAGTAGAGAGAAAATAAAGCCTGGCAGGATCTTTTGACTTTGATCACTTTTGATATATTCCTAGTTGTCTTCTGTAAAGCTTAGGCACAGATTTGCAGAAAGTGATTTCTTTTACTGCCTTTGGCTTTGGACTTGCCATGTTAGCTGGAATGACACAAGCAGAAGTGATGTTGAATAGAGCAGCCACAGCATTTAGAGTTTATCAGAGCTGTGCTGTGCATTATTTGTGTACCTTTTGCTACTGTTCCATTTTGATGCAATTTTCCTGAACCTGCAAATATCAGTAAAATTACGGAAATAATTTCACATCCTTAAAGTCTAGTTAATTGTGAAATCCCACACTGAAGGAATAACATTACAGAGCACTTTTGGMCCAGAAGTAAATCACTAAGATTTAGTGAGCTGATTTAGATTTAGAGCTCAGAGGGTGGTGATAAATGGGGCCGAGTCCAGTTGGAGGCCTGTGGCCAGTGGTGTCCCCCAGGGGTCAGTRCTGGGCCCAGTGCTGTTCAACTTGTTTATCAATGACCTGGACRAGGGCACGGARTGCACCCTTAGCAAGTTTGCAGATGACACCAAGCTGGGTGGAGTGGCCGACACTCCGGAGGGCTGTGCTGCSATCCAGAGGGACCTGGACAGGCTGSRGAGTTGGGCAGAGAGGAACCTCATGAGGTTCAACAAGGATAAGTGCAGGGTCCTGCACCTGGGGAGGAATAACCCCAGGCATCAGTACAGATTAGGAGTCGATCTGCTGGAAATCACCTCCACGGAGAGGGACCTGGGAGTCCTGGTTGACACTAAGTTAACCATGAGTGAGCAGTGTGCCCTCGTGGCCAAGAAGGCCAATGGGATCCTGGCCTGCATCAGGAGGAGTGTTGCCAGCAGGTCRAGGGAGGTGATTCTGCCCCTCTCCTCAGCTCTGGTGAGGCCGCACCTGGAGTATTGTGTGCAGTTCTGGGCACCCCAGTATAGGAGGGACGTGGAGCTTCTGGAGAGGGTCCAGAGAAGGGCAACCAGGATGATTAAGGGAATGGAACATCTCTCGTATGAAGAGAGGCTGAGTGAGCTGGGCCTGTTTTCTCTGGAGAAGAGACGGCTCAGAGGGGATMTGATTAATATGTATAAGTTCAGGAAGGGAGAATGCAGGGAGGAAGGGGACAAGCTGTACTCACTGGTGGCCAGCGATAGGACGAGGGGTAATGGCCACAAGCTGAAGCATAAGAAGTTCCGTCTCCAGGTGAGGAGCAACTTCTTCACTGTTAGGGTGACAGAGCAGTGGAACAGGCTGCCCAGGGAGGTTGTGGAGTCTCCTACTCTGGAGGTCTTCAAAACCCGCCTGGATGCCACCCTGTGCCACATGCTGTAGGTGTGCCTGCTTGAGCAGGAAGGTTGGACTAGATGATCTGTAGAGGTCCCTTCCAACCTTAAATATTCTGTGATTCTGTGATTCTGTGATTCTGTAAACATCAGATCAAAAACACAGGGAAAAGTTCACTAGGTAGGATAGATTTGTCAAATGCTTTGTCACGGTCCTGTGCATACTTTTGCTCCAAGGCAATGAGAGTCCAAATAATTCCTGCCTATAGAGTGGGGATCAGCATAGACAAGGGACTGACTCCAGCAGTTAGCGTGGGTGAGGAGACCCCATCTTAGAGGCTAAACGAGCAAGATCATTTGGATGTGGGCCATTCGATGTCAGAATTCCTCTACAGAACCACAAAACAGACACTGATTAGTTTACTAGTATAGATGTAGTCAGGGGATGTAGCTGTCCTATAAGCTGAGCATTCTTGTTTTAATTCTTGATTGCATGTCCTTACATTTGACTTGAATCATAGCACATAGATAGACATATTCTCATTGAATTTCTGTTCTCTAAAGCTATCTGGCTAGATCAAATCACACATTTCTTTTTCCTTAGTATGTGGTGGAGAATGACAGCTGTCTCTTCTAGAAAGCAGTTAGTCCCATCTATGATTTTATCCTTGTCTCTTAGCAAGTATGGAAGTAACGGACCCTGTGAGAGCTCCCTTTCCTTCATTTTTAAGGAGAACCTAGACAGTTAGCTCAGAAACAGTTACAGTTCATAAATTTGAGTATTTGCAGATGTATATATGTAGCTGTGAACTASATGTCTTGGTACATGATGAAAATCTGATCATTAGACTCAATGCAGTCTGGGGTACAACTCTGATTGGATCTAGGTGTCTACAGAAAGACAAATATTTCTAAAACCATTGATGCTGAGATTATATCTCCACTGACTATAACAGGGGTCTGGATGCCTAGAGTACACATAGACATGCATCTCGGCCACCTACGGGATGACTCATGCCACCCTCACTTATAAATAAACCATTTAGGTGAGGACTCCCAAACACAAAACTGATCTCTAGGTGACTTAATCCCTCTGGAGAAATGACCTATTCTCATTGCTATAACTGTCTACCAAACTTTATGTAATCTTCAAAATTTGCCTGCCATGATTCTTTTTTTTTTTTTTTTCCAAGATGGATGAGTTAGAATGACCTCAAACCCATTCTTTACAGATCATATCTCCCTATTTATAACATTTCAAACTTCCTATTAATATGATATCACCACAGAAACCTTCTAAATGGGGGCAGAGAAGAGCTGGCTTTCATTTTTAATGCATCCAAGTATTTATGCCAACCTCATCTAGAAAGTTTCTGAGCATTTAGCAAAGGATACAAACAAGGAATCCTGATAGTTTATATATTTAATTTCTCTGATTTCACTCCTACTGCTAACAAGATGACTATCAGTAAGAAATTAAGCTCTAGAAAGCTCTGCATACAGGCCTAATTTAGTCTTGTTGAAATAATAAGTAAAAATATTATTGAATTTAAGGGGAAAGAGATACACTAGCATCAAATGTCTTGGGAAAAAAACTAACTTAATGTGATTATAAGGTAAATAATGTAAAATCTGAGGGAATCCCGTCAAAGGCAAAGCTTGTACACAGTTTGCATGAAAAAGGTTTTTTATTTCATTGAGTGCTGACAACCCTCATAGGTTTCAGTTTGAATGATGGGATATAGAAAAGAAGAACATTTAAGAGAAAAAGCAGAGGGAGTAAGGAAGAAAATTAGGAGAATGAACTAAGGGGGAAGCATAGCGTTGCATTTTCCTGATGAAAGTTGCTATAACACTAAGATCACACCTAAAGCTTGGGTGCAGAAATAAGATGCAGTTGAGTAAAATTACATTTTGTCTTCTAAATGCACTATGCTAAAGGCATTCAGCTTTTCCATTCAAAATTTATATTTGATTTAATAGCCCAGGAGATTATTCTAGACTCAGACTGTTCATAGAGATTTGGAGGGCAGAGAAAAACATTTTTGTGGGGAAAAAAATTAAAACAGCAAAAAACAAGCACATCTTGAAGGTGGTCTCAGTATCATACAACTGTTGCARGCATGCCTTTGATATCTCTTTTGTACCACATCCTAACAAACCAAACTCAGAGAGAATGCTGCAAGGCCAGGTGGTGTCTTCAGGAGCTCAGGGCACAACGTAATTACCAATACACATCACTTTCCCTCTTCTAGGCATGTAAACTTCTCCCTGGCCTCCTTCTTCATGCACGTATGTACGCACTAGGTTCCCTCTCCCTTGCCCTGAATCAGCATCAGCAAGGAAACAATGATCTGTGAGTTGGTTGAGGCACGAGACACACAATTAGCTGTGAAATGAAAACCAGCTGGTGCAACTGAATAGCTGTTATTCTGAGCAGATGAACCTGAAAAGATACTGTTTATTTTATAAGACAAACAAAATTTCCCTGCCGCTTGATCTAAAAGAGCATCTACCATTGGGAGCTGTCCATTTTCATTTAGCTATTCCAGTGCCAGAGCTGACTGTGCAGGAGTTACAAACAAAGAGCAGAAATATCACTTTCCATGTTAATTTGAAAGTAAACAGTACAAATCCAACTGTGCAGCTGTTTATTGACACACACACACAAAATAAAATAAAACTCAATTCAATATAGAATACAGTAGCCAGTGTACTGGGAGTGCACAGTTTACTAAACTGAAGGACCCAGGGTAGCCACAATCTCTTGCTGCAAAGTACACATCAGGAGATACTGTGATTCGTGGCTTTTTCCTTGCACCAGGCTAGGCTTTGGAAACTCATTACTTAGTTCAAGATGAGATTTTTTTTCCCAAGGATGCCTTAGAGATGATATCTCTGGAAACTTTTTTTTATATAACCACTCTCTAGTTGCTGTAATGCCAATAAAATAATTAGCATTTAATTCCATAGAGTCTGCTTAAGTAGCTTTCAATATCCTGATGTGGAAAATAGGACTTATATGTTTAACTAAAAGACATTCTCTGTACTAAAATAGATGAAATGTCATATTATATAAAATGGAGAACAGCAATGTTTGTGCAGAAAAAATGAAGCTGACTCTGAAGTTGCTCTGATATTGTTTTGAGATAAAAAGTGATCAAGGGAAATCAAACACAGGTGTATTGATATTTTATATAAACATACATTGCAGTTGGTGGAATTCAGACTATGGACTTCACAATAACTCCTGAAAATAATGTCCTTAGACTACATAATCTTAGGGACCTTAAAGGCAGTCCCTTTTGCTTTCTACATATTCTGCAACCAGGGCCACTGTCCCATTCAGTGGGCCCRCATTTCCCCTACTCCTTGCTGATGATGTATCTGAAGAAGTCTTTCTTGCTGTTCTTGATATGCCTCTTCAGATTAAACTTCAGATGGTCCTTGGCCTTCCTAACCCCGTACCTGAATACTCATACAATGTTCCTAGGATCTCCTGACCCCTTTGCTTGACTTCTGGGTTATTGGGATGGACTCTTCCAGAGCTTGGAGGAGGTGGTCCTTGAATATGAATCAGTTTTCTTGGACTTCCAGTGTCCTCCAGTACCCTATCCCATTGGATTCTTCCAAGGAGATCCCTAAGAGGCCAAATTTTGTTATCCTGAAGTCCAGAGTTGTAATCCTGCTTTTGGCATAGCTCTCTGCTCTCAGGATCTCAAAGGATTCCCATCTGAGGACATCCAACTTTCCTTCATTTGTATTTGTGGTTTTGGCCTAGAGCTACTAGACCATAGTAGAGATTGTTGTAGTTGTTGTTACTTTGAGAAATGAGGAATAAATTCTAGGGAGATGCTATTTTTTTTTTCTTAATAATACTGTAGGCATGGCTTTTTTTTTTTTTCTGTCCACGACCTACAACATTGCAGCAAGGTGTAATTCTGGTGTCTTCAGCCAGRAAACCCTTAAGCTACACAGACAACCTATACACAAGGAAAAAAATGGGCTGTTAAATCTGAGATGTGRCATTAATAGAAAAAATAGAAACAAATTTAAGGCGTTCTTTATATGATTTGCATGATTTTTAGTAAGATTTGTTTTTTGCTGTTGCCTTTTCTCTTATTTATTTTGTTACTGCTTCCTTGGAAAGAAGACTGATGCTATATCAGCCTTTTGGACAAAGGATTCTTTTAAAGATTTTAATGAAAAGCTTGGAAGTATTCATACCACTTGATTATGCCAAGTTTTGATTGGATCACTCTCACTTGGCAGAGATGGTGATATTAGCTTTGATTTTTTAAAAAATCTCTGTTGTCCAATTTTCAAGGTCAACATTTTGATAAATAAAAGTATGTGTATGGTTTTCATTGMACTGAAAGGGAATTTAAATGTATGTGTAATAAATACCCTCCAGCACTTTGAAGATTTGAGGTGTAACAAATAGAGAGCTGAAATCTGCTTTCCACTTCATACAAGCACAAACATGCTGGATTCAGAAGAGTAATATGGGTGTAACAGCGGAAACACTATAATTCCATTTACTTTGTTAGGGTTTTTGAAAGAAATTGAAAAAAAAACTATTTAATGTCCATATTTTCCCCCAAAATATAAATTAAGCGCCAACTCTTTGAAACAAAATCCTGATGGCCTTGTTGACTCTCACTGAATGCAAAATAAAAGACTGTGCAAATTTGATCTGTGATCTGTTGTTCATCATATTTAGCTGCTGAGCTGGATGGTGCTGGATTGTGCTGGGTCACGATATTACAATGCCACATTTTGTTGCACAGCCAAGGGGCACTATAGTATATTTGCACACAGGTAAGAAGGCACTGCATATTGCACACACCATGAATACTGTTCCAATAGTAGTTAAAGCACTACATGCTCTACAAAGAATTCTACCAAGCAAGATAAAAGGTATCTTCACTTCACTGGGCTCTGCAAAGTTTGTCTTACGTGGAAAGTGCCCTCCCTCCTTATCTAGGATTCATACTGAGATGATACCACCACTACTGTTGTTCAGTGATGGATCCATGCCAATTTAGATCATAATGTGAAATAAGATCATAATGTGAAATAAGCCCCACCACTTCTTTGCTACTCCCAAGCAGTTTGCTTATCTCCTCATACATGCACGACTGGGATTAGGAACAGAAACAGGAAAGCCAATGAGTGGTCAAGCCAGTCATGCAGTAGGATGTCTTTCTAAAGCAATTGTGGAGCYCAATTAATAAGAGCAAGCCAGAGAATGGTCTAACTGCTCCTCAGCAGTCAAAGAGCATTCACATCCTTTCCCACTMATTTTCCTTCTGTGTACATTGGCCTGTCCATTGGCTCCAAATACGAAGCTCAGTGCTTGGACTTGGTGAACCTGGCTTGGGCTTGGCTCTCTCTCCAAGGTTTCACAGGAGCCAAGGTCTATTAGTTTGGGTATTTACGTGACTACTGTCTTAAAGTTCTTTGCAAATAATATGTGCTCTCATGGCCAAGAAGGCCAATGGGATCAGGAGGATGTTGCCAGCAGGTCATGGGAGGAGATCCTGCCCCTCTACTCAGCTCTGGTGAGGCCGCACCTGGAGTACTGGGTGCAGTTCTGGGCTCCCCAGAATGAGAGGGATGTGGAGCTCCTAGAGAGGGTCCAGCGGAGAACAACAAAGATGATTAAGGGACTGGAGCATCTATAGTCTGAGGAAAGACTAAACAAGCTGGACCTGTTTAGTCTAGAGAAGAGAATACTGAGAGAGACCTGATCAATATGTATAGTAGCTGAGGGGAGAATGTAGGGAGGAAGGGGCCAAACTCTTCTCACTGGTGGCCATTGATAGCACAAGGGACAATGGGTACAGAAATTGAAACCCTGGAAGATCCATCTCCACGTGAGGAAGAACTTCTTTCCTGTGAGGGTGACAGAGCCCTGGAACAGGCTGCCTAGGGAGGCTGTGGAGTCTCCTTCTCTGGAGGTCTTTAAAACCCGCMTGGATTCCACCCTGTGCCCTGTGCTCTGGGTGTCCCTGCTGGAGCAGGGGGGTTGGACTAGATGATTTCTAGAAGTCTCTTCCAACCTTAACCATTCTCTGATTCTGTKATTCTGTGTAATAAACTATATGCTTTCCAAACCTATTGTTGTGCAGGCCTCAGAATCCAACCGCAGGTTTCTGGTGTTCTTCTGTAGGTGGCAGCTGCAGGAGAGTTGTCCCTAATTCTCAACTGACATCTAAACTGTGAAGTTTAAGCTTCAGGGGCCAGAAACAAGAAGGGTCCTCCCAGTTGAAACTAATTGGATCCATGCTCTGATGTTCATGCCTTTTCCAAAAGGGTATAATGATTCCAACCAGACTGTTTGCTCAGTGTCAGTCTGAATTTAACTCCATGTTACTTCGTTTTATTTTAATTTGACATTATTTTTGTGTTTATTTTACCTAATAAGTGAATCATTTAGCTATAAAAGACTCATTTTAGAGGGTTAAGGGTGGAATCTGGAATGGGTGAAGCTTGGAATAACCACTGACCTGCTCAATTATACTGTAGTAGGGTATGAGCAATGATGTCACATCAGGGATGCAAGCCAGACACGTAGGGGTGAGTAGGCCTCCCATTCTGCCTTTGCTGCCATTGGAAATGTCAGTAGCATTACCTGAAGGACAAAAATTAGGCTGAGCTCATTACAAAGATGCCCTGAACTCTCCACCAATCAGAACGCATTGACTTTACACATCCCTTGTGGRATGGATTTTTAAGAGAAAATTAATGATATTTTCACCAGGAAGGTACTTTATCATTCAATCCACAGTATCAGGGTATAACTGAAAAATGGAATTATGAAGGTGAGTTCTCATTAAACAAACCTTATCTAAGGGGAACATAATTGCTTCAAGAGGTACAAGGCAAAATCAGGATCAATTCTTTCTAAGAAGCAGATCCTTTTATCATGTTTCAGATTATCCTCCAAAATAGTCATTTGATTTGAGATTCTTTAACAGGGAATTGAATTAATCTTGATTTACACTGTTAGGTAGGTATAATTTAACAAGAGACACTTTCATGTCTACTGGCTTCAAGGAAATTTGTTTCCTTTGTTGTCACTTGAGGTGGAGTTCTTATCTCTTAGAGAYCTGCAGTGAGGATATCTACATCTAAGATAGCCATTCCAGACATCATTAATAAGCAAAGAAGTCAAAAGAATCCAAACAGATTGTTGAATTGTTTCACTTGGATTTTTTTTCTTTGTTGCATTATGTATTTGAAGTTGATATATCATGACTTGAAAATGCAGACCTGCATGTAGTATGTAGTAAATAGGGAACTATTTACTACAAAGTGTCCAGGCTAACTAGCTCTATGCAGAAGTCTGCATTTTARATGTCTTCCCATAGTTGCCAGGGGAATTTGGTCCTTGTGGTGCAAATATGAAGGATAAAAAACTGTACGCAAAAACTGAGAAAATAGGCATTTCTCATCAAATCTCATGTTTTCAAGGAGAAAAATAAGAAAATAATTTTTCATGCAAAATTTTTTTTTTGGATAAAATATTTATTACATTCACTATTGTTGTTTTAAAACCAGACTCCACTGGGTTTATTAAAAAGAAAATTGTATACTAAAATATGTAGAATAGCATATCTGGAGTGTGTGTGTATGTATTTGTGCATATGAAATGGYAAAAAATCATAAAAAAGGAAAGATAAGGAAAATAAGAAAAGGGAACCTGAAATTCTCTTCTCCAGAAAAAAAAATATAGATGTAATTACAAAACAGTGGTGAAGCAGCGTTTTCCACTCAGTGCTTTTGTTCAAAAGGAACCCTGAGATAATGTGGTCTGACCCACCACACACCACAGATGGTTACAATGCAGAGCATTGTCTTGGCTAACATGTTTTGCCTGGCCAAAATATAACTTTTATGTGACTACTCATGTTTTCCAGAAAAGCATTGACTGTTGTTCTGAAGCTCTTATGTACAGTCTGTTCTACTTATTTCTAGACATCATAGACTTTTACAACTGGACATGTTCTACCACTTTTTGTTTGACTGRGATGGTGTTACCAAATGATCCAAATCACACTGTATATTGTCTCTCATTTATTATTTAGTCACCTGGAAAATTTGCTGAAATTTTATCTGGATTTTGTCATATAATTTTATTAGCAGCATTTTTTTTATATTTATTTTCAGAACTATGGTCAAATTACTGATTAACATAGCATATTATACCAGTCCCTGAAGGATACAAATGGAAGCCCTATAGGAAAAATTAATTTCCTATTGACATTCCTATTTGTGAGATCTGTTAGCTAATCAGTTCTTACTCCATTTAACATGTGTGCTCTTGAAACTGTGCAGTGCTTATGATTGAAAGAGAATAACGGCACAGTCAGGTGACCCTACAAAAGTCTACATGTCTCGTATTTCTTGGAACTTTTACTATAGATCACATCTARAATTTCAGAATTGAATCAGGTAAATTTGAATGAAGTGCATGGTAGTAATTACAACTTATTCTTTAATTCTTTGCCTCTTGAACTGTTTTTCTTGTTTCATTCACTTGTCTTGAAGTCCAGTCAGGTTTAGCTATTTGCATCACCTCCTTTTTTGATCTTGAGAAATTGCACATCAGGTTCAGTCACATCTTCTGGAATTCTCCTGAAATCCTAAGCCTCACTAAAAATAGGTATCAACATGTCAAATTCTCATTCAGGTAGTTCTTAGATGCAAATTATCAAGATTTGTGAAATTAAAAAGTGTTTATTCCTCATAAATGACCAACTCATGCTTCCTGAAAGAAATTAGGCTGGGACATGGACTGTCTTTCTCCAGAACTTGAGTTCAAGGACAATCTTCCTATACAAGCTTGTATAGAGAGATTGTAATTACACTTGACTAAAATCTCTGACTACTCATGATTTGTTTTCACCTCCATGCCGCACTTTTTATCATGTAGAAAGCTGACCCAAGATCAATACATTTGAGGAATGACTGACAGTGATGTTTTACTACTTTTAAGAAGCTCAACTAAAAGACCAAGTAGCTGACTTGCAAAATTCTACACCGTGGTCATTTTTATTCTCCTGCTCTATCTTCTATAAGCATTGATTACTGAAAGCCTTTTGTAGGAAAAATAATTGTAGGAAAAATTCTGCCATTAGATTCAAACTCACAGAAGCCAGTAAGTTTGGAATAGTCCATGTGAGTGCTAATTTTAGCCTTGTACTGAGGCTACTTTGCTTTTGCAAAACCTCATCAACCAGATTTTAGAAAACAAAAACCAAACATGACTGATTTAAGAGAAGGATGATGTCRTGACCAAGGCACTGGATTTCGGAACAGGATACATGAATTCATTTTCTGKTCATATTATAGTCTTCCTATCTGACCATGGACAAACAACACTGTGTGAATAATATAGCAATGGATGCTACAGGGGGTCRTGGCTACCTCTGGGTTATATTTTAGTTGACATGGTGAGGATCTAAGTGAGCTAATTTGCACTACACAACAATAACAGACCTAAAAGACTCTTTATTTACATGGAAAGTGAATTACCAAAAGGATAAAGAAGCTAAAGAGATAAAGGATAAAAAGGATTAGAGCACAAGTTGTGAGGWCTTGTCAGTACTTGATATCTGAGTAATAAATAGTTGATGAATATTTAGTCATCATTTCTTGCTAAGAATTTCTCACTCTGTACATTAATAATTATAGAAGATGACTATCTTAAGAGAAAAAAAGAACTTTGCTAAAAGGTCCRTTATATTGAGCCATATATACCACCATTTAATTGTCTTTGCTGCTAAGAAGCAATATTTGCCTATTGACAGGGAAATACAGCAATGTGTAATCAAATAACCTGCATCAAATAAACTGTGTTAGACGGATTTATCTGAAGCTGTCTTGGACTATCACCCTCCCTCCACCACAGTAATATGATCCTGCAGACTTTCACAATGAGCTTTTGGCAGTTGCTCTGCTAAAGGCCCATGACTCTTCCGATAAAATCCTCGACACTGATCGGAAAAAAGCCTCCAAAGTTAGGGAGAGAGCACATTATTGCAGTGGCTGACATAATGACATCTGGAGGAAGATATTACCACGTAAAAATTGACCATGGTGGTGTGGTGAGCATTGTGGCTTCTCTTAACTTCAAAGCTCAACATGCCAGTTTGCAGATGACAGCGTCCACTTCCTTGGGTCTTACTGAATTTATTTACTACCTTTCTTGAAAATTATGTTCTTCACCACATGAGTGACCAAAGGAAAAAAAAAAGTACCCCCCTCCCCCCYAAAAAAGTAGCATTTGTATCATAAAGTCAAATGTGCCCATGTTTGTACAGGGCTTTGATGTGTTTGAAGAAGTGCTGAATTCAGATTTTGTAAATTTAGTTAAAATATCCCTAAATATTTTTTTTATGCAATTTTTGAACAGAGTTAGAGTATGAAAGTTGCTTTTAGATATTCAACAGGTCGAAGAAATGCATAATTCTGTCTGCCTTTTTACTTTTTCAGGAAATGGTTCTTATTTATCTGTTGGTCTGCTTATTCTGTAATCTTCTCATCCAGGGAATCATAAAACACACACAAGTATAATCAGACACAAGGTACTGAAAATCCCTAGGTGAGAAGGATAGGATGAAGTTAACTGTCAAGACTAAGAAAGAGACGCAGAATAAGTCAGAGAAGAAAAGGAAGGAGGAAGGAACCTTGATTTTGTGCCCACTGTAGCAGGATTCTAAGGTCTGGATGTCTCCCAGCATTTCTATTATTCATTATTCCTTTGAAGTTGGTAAATGTCTGTGAAAATCACTGGCAAAGTTTTCTCACCTCCACCTAAAGCTTTAGCAGAAGATGACAGCCTACTCCCACAGTAGACTTCTCTGTTGGCTTTGGTAATTGTTGGTTCATCACTTTTATGAAAAGAATCCAGTCATTCCCTTGCCCCAAGTGGATGTCAGCATGATGGTACCTGATGTGCCATTGGTGAGGAGATGTTTTTTGAGACCTAGGAGATTAAATTTAAAAATACATAAATATAAATTTCTACTCACATGAAAGAATATTTTATGGTTGCAAAATCAAGCACTCTGCTAAATAYCAGAATTAAGGATGTCAATCAACTTTAGAACTTTCCTTTGGCTTTAGAAATTATGACACAGTCTTCAGTTATGTCATGACATATATTTTTTTTTCCTCAAGGCTTCTGTCTCAGTTAATGCACATATAACAGTGAAGAGCAGGAAAAACAAACAGCTGCCTGTTAAGTTTGCAGCAAATGAAGCAGAATTAGTTGGAAAAGCAGTGCTTAAAAAAGGGAGAAATTACCTACAAAAAGGGAGTTAAACCACTAATTTTGAGATCATAAACTTATGACCATTATTGTACCATCTTTCTCATCTCCATATCTGAGGAAGTACTCGCTTGGATTCTAACCAACCATCTGAACCGTCATCACCTTGACAAAGTGATTCCTCTGAGGCGTTTCAGATTCTATGCTGATTGTGAAACCATAGATATAATCTTCACATACATATATTTCAGAAAAATTGTAAGGAGAAGTGCAAGAATTATTATTGCATCTCTGCTATTTTGACTAAAACATTTAATCATGTTAAATGATTATTACTTTGGAAGTTTTCACTCTGCGAACTAGGCAGTTCTTATAGATTCTGAAACATTATTCATTCCTTCGTCAGTGGTAAATGCAATTAAATGCAATTAAGAATTCATCTACTCCAGAGGACATTTCTGTTATAGAAAGGTGAAGCACATTTGAGCACTTGTACATAAAAGTTATGTATATGCAATCTGTGATAAAACATGCATATTCATGGTAGATCTGATGGTCGTCTGCAAAATGAGACCCAAATCAAAGGTTACATCAGTGAAAGTTTACAGCATTTATTCAATCTCTTTATATCATCATTAGAGGACCTTTAGCCTCTTCAATAGCAGCCAGGAGATAGAATATGGGTCATGATTATGGTCATGTTTTTATCTATTTCAGGCTGGTCTTAGAGGGAATCAACCCAAATAATGGAACAAGCCTGGGAATGATGGATAAATTTGTATGTTCTGGTAGCAGATCCAGATTAGTTGCTGACAGTATATTACAAAGTGAGTTCTCTCTTTGGCAAAATCAGGCTTTGAGTAGAAAATCTGGTACATAATCCCCATTGTGGTACACCAAGCTACTGTAGTTCCTYCTTTCCCTGTACAGGTCTTAGTTTCATGTGTATTAAGACAGATTATTTGGATATTTCCACTTATGCTATAAGCGGACTGTCYAATTGTCCTATATTTCCACAATACTATACCATATTCTGGGCCTGAATTGATAATGCCATGTAGAAAAGCTCAGGCTCTCTCTTACAGGAGCCTCTCCTATTGAAATCATCTCTCCTTTGTACCAGAAATGCTGTCAGAATGGATGATGATAGTGTCTAAGCAGACCTGCTTCTTGCAAGAGATTGTCTGAGGGCTAATAGATGGATATTGAGGCAAGCTGAGCTCTTCTTTTGCAGTCCATCTGGAGAATATTAGCAATATTCTCCAGACA
>NW_020455475.1:302807-303192 GCF_003342845.1 Nothoprocta perdicaria
AAAAAAAAAAAAAAAAAAAAAAAAAAAAAAAAAAGATATGCCTGAAACATTTGGATAAAAACTAGCTCTGCTGTCACTACTACTGCTGAAAATGACAGACAAGCACTAGTAATGATGTTGGCTGTCTTGTATTGCATATGTGCAAGGGCTAAGGAAAGAAAATTGCACTGAGAAGTGTATGTCTCATTTCTCAGCAGTGTGAAACACGTTCTTTAACCTTCCTGATGCCTTTCTGATGTAGTTTTCCATGCTTGTGTGACATCTCACTATTAGAGGACTGGAGAAGATCTCAAGATGATGTTGAGCCCAACTCATGAAAACAAGGCTGAGCTTTACTTTTGTAATTACCTGGTACCTTCGCCTGCCCTGATCTGAAATACATCCA
>NW_020455475.1:303953-310643 GCF_003342845.1 Nothoprocta perdicaria
AAAAAAAAAAAAAAAATCAGAAATTTCAGGCACAAGCCTTTTTACTCCACAACGAATAAAAAGTGAAGGACCTCATGTACCAGAGTCTACTATAAGGCTTGCAGAGCCAGCAGGCTGCATCCAAGAACATGTTGTTGTTTGTGGCTCCTTSACCACAGGAGTGTCTGGAAACAGGAATCCACACTGAGACTTTGAAAAAGTTATATTAGGTTATTGAGCAACTGGATTCATGAAACTCTGCTTGTTTTCCTATTTGTGGTGTCTCTCAGCTTTGCAACCCATAGCAAAAAAGGAGCTTCTGACTACATTTTTATCTAGAATATTACATATTTTCACACTACACTGTTTGATGTCTATGCTAGCCCATAAACAAATTAGCTTGCAAAAATATATATTACATACATATTCATGCATGCCCACACCCCTTTGCTGCAAGAGCTGCAAGTCACAAAGTCAAGCACTAAGGAATTAGGAAATATTACATCTGAAGCAGCCTTTGCAACCTCCACATKCAGAAGGTTCACATTAATGTCCCTATTGAAATTACATCCTGTTTCTTTGACACAACCTGTGCCTCATTCAGTGCTTGGGATGAACAGTTTTGAGGGTGACTGAGAAGTACAGTGAGTCAGGATCTGCTGTATGGCAGCCTATACATCCCTGGAAGGCTGTGGGAAATGGGAACAGAGAAGAGAGAAAAGTGTGGAGTAACAGTCCCCACATGCTTTTTTACTGTAATTTCCTCTCTTGGTATTGCTAACTTTTGTCATTATATCACTGCTCCCCTAGTAATAAGATTTTTTTCTTCCAGCTGCTGGGACAGAAGCAACACAAGCATTATTTTTTTCATTTAAAAACTAAGTATATTGCCAATTCTGGCAACTGTGGGATAACTTTATATCGTATCAGGTTGAAATGCACACTTGAAGGGCTGTTTTTTTCCAGCTTGCACCCATCTCACCGCCCAGCACCCTGGTTGCCTTGCAGCCCCAAACTCCCTCCCAGGCAGCCTCCCTCGTGCGCCTGGGCACCAGCAGGAGGAGCAATGGGAGCACATGAAAGGCAACACTCAGCTCTCCAGCAACCTCCTATTACCAGTGCCCCTTCCACAGCCAAGAGCAGCAAATTATCTGGAAATTCGCATTTGGCTCAGGGCTGGAGGAAACTCCAAAGCTGTTAAACCTGGCCAAAAGGAAAAAAAAAAAAAAAAAAAAAAAAAAAGAAGTAAGAGAAAAGAGAAAAAAAATCTCTCTGTGGAGTGTGTGTGACCTCAGAGTTCCCAAAGGCTCATTTTGTAGGATAATTTCACAGGAGAAGGGTTTTTTTTTCGCAGGAAAAGGCATGTCTCTGACATTAGGGTAAGCCCCTTGCTGAATTCCAAACCTCTGCTCCAGAAAAGGGAGATTTTTTTTTTWAAATGAAATACCTATTTGGGTTTTGTTTTGTGTTACCTGGTAAAACAATGGATTTTTTTATTAGGCATTATTTTGGAAGCAGGTGAATCATTTTGGTGAAATTCCAGCACAGATGGTTAAATTAACAAAGTTATGAAGAGCTATGAAAGGAGTATAATAATGGGAGGAGGGAGCAGCTTCCTTTACATATATGCCCTAGGGCAGTGTTCTATAAGTGCCAATATAGGGCTAGGGGACTGGGTAGATGAAGGTCTTTGCTACACCAGTCAGTGTTAAAGGAGGGCTACAGGTTCCTTAATCTGCTCTCCCCTGGTAAACATGTTCCTAGCTAGACATATATGAACTCTTGGAGGATTGAGAGCAAAGGGATGTAGAGCAGATTAAGCTCTTTGCTGCTTAACAGAGTCAAGAACAAGGATGTGGGGCAAATTTAGGGAGTATGGCTGATGAAACTGTGGCCACCAAGCGAGGCATCTCCATGGCCAGGCAAGGCAGAGGGCTAGATTTCACAGGAGCTTAGAGGCATAGTAAGGGCAATTTAAAGTACCCAAGACCAAGGTCTTTCTGTCTGATCTCCTCCAATCTGTCAGTAGCTGTGTATGGAGGTAACAAATGAAGAGCACTGTTATGCAGAATGGAGTGGTTGGAACTCAATACAGTTTTTTACCAAAGCCAAGAAAAAGCCCTTGACAAACTCTAGAAAAAAACAATGAGCTGTCAAAAAGGAAGAACAAGCACCCAAGTAGTCTACCTGGCTTTACAGTAGTGTGTTTCGAACAGGGGGCAATGCCCTGGGGCTGACAAGCTGTGCAAACTCAGCACAGTCCATGCCAAGGGCATGGTGCCTGTGACAGAGCGTGATCCAGGGTGATGGGTGATCCAGTAAGCCCCCTCCAGTACATTGCTAATTACCTCGGCAGCCACAGCGGTGCAGGGCAGCTGGTCATAAATTACCCCAAGATTCCTGAGGCAGGAAAGGGTTGATGGAGCTGAGGTTGAAGTGCAACATACGCCGGGAGTCTTCTGCTTTGCTCCATTGGGAAAACAGCGAGACCAGCTTGGTACAAGCCACTGTGAAATGGCAGGACATTCTTGTGGTTGGCTCCATTATAATTTTGCTTTGGAAATATTTTGGACATCTCTCGTCTTTGTTGGGCAGAGGAAGGCGAGTTTGAACCTTTAAACCCACTACATAAACACACTACATCTGGCTTTGCTCCCAGTTGCAGCAATAGAGAGGGAAAAGGCAGAATTTGAGTCTAGGAGAAGGGCAGAGCTGGTCAAAAAATTCATACCTGATAATGCTTTTGTTATTTTTTTTCACTTAAGAACCTTATGCAAATGTGTTGGCTTTTCTTGTTTCACTATCTCTAAAGCACAAAATTTTGGACAGCTTAAGAACGGAAAACTCATCTCATAGACAGTACTGCCACATTAAAAAAAAATAAGAACCTCCTCCCTCCTTCCCTCCCTCCCTCCCTCCCTCCCTCCCTTCCTTCCTTCCTTCCTTCCTTCCTTCCTTCCTTCCTTCCTTCCTTCCTTCCTTCCTTCCTTCCTTCCTTCCTTCCTTCCTTCCTTCCTTTTTCTTTTCTCCTGAATTATCAGAAAATGTGTTTTTGAAGTAATTTGTAAAAAAAAATCCAATAACAAAAAGTTGTTTTTCAGCCTACCTTTGTTTCCACATCCATTCTATATAGCCAGAGGTTGTCATATATGATATTGAAAGGACATCAAGCTACAACAAGATAAAATTCACGGTCTACTGTTCCAAAATGTGGGCATTTAAYAATGCTGAGAAGCTGACAGCAGAGAAAGCAGAGAAAGCAGTAGCGCACAGAATTCAGGCTGTGAGTGCTCATACTAGATGTGTCACTTTGCAGTTCCTCAGAATGTTTTTCTATAATGTAGAGATAATTATGCTGGTTGGCTTTGTAAAGGACTTTGAGGGTTATTGGCAAAAATGGCTAGCTAGGAAAAAGGTATTATGAATGATATTAGTAGAACAGATGACACAAAGTTGAGCTGCTCTAGTTTTATTCAGTGGCCAAACATATGCTCCAGTTTTACAAATTATACTGGAGACTATCTAATTTCACAAGCACACTTGCCACTCGGTGCCACAGCTTTGTAGCTCTGGCTTCACAGTTAAGGTGAACATAGTAAAATTACCACAGAATTTATGTCAATTTTGTGGAAATTTTATGATTATTCACAGCTGAAACTTCAAATGTCTTAAAGCACTTGATAGGCATAGAGTTTCCCACCATGAGTCCCCTGAGATCTACCTGCAGCGCTGGCCATTGCGCCTTGCAACTGGCCTCTCTGAGCTGAGAGCTGGGCCCACACACAGAGTTCAGGCTCTGAGTTTATGGGCTGGGGAAAACAATATTTGCCTTTGCTTCCATTAGCTAATTCAAAGGTGAAATCTTCTGGGTCGGTGCAGAAAGATTGGCAAGAGAGTGTCCGTGGCTGAACAAGGATATTGTCCATGTAGATAATTTTCTTTATCAGCACGTTCTATTCAATCACAAAAACAAGCACAGGTCCCAAGAAGTTGAAAAATTAACATCTGCTAACCCTTGGCACTCCAGCRCAGCCTGTCAGGTGTGCTTTACTCCTGATATTAGCTCAAATTGCTCTTTTTTTTTTTTTTTGGTCTTAAATGTTGCATGGTTTAGCAGAACTACAATGGGACAACTTTTTCTTATAAATCTCGTCCATAAAAAGTATTTCTAAAGACAAGGAAAACAGAGTCATTTCAGGGTTGTGCAGCCCTGGCCAGAAAGCCTGAGTGGCAAAAGAAACAGCAGGCTTGCCTTCCTATTTCCTAGCATTTAGTCATGTGGTAGTTTAAGCGTCAGTCTATCACTTTGCAGCTGAGGTGTGCTAAAAGCAGAGGCAGCAGCTATTCCCTGGGGCAGGTCCCTAAGTTGGGTCAACCCAACCACTTTTGATYGTGAGATCCTGTGTTTGATAAGGCTGATGTAAACCTAGACGCATCTGCTTGGTAGGCACAAAGCTGCTGGCRAATGCACAGGAGAAGCAGAATGTGGTGACTCCAAGGAAATTGGCTTTGTCAGCTCCAATTTAATGTTAACGATATAGTGGTTCTCAGCTAGCTCCTTTGATCTCCCTGGTAACCTGCAATTTAAATTAAAATTTTCAGGTGGGGAAAATAGCAAGTGGCTTAAAATTAACTTAGTAGGAGAAAACGATTCTTAAAGTTGTCTATAGTGTCTGATACAAGTCACTCTCATAAAGCAAAAGGTATTTTGTCAATCAGCTTCTTTGTAGTAATGAATGTTCCTGTATACACACTCTAAGGTTAAGCAGGACACATTTTTGTTCACTTGGCTGCAGAAGGGATGCCTTTCATAATTATTCCCATCAAAAACTAGGAAGAAATCTCACTTGAATGTAGTTAGCATCCATAGAGTTAGTAAAATGGGGTGAGAACCATRAGAGCATTTGAAAAAAAAAGATTGTTTCAAATCAGAGGCAAAAGACACATATCAGTGAAATAAATAACATATAACTCAAGTAGAAAGTTTTATATTTGAGCCATAAATATCTGATTTTGGCACCATTTTGTGCTCCCTATATAAAAAAAAATTGTGAGGTTCTGTAGTGTGGGAACTTCATTAGGTTCTCAAAATAACTTCATTTATTTTCTGTAGTGCAGAAATGAGAGGTATGAGTCAAAACTCAAGGTCTTTTYATACTACGTTATACACAAAGAGAGGAAGAAGCTGGCTCTGGTGCTAAAAGATAACGATCTAGAGAGGTGAGATTGCATTAAAACGCAAGTACTCCTTTTGTTACGTTATAAAAGAGGAACTAACAACTACATACATCACGCACAGGACTGAATCACAATTTAGTATCCGAGACGAGATGGGAAACTTTCAGCTTGGAAGAAAAGTCTATTTCACAGGGTATTAGTCCTAGGCTGGCAGGTCTGATCCTGCACGGCATGACAGAGGAAAGTTGATGCACTGGCACATGCTAACCTGGTGGTTAGCTAGGGCAGTTTGATGCAAAAATGGACACTGGTGGAGATGCTATCTTGTGGCTTTGAGGTTTACTGACAGCTCCAGGCTAGCACCCCTCTTGCGTCTTTCTGAGCTGGAGAAGGAAGTAAGCAAGGTGCTGGTGTCTGTTTCCTTTTTTTTTTTTTTTGTTCATTCTCCAAAGCGGTTTGCAGACAGCAGCTTGCTCAGAGCAGCTGCCCTCTAGGGCTTGCGAAGCGGAGGGTGCTGCTTAGTAAATGAAAGTGGAACAACCGCCCTCTGCTCTGAAACTTCTGAGAAGCGGCGTGGAGGGAGCCCCGAGTCACCGGGGATTGCACCCCTGCTCCTGCGCAGAGGAAACTCATCTGCAGCACCGGCGTCTCACAGCTTCTCAAGTGGCGGCCGTGTCCCGCTTACCTGCCACGTCATCGTGCAACTCAGGAGCCTCCAGAGCGGAAAGCAGAGCTCAAAGTTGTAATAACTCATATCCTCTGTGGGTCTGTAGAAAGAGGACCTGAAACTCATGCTCACCAGCAGGTTGTACAAGTTGAAGAAAAAAACACCAGTCTCATGACCGGGGTCTGGTCCGCAGGCATGACTGGGAGTTTTGCATTAGAGTTAACGTTCTGTGTTAAGCAAATAAAATGCCTTCCTTGTGTCAGGTCTTCAGCTGCCTTTTTTTTTTTTTTTTTTTTTTTATCAGCAGTGAAATGGTGGCTTATGCATTTGCATCTAAATATGGCTACAAGATTAGGTAAGCATGATAATAACAGGCTGTGGAAATGCACTGACCACAACTCAAAGTGTAAGTCACAGTGTATGAGAATACACATGTTTGGGGGTTAGGTTTATGAGAAATAGAGATATGAATGATGCTGTGCTTGCGAGGCATGGGCCTCATGTTTTCTTAATGCCAGGAGTGATTTATTTCTTGTAAACAGTTTTGCTCAATTGGGGCATCCAGTTACTACAGACCTTGTTTGATATAAAAACTAACAGCAAAGAAAAATATTGCTCCAGCATGGTTTAACTGGTTGTCAGTACAAACATGTGGCTGAACATGAATTCCGATGCTTGAAATATACTCTAGTCGCTCAGTAACATCTTAATGTCAAGAGGAGATTATAGTCAGCATTCCCACTGAGCCGTGACTCAGAGGTACTCTATGGAAACAGGACATTTCCAGCAAAACCCTGATATGGAAACTAAACACAGAAGTGCTGGAAATCTTCCCTTCCCTTCCCTTCCCTTCCCTTCCCTTCCCT
>NW_020455475.1:310793-372957 GCF_003342845.1 Nothoprocta perdicaria
GAGAAGAGAAGAGAAGAGAAGAGAAGAGAAGAGAAGAGAAGAGAAGAGAAGAGAAGAGAAGAGAAGAGAATAAGACAAAGTAGCTTTCTGAAGTGGAAGTCTGGCTGCTTCTGGGAACATTATGAAAATATACTTTACATGCATGGTTCCTCATGTATAACTACATTTCATAGCACATTTCATCACCCACCTTTACCCTCCCTTTTTTTAATTCAGAAAAGATGCAGGAGGAAAACTTGCTTCRCAACAAGAATAAGTGAAAAAACTCAGGAAGGCGACATTTTTGCAAAGCAAGAACTCTGATAAATTTAAATGGTCTAGTTYTGCTTGTGTTGCATAAAAACAGACGATTAACATACCTTAGATACTTTGAGACGTATGGAAATGTTTAAAAAAAATAYGGAATGAAGAGATTGGCCCCAGTGAAACTTACTTTAAAAAAAAAAATAGCAAGAAGACACTTAAATATTCATAGTTTCCACTTCTAATCTTTCTCCCCGTAAGTTTTTTGACATGWACATAATTCTCAGCTATGTTTGTGAGATGCCCAACATTCTGAGGTTAGATGCATATTTCTTGTTTGGATCCAAAGAAGTTATTTTAAAGGTTCTGATCCTGTACAGACTTAAACATAAGCAATTCTAAAGTGACTGAAATGGTATACAGTTTTAGAGACAGACATACACACATATGTATAAAAATATCTTTATGATCAGATATAGAATCTAGGTGAGATAAGAATAACTTATAATTTATAATATGCTGGATGTAAAGAGTCATAGATCAGATTCATATAGTCCAGTTGGAAGTCAGTCACTAGTGAAGCACCCTAAAGATCAATTATCTGGTCAATACTGTGYAACATCTTCAATGATGATCTGGGCAATGAGACTGAGAGCGTCCTCTGCAAGTTTGTAGAAAATATGTAGAACTGGGGGGARTGAAAGATCCTCCCAGAAGAAAGCACAGGGTAGTGCTGCCATTCAGAAGGAGCTCAACAAGCTGGAAAAGGGGGCTGGCAGGAACCTCAAAAAGTTAAACAAAGGAAAATACCAAGTCTTGCCCCTAGAGAGGAATAAACCCATGCTGGACAGCCTGGAGCTTAACTTGCTGGAAAGTAGCTTGGCAGAAAATGTCCTGTGGGTCATGGTAGACAATAAGCTGACCACAAGCCACCAATGTGCTCTTGTGGCAAAGAAGGCCGACAGAATCCTGGGAATGTTCCTGTATTAGGAAAGGTGTTGTCAGCAGAGAGAGGTTATCCTCAGCCTTGGATAAGAGGTGGACAAGAGTTTGTCACTGAAAGAGTTTTTGTTTGGTATTTTTCAATGCAATTTTTATTTTCACCTGAGCATTTTCCAGTTTTCTGTGTGCAGTGTCAATTCCTAGCAGAAACTGGCCTAGAGAATGTCAAGGTATGACACTGCCCATAGAAACTATTTGTAACCTGAAGCTGAACTGAGTTTCTTGATAAAGAGCAATATTTATAGGTATTCTAATCCTGAAATGGATACAAATTTTGTGGATGTTTGCTCTTGTTATTGCAGAAGACTTGGACCTCAAAGTCTGCACAAAGTCTGTTAAAAGTGACTCCTCTCACTAAAAAAAAAAAAAAAAAAAAAAAAAGCTACAGTCTAACCCAGAAACATCTAACATTTGTACACTCCAAAACTAGATATGCAAGTGTATTGGATCTGGAACTGTCCAGATCCAAGGTGCACCAATGTGGTGGGAGGTGGCTGGTGGATAGAAATAAATCATCCAGTGATGGAGCTGATGCATGAGCCACCAACTAAATGAGAATAAGGCAAGTGATAACCAAGTAGTAAAAACCACTGAGCTACTGCTGACCAACCGTATAGAAAATGCACTAAATTTTTTTTCAAAGATCATAATTTTTAGGCATTATGGCAAGGGAGATATTTATGAAAGGAATCACATGAATGGTACTAGGGTAGGTTTATGCCTTTTTACAGAATAACTCTTCCAAATATGAGGAGCAATCTGGAAGGCCATAAGACTATGAAGATGTCTTTCAGAAAAAGAGAGCAGGTAGACAATAAGTATTGGTTTCACAGGTAGCTCAGAGCCTCTACTTCCTACTAAACAAAAAGGTAGACCAAAATGATATGGACTCTTGGAGATTCCATATCCAAGAAATTGGATTTCTTCCGCTCTACTTTGGAAGAGAATCCAGGCTACGATTTCTGTAGCACTAAAGTTGCTAATACTCCTGGCATAAGCTGGAATCTTTTCTAAACAGAGATAAGCAGTGARGGATGTAATATTGAACCATTCTGCAAGTTCAGAGGTGACCCTTCTGAAGTAGGTTTGGGGCCTACATGTGCATGGCAATGCAGTGAGGTACATCCCACACTGCTCTCACTGTATCTTTTCTGCAGTTAGCCGAAGGCTTCAGTCTTCAGGGCTGTGAGCTGGGCATCTTTCCTGAACACTAAATTTATTTTAAAATGTTAATATTGCTGATGTGTGCACTTAGCCTTGATGAAGTCATTAATGTGGTTTCCAGCAAGCTGTTCATAAAATTCATGGCTGCACTTAATTGCTACCATGTTCTTCCTCCTCACATATTCTTATATTAATAAGAAAAAATGTTGAAAAAACCAATAAACTGTACACAGAACAGGAATGCTTGACTGAAGTAAGCTGGTCACATCACCACAGATATGCAGGCCCGTTGTCAAACAGTGTATTATGTGTCACTTAAAGCACAGCAAACTGGCTTAGGTCAAGTTCTCCTAACCCAAATGTCACCACCAGCTGCAGATGCACAGGGAGTGCTAGGACATCCTACTGCAGCTTTGGTGCACTAGTTGTGTCACTTCTTTGGGCGACACTCTATTCCTGCAATGCTGAACAGCAGGTTCACTAAAGAAGACAATTGGTTAATAATCCTTTAATAAAAGGTAGGGTTGTCTGGCCTGGGAAAGCTGAATTTTCTTTTTATGCAATATTTATGAACTTATGCCACCATAGAAGGCCAGGTCAATGTTGAGGTGCTATCTAAACCTGCTTTCCTTGGGGTCTTCTTGTGGCCGTTCAAAGAAGAGGGGACACGTAACTACCTAGCTAATGTTTGTGCAGTGCTACAAGCTGTCTGGGTTATTTCTGCACTGCAGACTTGCCATGTTACTGCAAAGAGAAGGTACCACACGCAGAGCTCCAGAAGGGTGTTCCAATCCTTTGAAGGTACTGCACTTGCTTACCTCTAGCTTGGTGCAGAAATGAGTTAGGATTAATCTCACCTAACTTTAGCCCTGTAGAAGCTGAATATCTTGTCTGAACTGATTGTTTTGTCTCTCTATAGTTAATTGCATTTTCAGAGGGCATTGAATGCTACCTTAGACTAGCATATACATTATCCCTCTCCCTGATCCTGGTCCTAATCCCACCCTGATCTTTCTCTCCTGACTACAGAAGGCATCTCTCCTCCGAGGCCTTGCTGCTCAGTGCAGCAGGGCCTTGCAGCTAGGATTACCATTGGTCTAGCTCAAGGGTCCAGGGAAATTTTGACCAGTGACTGCACAGCAAACAGTATTGCAAGGTCACAGCCTAGATACAATATCAAATGAGAATATTGTGCTTTGTAGGCCTATCACTATGCAGAGAAATCAGTGGAGTTATATTAAGCATGCATTTGACCTCAAATCCTATTTATTTCAACATAGGTTGCTGGAGGACATTGTCAGTGGGCCAGGGTTCTCCATTTGGTGGGCTGGATAGCTTATCCCACTGTAGCAGAGCACAGTGATGTGTACACAATGCAAACTACCATCTGGACTTATCTCTAAGTGTTTTTTTTCATCCTGGCCTAGGGTTTTGGATGTGCAGGCAACCTAGAAATTAGCAGTTGATGGTTGGGGGACTCGCTTTTTTCTGCTACAGTAATCTGGTATGTTAGTGACGTTCAGCTCAGGAAGCATTTGTTTCTGCATAACGCCACATAGCACCTCAGGACAAGCCTGGGAATACGTTTTGCAGCTAGCAACGGTGGGTGAAACAAGTTGGCAAGCAGAACATAACTATCCCAGTCAGGTTTTAGACAGAACATGGGGAATGACACTTTCATTTTAAAACAGCCTGGCTGTAGCAGAGTCGTGAGGAAAACCTTTGTTTCCTGACTCCCTCCAGAAGCTGACATTCAAAGCTTAGCAAGAGGCATCTACAAAATGTTTGAGGGAAGACATCACCATCTGGACTGAAACTGCTGAAAACAGGGCAAGAAAGACTCCTTTTTCACAAGTAACATGTTTAATAAAAATAAAATTCCTCTTGCATTTCTGACATGGGACTGTAACCACTCCACCCTAACTCGCTTTGTCATACTCAGATCTATGAAGTAAGAGGAAATTATAAAAATTTATCATGTCTGGGTTCTCAGGATTGATTATGACTTGCTGCTTTTATCTTCCAAACAGTCACTAAATCTAATTGCCTTGTTGTAATGGATTAACCCCCGTGGTCCACAGTAGCATTTATATTGTGTTCAAAGCGCCTGTAACAGAGTTAGGGTACTTTTTTTCAGCAAAGTACATTCAAAGCATGTAAGCACTCCTTGGGCATAGCTCACTCTTTTGTGGGTCTTGGGGGTCTAATTTGCTCATTTTGTTGCTGTTATGCAGGTATGAATTTCACACCACCATGGGGGTAACTACACATGTGTCAAGGGGCCTTCCAGTGTAGCCAACTTCTTTGTAATTACAATGCAAGCAGCTTTTGAGAACCTGAATTCAAACACTGGACTCAGAACTATGGTAAAGAACATTTCCTTGGTGATATTCCTGGGATCAGTAGTAGTAGTAGTAGTGGTAGTGGTAGTAGCAGTAACATCTTTTCCCTGAGAGACCTGAATTCTAGGGTCAGGTCCTTAGCAAAGGCTGTATAAATATAGTCCCGGTGATAATAAGGTTACAGTCTAACTTGATTTACCTGGTGCTTGCCAAGGGCTCACACATAGACTGTCATTATGACTCACCTGGTCCCAACATCTCACAAACTGGCAGTGATATGATTTTGTATCTGAGCTGGAGACGTGATGCAAGGAGCAACAGATGTCTGCAGATAGCAGCAGCAAGGGGATGCAGCAAGGTTGTATATTGACAACCAATAGTCAAAATACACTGATGATCTATACCCTAATGCATTTCTCTACAGGCAGCATGGCAGAGGAAACTTACAAGGAAGGGTATGTGTGAAAGTGTATAAAGAACTTAGAGGAAGTTAACAATTCAGAAGAGGGAAAGGATCTCTGGAGACATCATGTGCAAGAGCCACTGGTGCTAGATGAAGAACACACGTATCCACATCTGTGTGAGACAGAAGAGAAAGGAATGAGAGTGCTGTGGGATAGAAAGGAGAAAAGAGAAGAGGTGACAACAAAATGTGGAAAGCTATATCATATTTTCAGATGAGATCCAATGTGGAAAAAGTTTGAGAAGGAAGAGAGGAGAGGGATGGTGGTAAGTCAGAGGTACGGGAGGAAAGCTGGACCGAAGTGTTTGGTTACATTGAAGGCGTAGAGTTGTCTAGAAAAAGCTAAAAACTACTTAGCTAGAATGCCAGCAGAGTTAGAGGAGGGTGTAGTGGATAAAAGGGCAATCAGCCAAGTCTTGTACTTTCCACAAGAGAGTCTCCGCGCACCAGAGAGGATGAACAAGAAGCAGCCATGTCCTCAGCAGGCAGGGCTGATCTGAGGAGGGCAGGAGACACACAGGTAAGGCTGGGAGCGAGGAAGTGGGGTAAGAACCCACCATCAAAACGGAGACCAGTAACAGAGACCCAGGAGGAGTAGAGGCCATGTGTGATGAAACCAATTCCAACGAGCAGCCCGTTAGGGAGGGTAAATCATACAGCTGCAAAGGGCTTCCAGAAGAACAAGTGGATGTGGAGATGCACCTTCACAAACAGTGCTACAAAGGAGAAGCGAATCAGATTCAAGTTTCAAAGAAAGGATTTTTAGTGGAATTATCTTTTTTTTTTTTTTTTTCATTCCAGAGGGAATATGATGCAGTTGTAGTTCAGGCTCCAAGTACAGTATGAAAATAATCTAGCATATTTTTTCCTTTTTCATGTCAAACCAAATGGCCGTCTCATATCAATGTGAAGTAAATGCTTAATACCTTCAAACAAAAGTATAGAGAAGGTAAACCTATATCTTTAAGTGTTTTACTTTAAAGGAGAATGACTTCTCTGATATAGCTTTGTGGGTGCACAGTTGCCAATCTACTACATTTATTTCACTTTTTACAAAGTACTTTTAATTAGAATGATTAAGGAAATTCTTGTCTTAACCATTAAAAAAATAATTACTGTTTAAAGATCTCATACTCTCCCAAGCTGGTTTTAAATTTTGATCGACATACTGATAAGAGTTTAAATGAGATACTTCACAAAAACTAGATGTGATTGCAAAATGTAATCTGTTTAAAGTCTGTCAAATGAGAATGTATTTTAATTACAGAATTTGCTATAAAATACTTCTCCACTGATTTGAGTTCCATCTCGAGTATGAACTCCAGTTCCACCTCTACGTTTGGTTTCCAGAGGTTAGTTCAGGAGACTGCACTGCTGATCACTGCCTCATTGTCTTCTGACCCATCTTTAACTGCAATATTTTCCCACTGTAGCAAGTCACGAGGATTCACACGGACAGGCTGAGATTCCTATGTCTAGGGATACATCATTACTGTGGGTATAACCATGACATATTTGCGATCAACAAACCTTTCTTATCTGAGATGAGCTTAACTGTACTATTCAGAATCTGTATTGCAGAATAATTTATAGCAGTTCATTGGGACACAAGCTGATACAGAGAAAGAAAACAACATTTTTATGCACAGATCCTACGAGGAGCTGTAACTTGGGTTAACTGTTTCACTGCCTTTTAAGGAAATTTATTAATTAGAGTAGACCGCAAAAATTTGCCTGTTAGGAATGCAAATTCAGTGCTGCTTTGCTTATGCACATATTTTTATGCTGGCGAAGGTAATTCTGAATGTTTCTGTGGTGTGCTTCAGGATTCTTATTCTGGGTATTAGTGTAACCCTGGTTTCAATTCCATCTAGTGGCAACGAGGTCCCCAAGTTACCTATGCTTGAAGGGAAGGCTGAAAAAACATGGTTTGAGAAATATGCTCTCACCTCAAAGCCCAGGTCTTGCTGGAAAGGCAGCCCTTCCATGGTAGACCTGGAAGGAGGCTGGAGACCAACTGCAACCCCTCCAGGCATGCTCCAGGTGTGAGCGTGCATGTCCTGGGCAAGTGAAGTTCTCAGCACACTCGACAAGTGTCCCATCTGCCGTATATGACCCTTCTCTTGCATGGTGGCCGTGGTGCTTCCTATGCAACAGTGGGAGTGTGTTGGCATGGGTTGAAGAGAGAATGCTGGTTCTAGCCAACAGAGTAAGAATGGTAAAAAAAAGGAAAAAAAAAAAGTGAAATAAATAGTCAGCATTAGGACAAACCTGGCACCAGAAGGCTTCACTCATGTTCAGACATCAGCAGAAGGCCTAGGTACTGGCAAAAGGAAGATTTTCTAAAAAAAAGCTCACTAAAGAATAAGGTGGGTGTATTTAGTATTCACGTGGGACCAGCATGGCAAACTCTATTTAGGTTTTATACTAAAAGCTTCACCTTTTGCAGCCTGTGGGTTTGAGCTGCACTAACAAAAAGCAATTACTACTGTGGATTTTTTTTTTCTTCTCCTTGCTTACAGTTCACTGTAAGGCCCCAGGCTTCTCACTGTGGCTTAGTTGGTAGCTGGTGCACAACGATGGAGGCGTATGCCAAAACTGCTCTTCTTCTGCAAGGCAACGAATCAGGAAGAGTCATAGTGCTCTAACCTTTCTTTCTGTGAGCTAGAAGTCCATCACTTTCATAGAAACCAGACAGAAGTTGCAATCTCTCCCTGTTTCTCATGTATTCCATTGCTGGTTGCTAGCTGGAGGCACTCGTTTTGCTTAAATGACTTGATGCGTGAGGAGTCTGTTTATTCATAATATATGACTTGCTTTACTTAAATGCCTGACCCAATCCTGCACAACAAGGATGACAACAAAGGACCAGGGCAGAGGAATCCCTCTTTTCCGAACCCCAACCAAATGCCTGCCCCTGGCTCCTGAGATACCTCAAGTAGGAAAATAGCTCCAGTCAGAGATTTGGTGAGAGATCAAAGAACAGAGTGAACAAAAGTTCAGATTCAGCAAGTTGTTAGCAAATTATCAAAGTATCTAGGTGCTTAGCTTTCCCTTGCAGTCTCATGGCTGACTTGGGGTCCAAGAGTTCCCGAGCTTCTGTCAATAATTAGCCAGCAAAATAAAGCTAATAACAAGCTAGCAGCATATCGTCACATGGCAGGAAAATCTGCTTGCATGCCTAGAAGAACTGGAGATGCTGAAGGAACGTTGCCATTTGGTGACATTTGGTGACACCTGCCATAACAATATTTATAGCTAAGTAGATGTGTGTGTGTGCACACATCCATGTGTGCATCTAAGTGTATGTGTGTGCTTGCATGTATATATAGACATTTATCCTTTAGGCAGATACACGAATATGCTTGATACACTTGAGGTAAAACACCATCTCAAAGCATGCATTTTTTTTCTCTAGAAAATTTCACCTGCATTTATTCTTTTTTTCAATTCCTTCAGTTCAACATATCTTTAAAAAGGATTTATTTAGGCTTAGCGTCATTGCGTTAAGTTTATCATGACCACAGCAAACTGAAGATCTGATCTGATACTCATTTGCCTCAAAGGAAGGTATTCCACTGAAGAAGCTGCCTAGACAATGTGGAGAGTGTATATTTTCAAATGTGATTATGAAATGTATATGAAGTGTATCTTTGTGGTTTTTTTGTGTGTATGTTCCCAATGACTGATTCAGTTAAATATTTTTATGATCTATGACGTTCCCACTTTGTCAGAGATATAGCTGAGGTGTCAACCCTTTTTTTTTTCCCCATGTAAAAGTTTTCCTGGAATGCATAACATTCTACATGGGAAATGAAAATTTCCTTTTTTGTCGTTTGCTTTTTTATTTTGTTTTTATTGTGTCTCTAATCAGTACAACAGTAACTGATGTAACAGAAGTACATCCTCCAAACTTCACTGCTTTATCTTGTACCAGCTTTGAGTCCTGGCAATGTATCTAGCTGCTTACTGTGAATTATGCCAATCACTGTGCAGGCTGCAGAGGAAATTCTGCAAATCGTGGATATTAATCATAGTCAGCAAGTATCACTGAGCAAGGCAAGCTTAAAAAATATAGTACAGGCACTGGATCCCAGTCCCTGCACTCTTGCAGACTCAAACGGATGAGATTCCACCTCTGCTATGTAGACAGCCCCCTCCAGGACAACATATGTTTAATTATAGTTATTTTAATAAACCTAAAGATGAACAGTTGCTGTTACCAGAAGCTAAACAGGCCATGTGTCCTGCATTTAGCTGGTAGCTGGCTGCTGTGATTTTGGTTAAAGAAAGATAACAGCTCTCTCTTGTAATTTGGCTGGGAAGATGCCGCTCCACCAAAGGAAGAAATCATCTACATGTTGGTGCCTAAACCTTGATTATTTTGTAAACAGCAGGCCAGCCAGCTTCTCAGCCAGCAGCTGTAAGGCTGCTGGCTGTGGAGAGCACGACTGGCAGGTTTGGAGCTGTCTGAAAGACTGAGACAAGGCACTCAAAGTTGGATGAGTTCAAGTGATATGGAGGACCCTTCAGGGACACCTCACAGTCATCATGGCCAGAAGGAAGAAAGTAAAATGCTTCACAGACTTTGCATGCAGATAGAAATGCATGGCAGATACCTTCAGGAACTACTGCAAGTTTATAGTCTAATCAAGTTTTTTAAATTTTTTCTTTTTCTTTTAAGTTCTTCACCCTATCTGTTTTCCTTATTTGAGTCTTGTTGCTGTCTTCTGGGTCACTGTAGCCAGGTCACTCTTTTGCTATAGAGACAGAGCTGGACCCCGACCCCTCAGCTGGGTGCATGCTGGTACTGCAGAGCTGAGGGTGCTCCATGGGTCTTGTGGGCATCCTGCTCCATGTGCAGCACAGCATCATGTTGTTTTTCCATCCCAAAAGCATGATGACAGTGCTGACTTACATCCACTCACCTTCTCAGCCACTGTAACACCATGATCTTTTTTTTTTTTTTTTTTTTTTTCATTACTGTTCATTCTAATCATGTATTTTCACAGAATCACAGAAAGATTGAGGTCGGAAAGGACCTATAGAGATCATCTAGTCCAACTCCCTGCTCCAGTAGGGGCACCTAGAGCACAGGGTGGCATGCAGGTGGGTTTGGAAAATCTCCAGGGAAGGAGACTCCCCAAGCTCCATGGGCAGCCTGCTCCAGGGCTCTGTCACCCTCACAGGAAAGTTGTTCTTCCTCATATGCAGATGCAACTTTCTGGGTTTCAATTTCTATACCCATTTTGCCTTGTCCTATCACTGGCCACCAACAAGAAGAGTTTGGCCCCTTCCTCCCTACATTCTCCCCTCAGGTATTTGTACATATTAATCAGATTCCCTCTCAACCTTCTATTCTCCAGAGAAAACAGGCCCAGCTCACTTAGTCTTTCCTCATAGGGTAGATGCTGTAGTCCCTTAATCATCTTTGTCACTCTCCCACTAGACCCTCTCCAGAAGCTCCACATCCCTCTTACACTGGGCTGCCCAGAACTGCACACAGTACTCCAGGTGTGGCCTCACCAGAGCTGAGGAGAGGGGCAGAATCACCTCCCTTGACCTGCTGGCAACACTCCTCCTGATGCAGGCCAGGATCCCATTGGCCTTCTTGGCCACGAGGGCACACTGCTCACTCATGGTTAACTTGGTGTCAACCAGGACTCCCAGGTCCCTCTCCGTGGAGGTGCTTTCCAGTAGGTCGACCCCTAATCTGTACTGGTGCCTGGGATTATTCCTCCCCAGGTGCAGGACTTGTCCTTGTTGAACTTCATGAGGTTCCTCTCTGTCCAACACTCCAGCCTGTCCAGGTCCCTCTGGATGGCAGCACAGCTCTCTGGAGTGTCGGCCACTCCACCCAGTTTGGTATCGTCCGCAAACTTGCTCGGGGTGCACTCCGTGCCCTTGTCCAGGTCATTGATGAACAATTTGATCAGGCCTGGTTCCCCCAAGTACTGATCCGTTGCGGACACCACTGACCATCAACCTCCAACTAGACTCAGCCCCATTTATCACGACCCTAACTGATTATTCCTAGTTGGTTATTTCCACTCCAATATGTCTTTCTTCACATGCTGTTCCTAAATTGAAAATAATTTTCTCTGGATCTTTCTCCACTTCTTTGTTAAGCTCATAATGAATCCAGTCCCTTCTTCCTGCATGCATGTAGTCTCTCCCATACTGATGATAACTAGAATATGAAGATCAGTCTCTATAACAGCATGCAAGACATTTGGGAAAATACTGGAAAGTACCAAGCCAGGGAGTATAGATAGATTTTATTTGCTGAAAATTGTGCTTGCTTTTCAGGGATGAGGTAGAAGAGGTTCTGAGTTCAATAAAAGTGAAGGGCCCTCTTGAGCTCCTTAAAGAAACACAGAAATTTAGCTGAAGATTGGAGAGGGCATTCAGGAAGCACAAAAATTTACAGCTGTACAAACTGATTTACTGACAATATTTGTAACTGTAGTGTAGGAGCATAGGAACAAGAAAGTGCTCAACACTTTCTCATACTGCTGTCACTAGCTACACTCTCTGCTATTAAGGGTCCAGATAGATCCAAAAAATAGCTCTGTTTGGGAAGTCAAATGAAAGGTTCAAGCAAACACTGAAGAGTAACTTATTTTTAATCCTGAAAAATTGTCTGTGAAATCTCAGAAACTTTTCAAAATTTATTGGTTCCTTATGGCAAGTGAGTTATGAAAAGGTATGAACAAGTGAGTTATGCAAAGTTATGAACACTAGTGTAGTAAGAGTCTTTTACTGGTAAAAATGCCTTGACTACGAGAAAACTTAGTATAAATATATTTATATACCTATTTGTGTGTTTCATGAACGGTTCGCTGTAACATGCAAATTCCTTGGCTCCCAACACAGCTCTACGCAGATGGTGAACTTTAGTCAGTTAAATAAGTGGAGCATTTCACTTCAAACTTTTCCTTTCATCTTTCACCTTTCCCTGTCATTCCATCTTTTCTGCCAGCTACTCCTCAAAGCAGCCTGGAAACAAGAATAAGGTCGTCTCCTCAGATGGCCTAATATTACTACTGCGAAGGCAGCCTGGATTCAAATCTCCATGTGTGAGCCTGGGAAGATCTGCATTTCTCTGCTGGCAATGCTTTTGCACTGATAAACGGCAGCTTGCTCTGCATATTTCGATTAGATCTGCACAAGCTGATTGCATTAAAAGCCTTTTTCCAGGGGTGTTGAAACCCCTCTTATCTTAGGGCACCATAGTCTCTGTTTATACTTACCTTGCATTGGTTGTTTGGCTAGACCCATGCAACTCTTAATCAATATTAATGCTACATTCCTCTGCCATCCCAAAACACCATAACCATGTGTTAAGATTTCAGAGGGTGGATCAACAGCTTCATAGATGCTTAAGACCAGAGTTGGGCATTATAGCATGTGCATTCGTTACGTGAATTTCAGGTTGGCTAAAGACTTTCATTCAGTCCCATCAAAGGATTCACATGAAAAAATAAAGCCTTGCTTTGGTCTCTCCTGCAGTGCTTTAAATAGAGATAAGCACAGGCTGTAAAGCAACTGATGGATGGAGAAGTTACCTGGAGGCACTCAATGGTCCATCCCACTCCCGTTAAGACTTCTCAGATTGCTGTGCAGCTGAAGATAAAGATCTGTGGGGTAAATATGTCTGGAAATGTGCTGTTAGACTGAGTGATACATCAGAGAATTTCTACTGGTCTGAGAAGAGATTGACATAAGTCAGCAATTTCTACTTGGAGAAAAAATATTCTCCTTGCATTTTTTTCTTTTTTCTGTCTTTTTTTTTTTTTTTTTTTTTTTTTTTTATAGCTGGATGCATATTCTTACTGCTCTGGCAAATGGGTCAAACTTCTTTTTGGTTACTTCCCTGATCTCAGCAGCCTGATTAGTACCAGTTGCTTGGTAGGGAGTGTGATGCTTTACTCTGTGGGACTATACTTTATCAAACATGGATGTTGGACTCTGGCTTTTGGCTGGGACTGATCAACAGAAGGAAAGGAAGGAAAGTCTGTCTAGTCTCTAGATGAAATTTCCAGATGTTGAGGTTTTTGTTTGGAAATACACTCCCTCTTATGTGTGAAATGCCCTAATTTAAAAGCAAAGTTCAAAAGAAAGATAACAGACTAGTTTCTTTTACAATCTCTTTTTGATACTGTAATTTTTAATATTTCTTCTCCTCTTTCTGTAGCTTATTATAGTCCTAAAGATGTTTGGGGAAATGGGAGATTCAAAAACAGATTCATCTTTCCTTTTGCCTTTTTGTTAGGGGATAGTCCATGTGTAAGGTGATAACCTCAGAGAAAAATCCCCAGTGCCTTCTTTTCCTTATCAGATCCTGTATTTCCCACAGAAACAGTGCCAGGACACGGCACTGAAGGACAGACACTCAGCAGGAGGAAGAAAACCTCCCTAATTAATTTTTGTTTCTTCATTATCACAAAATGCATTATCACTACTACATGTACAAATTAGTTAACAACTGATGAGAGCTGTAGAAGGAGACACACGGCCTTCTGATTCTCTGCAGCTCCTATTTTAACTGCCGCTCTTTTCCTTACTCTTTTCCTTACTTGTCCAAGCTCAGCCCCCCTCAGCTTGCTCCCTTATGTCTTATGGGTGACCTAAGTATTTTTGTCAACTTCTGTATGTAGAAAAAGCTGAAACATTTTGATGACACTTCAGGGGAAATTCAGTTTCAAGGAAGTGCATGGCATGGAAAAAATTCAGGTACAACCTCAGACAAAAACAAATGAATATAGAGTCCTATGATAAAAAATAGCAGACAGCATCAAGGCAAACAGATCAACTTTAATGGATCTTACTGGAATTTAAAATCTGTTTTATGGGTTCTACAGACAATAAATAAGATAAATCTAATCTTCACAAAATGCTGCACCCTTTCACTTTGACAATCTCTTCTGCTTTTTTAAGATGGATGCTCAAAAGTCTCCTTTTCCTATAGCCTTTCCCAGGCTACAGGCAGGTCGAGTATCAGAAAGCTAAGAAAGACTCAGAGCTCATGTACAAGGAATTTTGTTCAAAGTAGATTTTCAAAGGCCAGAAGAAGTCACCATATCCATGAATACAGTTGTGAAGTTTGATGGACACCAAGCCATTTGGCTGGGCAAATGCTTTGAGACATACTGTAGTGATGGGCAGCAAGATAACACCTAAAAATAGAGAGATGAGTATTCAGTTTTATCAATGTTGTGTTTGTTTTCGATCAATGAATACCCTTTAAATCGCAGAAGAACTTCCACCAGTCCTGATATTAGGGGTGGGGGACAAAACTGGCTTGTAACTCTGAGTAACACATACCCCTCACCCCAACATTGCAAGCTATTAGCTCAAGACTCTTGGGTTTTAATTAATGGAGTTCCTGTTAAGGACATTTTTTCATCACTTGCTGTATTCCAACACATTTCTTTCATTTGAAACCTGAGTGCTCTGCCAAGCAGGCCCACAATGTCAGGAGGGGAGGGACAGCCTGTCTAAACTACAGGCGTCTCTCTGTTCAACTTGATTCAATTTAGTGGAATTTCACTTTGTCGAATGAAAAGATGCCGTATTTTGACAGTTGCCTATTTATGCTAAAGTGGAGGCATAATAAAATCAGCTTGGCGTCTGGCTCACTCTATCTGTAGCTTTTGATTAAGAATTTGATGATCTTTTTTTTTTTATTTGACTGACATTGGTGTTTAGTTTCTGATTTGTTATGTTGGACTGTTTTCTGGTCTGTTTTTTTTTTTAATAAAAGCTTTCCTAAGAAACTGGCATTCTCATCCCTGAGCACACCCTTCCCCAGCTGCAGACCTATAAAGGGAGACAGCACTGTTAAAAGGAAAGAATTTTTGCATATTTTCTTTTCTCTTTAAAACATACTGGGGGGAAAATAAAAGAAAAAGAAGAAGAAGCTCAATGCCACAAACAAAAAAAAAAGCCATTACAGATTGCAAGGCACAAATGCTGAGGCTGTGGGCAGGAGGCTTTATGTTAGTAAGGCAAATTGCCCCGCTAGTTTTTGGTAAGAAGTTTGTCTGATGATGGGCTGACAGACCCAGCCCGTTCACATGCTGAGCTCCTCACTGCAATAGGTGACTGCCCTCCAGGAGCTGATTCAGAGATGCTGCTGGTGTTGGCGATCAGCTCTCCTTCCCCTCACTCCTTCTCCAGGGTAGAAGTGTGAGCAAGAGGGGAGTCTGCTTTCTTAGATTTTCTTTTTTAAATTATTTTAAGTGTATTTGTTTTATTCTGTGTTAGAGGAGGCAGTTCAGAGGAAGATGTCTTGCATTTCAGCAGAAGACGATGAGTGTCTGCACATTAGTTCCTGGGGAATTTAATTCTCCCAACTCAGTCTAGGCATTGAGCAAACTTCTATTCTTACCTTTACTACAGAAAGATCAGTTCTGCAGAAAAACTAAATATTTTGGTCCTTGATCTTCATCCAAAAGCCATGGACATCCAGAAGTATTTTAGGTATATTGAGCGACAGCAAATGGTGATTTTAAGGCACATCTGTTTAGCATAGGGGAACCCAAGAATACCAGCACGTATATATATATATAGTTTGAGCTCCGTAGTCCAGATGTGAAACCCAGTACAGATGGCTGGCATTGCAGCAGGTCACACCTCACATGGTGCACCAGCAACAGTAGTATTCCTTCCTCCCAGACCAGAATTTCTTACAGAAAGGAGCCCCACCCTCTTAGACCCCAGAATGTGACAGCATTTTTGTGTTCTAGCATTTGCAATCCTAACCAACCCGAAACTTAAAATATAACTCATTTTGTGAGCTGAACTGAGCACTGTCAAGAATGCTCACTGAACAAGAGCATTTCTATGCTCTTGTTAATCTGAAGGCAGGAGGAATACGAAGAAGAATTAATAGTGCTGTATGGATACTAGGATTTCACTGGAAAAGTTAAAACAGCAAAAATAGCTAGGAATATACACTACTAGCTTTCTGTAAATGAAATATTTGCATTTATTYTTATTCTGTTTTTACTTGAGAAAAATAGTCCCTGCATCTGGGAGTACTCAGGCCCCAGCCCTAGGACCTGCCTCCTCACCAGTAGATCCCCTCGGCATGTTRGTTTCTACAGGAAAGGCCACAGGGAGATGGGCCACCAAGATGCTGTGATGTTCTCATCTTAGATCTCCTATCTGTACACGGGACAGGACATGGGCATAAGCTCTAGGGATGAACTGGGCACCTCTTACTAAGMCTAATGACCTTGGATTTAATGATAATTGTCCCAGTCTGAATCAAGGCTTCTTCTGTCCTGAAAGTATTTTTAAGACTCCTGTATGCTTCACACCCAAGTCTTGGATGTTTCCTTGGACCTTTCCTCTGAGGGTTTCTGAAAAATCTATCCCTGTGTTGGTGTACATCAGAAAAACAAAACATGAAAGAMACACTTATACCCTACCTTCAATAAGATGCTTTATTTCGCGCTATTTGGTGCTGTATTTTATGAACTGAATTTAGATCCACATAAAGACTGGATTTTTGATACCTTCTGAACAAAGCAGTTTGTCACAGTCCTAATTAATTATGATCACCACAAATGCCTGTTCATGCCAGGCCACCCAGTTCTCCTGATTATCATCACAACGTTTCCTTTCAAGTGGAGCCCTTACTGCAGCCTTGCTGCCTGRAGCAAAGGAAAACCTTGGCATCCAGCTCGATTCTACACCAGCCTTTAGGAGGTCCCACGCTCCATCCCTGGCTCCAGCCTCAGCTCCGGCTCTCCCTTTTCGGCCCGGCACAGCTCCCAGACAAGGGTCAAGGTTAAAGCGATTAACAGCATGGCAGTTGTTAAACTCATGTACATTAATGAGGGAGAGTCACTCCCCCTAACATCATTCAGTGGAAAGTAAATTAAAACTATGAATTATTTCGCCCCATTAGAATGATGGTAAAAGCAGCAGAAAACAAAAGAGCCATTAGTTCTTCAAGAGAGCGGGAGAATTTAACTCATATAAATGCACGTTTTAAAGTGATGTTTGCCAGAACAAAACACTTGGCCGCTACCTGGTTAATTCACATTTCAAGTCTTCTTTCCTCTGGTCCTGTGTAATTAATAAACATTTTAATGGGACTCTGTAGTTGCATAACTAAGCCATCTATTTTCACTGAGATYTGTACAGAAATTTTGTTAAAACTTGTGACTAATGGTCACTTGTCTAGTTTTTCTTTTCATATGCACATCCTACCTAGTTAATTCTGAGGGGACGGATCACAAAAAGAAAGTATTTTCAAGGTCTGTCTTCACATTGAGCCCCCTTGGGAATGTAGGATCAGACGACATAACCTGGATCATGTATTATGCTCTCCGCAAGTAAACATTTAATGGGTATTAAGTGCAGGAAGTCATCCAGCAGCATTTTCTATGCRCAAATCCAAAGGGCATCAGGGACATACAGCAACACTCAGGGAGCAATTCACATTTATTGCTCAAGAAAGCAAAAAAGAGACTTAAAAATTGTGGTACACCTTGGGATGAGCCCAGGATAAGACTGAAGTTGTCATCAGTGCTTTGGGCAGCTGCAATTGGAATTTTACCATTAGCCATGAGAAGAYGGTCAAGGAACCTCAGCAATGTACAAAACCACCAAAGGGACCCTGCAAATCTAACACAGAGAAAACTTTGCTGGCTCTGTAACTAGTGAGTGATTTAAATCCAAGTGTAGAAGTAGGAAGAAAGTGAGAGGGGAGCAACAGTGCACCTGACCTCATGTCCCATGTCAGGTTGCCGCCAATCTCTGATGGTTCTGAGAAAAATAGGGAAAAAATAAACACGAAAAAATCAGCAGCCAAGTTATTCATCAAAGGTGGGAAAAAAAAATCTTCCTGGCCTCTGTAGGCATCCAGTGGAAACCCTGAAGCATGGAATTAATTAAGTACAAAGAAATGTAATTAATTTAATTAAATGCAGTCCTTTTAGAAAGAGTTGCTCTGATTAATGCCTGCTCCTGCAAATGCCTATGAATACATTTAGCCCCATTCCCAAAGACAGCATTTGCAGGATCTTGATTGGAGCAGCTAAAGGCTCACGAACAGGAGTGCGAGTGAAAACCTTGCACTTACAATGTTAAAGCAGACACAAAAAAAGGCCATTTTGAACAGCACACTCCAAAAAGAGATCAAAACATCCCTCAGTTTAGTATCTTTTGGGGCCTGGAGACACCATTCAGATCGCCTAGACTAACTCTGCCTAAAGCCAACCGCAAAATCTCCTGCTGCGATTCTCACATTAGGTCCATCAGACTCTAATCCTGCCACCCATTTCCATAGCCCAAGTTTTCCTCTTGATACATAGATTTCACCCTCTGATAGCACTTGGCAGTGGTTGAGCTCCCAATGAGCTTTCCCAATTAAGTAACAGACCTTATCATATCATTGGTCTTAAATCAGTTCCCACATAAGAAAATCCACTAAATACAATAAGGGAGCTGAAAGCTGTGGAAATCTGTGTGAATCCCAGTCTTTCAAATTGCCTCCAATGGATATGAGGTGAATAAGGCTCAAAACGCTAAATCTTTGCTACCATTAGTTGCTCCCACATTCTGTGTACGATACATGCTAGGATTTAGTAGATATGCTAGATTTCCTAACCCTCCAAATGTGCTGAAAATGGCTTCTTTTGTCCTCTTAAATGGCTCAGAGACATGTTCTCCTGGAGGACTGAAAATTTTATTTGGGAACATACATTAGGTTATATGAAAGTAAGCAGCTGCTCACTTGATATATGTGCTATAATCTTCAATCTTGCTAGGTTACACTCTCAGCATGTAATCTTCGCCTGTAATCATGAAAAGTTACAGCCCTCTGACCTTAGCAACACTCAAATTCATGGGTAGAATATGTTAATTTAACTATTTCAAAGAACAAATTTTAATGAGGCAGAATTCATAGCATTTCCTCTGTTTACCACTAGATACATTCATTTCTTGTGAATGAGATTAATAAATTTTTTARGAATAAGCACTGTGATTCTATCGCAATATCACTAGTTTTGGATTGAATTTACTTCTGAATCACAGGCACTACACATAAGAACAGACTCCTTTTTTAATTCAAAGTCATCTTTTTGGTGTTAATTTTTTTCTTAATCAAAACTAAAGTAAATGTTAATATTCTTCACCTCCAGATAGGAAGCAGATGCAAGAGATCTTAGCTATTCTTCCCAAGGCCTGTTACGAGTTTTGGTTCAAATGTCAACATGAGTCAACATTTTACTTTTAGTGACAGGTTGGTTAAGTTTCATATTTAGCACTGGTTGAAATACTGCAAATCCCCTTTGGAGACAAAACAGTGACTCCTTAATAGAAAATTATTCTCAAAGCCTCAGTGAAATTTTCCAAAGTATTTTGTACATTTTCTCCCCATTTCCTTAAAATTGCAGCGAGAAGGAATTTCCTCATCAAAGTGAGCAGAACTGGCAAGGCATGAATGAATGCTAACCAAAGAGGCTCCCAATCGTGTCTGTCTTAGATGAGATCCATGCATGGTACCTAYGTGTGCCGTCTGCAGGGAGATCCCAGCTGTCATGATGGTGTTTCATCTCCAAACTTCAATTCCCCTCCAGTCCTTTAGGACAGACTAGAACAAACCCAGATTCCATGCAGTTCCCTGGGTCACTTTTTTTTGGCATTCTTCAATCTTTTAGTATTTGCTAAGAGATATATTTTTTTCTTGCTTGCTGGCCACATAAGCTGCTGTTGGGTTACTACAGGACTATCTTACAAACAGGAAGTTAAACAGCAGGACGCCTGGGCCCTTGCAACTTGAGCTAGGCAGGCACAACCCTCTGTTATGAAAAAAAAATGTCAAAGTTGTTACTGCTTTGCAAGGAAACACAAGCACATGGTTTTGAAACGTGTTGGAGCTGCAGCAAAGAGCAAGTTCAGACCCTGTCTGTGKACTGGGCAGAGCACAGATTTCAGCACAGCGTTTGCAACAGCAGTGAGTGCCGGACAGGCAGARTTTGCTCTCACGTATCTGTCATCAAAGGTTTGCAAAGTTCTTCTACTTTGGAAGAGGCAGCATTCGCTAATGGAAAAGATACTTGTGGGAAAGGGACTAGCCAAAATCCTTTCCCTCAACACCAGCTCTACTTGGCAGCGGGGAAAGGTGCGACCTCTCCTCCAGCACGTTTTGAGGACCTGCGTGGTGTCTCCTCCTCCTGAATTACCAGCTCCAGGTACCTGTTCCCCTATGTGCTCTTCTCCTGAGCCAGATTTCATTGTCTGTCAAGACCTTGAAGCCAAAGGCAAATTTCTCTGTATCTTGTCTCTGGTATCTTGTTTCACTTTCCACTCCTGCCCAATGAACACTAAATATTGCCTAGCACTGTTCTTCATCCAAGGTTAAGGGCCTCTTTCCTTGGTTCCAAAGGACCCTGAAAACAGCACTGATGAAAGTCCTAAGATCTGACTTCCAAAGTTTGTCCTTACTACTCATCTAAGGAAAGGGGTTTTGTGGGGCTGAGCTGCTGAGGCCAACCTCAACTAAGGCCAATCCCAGCTAAGGGTGCTGAGTTATGGCTGCTGGGGAAGGAGGTTCTGCAGTGCTAAGTGGCCTAAGACTGCAGGGTGCTCCTGGAAAGGGTGYTCCTGGAAAGGGGGCTGAAATCATGTTTAGGCCTGAAGTGCTCAAAGCTTGAATGACTTTGAGCTTGAATGATCAGACAGGCCTGGGGAAAAAAAATCCTCCTCATTGCAAAAACCCTATAAAATATGGCCAGGTTACAGGAAAATTTACCTGTTACTCTTTTTTTTTTTTTCAAAACTAAGTTTTCAGGGAATTCTCATCTGGTAACTGCAAAGAAGCAGATGTGACGTGAAGTGGCAACAGCTTCACAAAATGTTTCAAGGAGTATTAAGTATGGTTTGAAATAACGACTGGAAGCATTGTATCAATAGCTAAAATTTGGCAAAAGGACAACAGGAACATTATTTTGAACTCAAATCTCTCATCTAATGGGATCTCAGTAAACATCAAACTGGTGAACTCACTGAATTTATTTGTTTTCATTATATATTTAGAGTCTTGCCTACACAAGGCAGCTGCTATGAAGTAAACTCAGGTAGGAGCTTACAGTCCACTTTTTTTTTTAATTGCCTTCACATTTGAACCTACTTTCTTCAGTAAGAGTGAAGTTGCCTGTTTTACTGCAGTCTGGAGCATTGGGAAGAGATTTGCAAATGCCAAACGGCTTTGAGCAGGCAGATTACTTGCCCATGTGAATGGTCTAGGAGTTAGGCACCTCCCTGCTATTTATAACACTGAAAATCTATCCCAAAATCTTAGTTCATTTCTGTCTGATTTAGGAAAGAAGACAATGGAAACATGRCATAAACTGAATAAATAACATAGGACTGCAGCAAAGACTCTACAGGGATTAGAAACTTGACAGGCTTATCCTATATGAATAAGAATCAGATTTACCATCAAACTAGCTGTGATGAAAATGCAATAAAGCTTTTGAGAATATTTGGAAGCTTTTCCTTCACTAATATACAGAAAGCAGATACTGATTCCTAAATAATTACTGAGATGAGAGGTATGTTTAAACTGGAAGGCACACAGCATCTGACTGCAAATATGATACATGGGAAGAATGACTCACATACAGAAAGGGGGTTGTTCAAAGTGGAATTATTTACCCTCRAAGGAAACTGTTTATGGGATGGCTTGCATGAAATATTGAAACTAGGGATTATAATACATTTACACTAAGCAGCAGTTTACAGGACAGATGTTTAATGGAGGTGGGACTGTATGACATCGGGGAGGGGAAGCTTTGTAGTTCTGCTAGAACATGGTCATTGAAGTCCAGAAAACAAATCATGATTCTGTTTGCTAAGTCTTTACACTGGGAAGAATGCATGTACCTATGTGTCTTTGGAGAAAAAAAAAAAAAAAAAAAAGATTTCTCACTTTATACATCAATTCCCCACTCCACAAAGTCAGAAATATAATCATTGTCTATTTTCTAGGGCCATTGTGAGGATTAAACCATTGATTACTGTGAGCACTCCCGAATTCCACAGATGACATCAGCATAAGAATTCAAGGAGTCATTACTTTAGATAAAGAATAAATAAGCAGAATGGACTTCTGTCTTTAAGCAAAATTTAGATGACTTCATTGATAATGGTAAGGGAGTATTCAACAGTATCTCTTGAGAGTAATGAATATCTTAGAGAAAGATGGTCCTGTTATTTTTTAATTAGAAATTTCTGCTGTCTCAGTGTTATGAGTCAGTTCATTTTCATGTACTCCTCATTCACATACCCTTTAACTTTTGGTGGGGTGGTCTGGATCCAAGTACATTGGCTTAATAAAACTCTTCCAGAGCTGTGTCTTTTCTTACAGGATTTGATCTAATGATCAGCAAAGTTGGTGGAAAATAACTATGCTGACATAAAAGAGTCATCAAAGAATGAGTAGTACGTATAGCTAGTACCTAAGCGTGAAACAGAGGCAGAAAAAGCGATGATGAGGGAGAAAAGTAAATGTTGTTCACCTTCAGGGTCTAGAACATTACAAAAGGAGCGCCCGCGCGGAGCCACTCCGCTCGCCGCCTTCGTCACGACGCATTCATTTTCGGGCAGTGGTTCTGAAGGATTTATTTCTCTGTTTCTTTTGGAATGATATTTCGTCATTTTCTGCTCTACTCTGAAGGATATAGGGGATTCCTGCAACATGCTGTGAGGACAGCCAGAGAAGAATTTGGTTTATCCTGTCTTGTGGTATGTGTCCCAAAGATGAGGTTCTTGATGACCCTCTTGAAAAAAAATGTTCTGCAAATGTGRAGGAAAAAAATCATCTTTGTCTTTATTTTTGAGATAAGGTGTCATAGTCTGTCTAGCAAAAACTCTTTCACAATCAGTCTGCTAAGGAAAATATGAAATAGGAATATTAAAAAGTGGAAATTAGACACTTGCCTTTTTACATACATAATAAAAAGTCAAATGCAATTAGTTTCAAAATAAACAATAAGTATAATGTCCTAGTACTGCATCCAAAATGAAAAGAAAGCACAGAAAAGGTCTGCAGAGCAATATGTTTGGCATAAGCTCTGTTTCTTGGAGTCACTCTTCATAACTGTTCAGCACAGGATTTTATATGACATTCCTTTTTGTTTTCACAGTAATCAGTCACTCAAATATGCAATCAGTCCTCAAGAGAACAGGAATTTCACTTATGTTATGAACTCCATATCTCATAGAGAAGGACCATCATACTTAGATGAACTGAAGGATATTCAGTTCATCTAAGGAATTATATGGTTTGATATAAGTATCAAGCTAAGGCGCATATATCTAATAATGAAGTCACGTCTTGTTTAATATTACAAAAATGAATATAGAATGCCTTTTGTCTTCTATACTTCTGCCAAGAAAGTCTACAGAAAACCCAGGGTACTATACATATAGACAGACCACAGCTTTGTCTTGGCTTGTGGCCTGCATCTTCTGTTCTTGGTATTTATATTGATTTTTCTGCTCTTGTAAAATAAAATATTCAGTATTCTCCATTATAATACTATTAAGTCACGTTTTTAAGATGGGAAACTGAAAGGCTAAGCAATGTAGACTAACACACAGAATTAACAAGGAACTGAAGCTGAATCAAGTCATTTAATGAAAGCCACACGTCAATCMAAAAAATAAGGGTGCTCTTATGATCTTACTCTGCACACAGAGTAATCTAGTTACAGCATCATGTTCTCTTTCCTAGTCAAAATTGTGCAAGAGRAAAATGGAAGGAGTCTTCAAGGGTCATCTGCTCTTTTGTGGGAAACCAACCTTAGGTACTGACCTACCTACATTATTTCCAGCAGATGCTTGTTCTACCTGTTTGTAGACACCTTCTCTGATCGAGATTCCTTAACCTCTCCAGGCAATTCATCTCTGTGCTTAATTATGTTTACGATTTTCCCCACAGGCGATCCTAAATCTTTCTTGTTGCAATTTAAACGTATTACTTCTTGTTCTACCTGTGCTAGACATGAGGAAAGTTTACTCCCTTCCTCTTTACTTATAATTTCACATATCTGAAGAGCATTATTGCATCTCCCTGCAATCTGGTCTAGACTAATTTCAATTCCTTCAACTTTCCTTGGAGGTCATATTTTCTAGACTTCTGATCCTTCTTGTTGAACTTTTGTGGATCTTCTGCAAATGGCCTACATGTCTTTTGAAATGAACACAGTAATGTGATTTAAATTCATCTGAACCAAGTAGAGCAGAAGGATTACATCACATGGTTTATTAATAATAGTCCTTATTGTCTTTGTGAAATAACATCTTCTTTCTTCCTTTTTTTTTCCTCCCTAGCCGTTTCATCACTTTGTGATTTGTAGTTTAATTCTAATCTGCCCAAAATATACTTTTAGATTTCACTTCTGGATGCCTGCACAATTAATGATCTGCATTTTTAATAAGATTTCTCCCTCTTCTGTCACCCATTCCTTCACAAGAGTATTGAATAATACCAGAGAAGTCTGCTGCATAACCCTGCGCATGACATATTACCTATTTCTCAACAAGTTTTTCTATCATGCATTATTACCTTGACTTGCTTATAAGAATGCTGTTTAAAACAATATTAAAAGCTTATTAGAGGCAAGATAAAACATCTGTGTCTTATCCAAGGGCCTGTTCTATGCCAGAAAAAAAAATAGTTTGGCAAGATTTCTTCTTAAAAAAAAAGGAAAGCCGTAATAGCAATTTTTCYTCACTTGCAATCTTGCAGGCACTTTTAATTTTCACTTACCAACTCTGGACAGTAGAATCTTTTGACTCTAGGGTTCTGTTTAAAGAGACAGGAGATCTAAACAACCTGATTTGGGGTATAATTTCCAGATTTGCAAGGCTTCCTCTCTCAGCCTACACTCCTCTTCCCCTCCACCCCCAGATCTCTGAGTCAATGGTATAAGCAGGCTACAAATCCCCATATTTGTGTAAAGACAATGATAYGGAGATTGTTTAAATACCACCTGCAGCCCTACGTTTGCCTTCCAAATGTAGGATAAAAAAAAAAAAAAAAAAAAGAGAGAGAGAGAGAGTGATAGAAGAAACTTTTTTCAAAGCATTTGCTCCTCTTCAGCTAGACCTCAGTTATGTGGGGCTGGATGTAGCAGCTGTGCTACTGTTAGCCCAGCAGCTGACCTGGGTTATGCATCACATTGGGTGCTGCTAACAAGAGGGCTACTGTCCCTGCTCCCACCCAAGGAAATCCAGCTGTGGGTGTTTCTGCACAGGCCATTTGCAGACAGATGTGCAGTTGCTTGGCTGGACCCGAGCCAGCTCCGGTTTGAAAGCCAAGCAGCTTGGTTATAGCGCAGAGCTGTGCCTGAACTGTGCCACGAGTCCTGCACGAGTGAAAGCAGAGGGCTGCTCTGAGCGAGCTGCATGCAGCTCTTGGATCCACTCTGCTTCATCTGCAGCTGAGCTGTAGTCCAGATGATGGGAGTGCAGATCTTTGCTGTTTGCAAAAGGCCATGCAAACAAATAAGCTTTGTAATGCATATTCAAAGTAGTGACTACACCTTCWTTTTGGAGGGAAAAAATAATCTCTTTTACTTTCAGTAAAGTTAATAATGACTACTTAAAGCTCATTCCAGATGTTATCCTTTCATGTCTCCAATGTCTTTTTAGATGATKAAGCAAGCGTTATTCTCTCATTCTCGCCCTCTCTCTCTCTTCTCTCTCTCTTTTTTTTTTCTCTCTCCTCTAAGAGGTGAAGACAATGAGGGAGTATGGGTCTCAAARGCCAGTGAAGCTGAGAGAAACAATAGCAACAAATTTGAGATTTTCAGCCCTGCTGTCTAGTCAGCCATCCTAGAGTATGCAATTGCTGATTCATGAGACAGGGTCAGGCATTGGTGATCTTCTCTGTGGTACCCAGGAGAATGAGAAAGGCAGAGATGTGGAAATTGAGATATCATTGGATTTGGCCTCCATATGCCCTAAAAGACAATAAAGTGGTTGATACCTGCCATGGGCGCTGCACAAGAAACCTTTAGTGACCAAACTTCTTGATCAACATAAAAAAACCACCCAACAGCCACCAGATACTTGTCAGGTACTTTAGAAAGTTGATGGAACTCCAGATGTGCTAATCAGGAGACGAAGCTAAGAGTTTCCAGATGTCTGCTTCGTTCACTACTTGACCAAATTGTCAGCTGGGTCCTRGAGAAATCCAGCAGAGTTGACCTCATTGAACCTGTGTCTTCCCAAATCAGGGACTTCAGGTCAGCGAACCAGGGTGCTGCGTGCCTTAGATCTGGTAGAAGGATCCTTGCTTCACAGCTTGCAAATGCTGTGTAATTTGTGAAGTTCTGCTATGTCTGTGGAGTCAYTGCTACTGAGACAATGGACATTGTGTCCCTTGGCACAGCATCATCATTGAAAGTAATTTTTGGTCTATATTTCAGACCTTCAGGTAATGTTTTGCAATTTGACCTAACTCAAAAGCCCAGAAATAGGGAGGATGAGTGACTCCTGTCTGCCATAATGCCTAAAAACCTGGATCTGCCTTAAACTTCTTCTTCTTAACCCTGAGACACCTCCTGTTTGATTTTCAGAATGTAAAAGACAGAGAAGATTTAGTTCATGGTACATTTGCAAAAAAGCTCAGACTATACAAATAAGCATCTCGCAGCAGCGGCAAGTAGAGACAGGTTCCAGAAAGGGAAAAAAATAGTCTGATGCATGTCATCTTGTGGTTTTTTGTTAGATTAATGAAAAGCCCACACAGCATAATTATGTTTACAATAAGCTTACAGGAGTTTTCCCACAAGGTAAACGAGAGTCATAGAGGGATCAGGTTAAATCAATTATTTAACCTTTACAGAGCTAAACTTGCAAGTGTTTCAGTTCAGAGGGAGGGAATAATGTCCTATTTTGTAGGTTACTTAGGAATCAATATATTAAAATAGTGGGGTTTTTTTCTTATTCCGTTGTGTTGCAAGAGCATACACTGGCAGGTCCAATTCAGACGATCAGGAAACGAATTGTTGGAAACCTTGATGACTTATATTCCASTTCTAGCACAAGTTTGCTCTTAACTGTGCTCAGTTCATCATCAATGAGCCTCATAAAAATAATCTAACACATCTGGTAAGGCTCTACACAGAACATGGCATCCCAAATGAGGGGTTTTGATGACACAGAGAACAAGTAAATCATCTTGTTTGACTGGGAGTTGCTGCATTCCCTAAAATCAAGATTGTCTTTACTGGAGCTGATCTTTTGGTCTTGAAACAAGTGGGCAATAGAGGAAAGCACTGAAAAGAAAACAATATAGTATCATTTATCAGTTGTTTTGCAATGTCAGCTCTCCATTGTTCTTACATAAAAAAAAATTACATACTTCTTGGCTTTCCTAATTCATCAGAGAGACATGCAGTTGTTCTGGTTTAAGCATTAGCATTTGTTTTGTTTATTCCAGTTCCAATGGGCAAAAATCAAGTAAACCTTATTAATTCAATGGTCTACCTACATTTTTTTTTTCAAAGGATATGGCAAACTGTGATAGAACAGAGCTTGAGAAACATAGATATGAGACTCTAGGGACTAAATTCTATGGATGCTGTTAGCARAACATCTGTCTAAATGATGTTCCAGCTAGTGCTGGGCAAAATCTTTGTTGTTTTTTGTTTGTTTGTTTGTTTTGCTGACAATTTGATCATGTGGAAGAAAATCCATAACAGCTTAAAATTCAAGCACTTTGGCAAAATGCATCTTGAGGAAACATCCAGAACACTTTATATGTTTAATCTGGGAGATTTKGGAGATTATTTTTCAGAGAGATTTAAAAAAAAAAGTTTTGTAACATACCATTTTTGTCAAAATTACTGAGCAATAAATAACTATCTGAACCTTGCCCTGTTACTTGTTATAAAACTTGAACCAGCATCATCAAAAAATAATCAGCTAGCATAATAGATGGAAAAAAATCAAAATAATATACAAGTGGTCAACATGAAGCACTCAGGCTACTTGGTTCWAAGTGATTCATGCATGGCTGCCTTACTTTACCCTGACTCTGTTTGGAAACAGTTGGCAGCCCCTACCTGCATCTGCTGATGCAGCAAGGGCTTCCCACTCTGCCGTAGGACTGAGTGCCAATGTTCAGTGATGGATAGYAGGACCCCACAGGGAGATGTTAACCTTTTCCACTTGTGAATGCCTCCCATCATTGCTCTCCTCGTCTCTGCCTGTACCCACTTTGCATGTAGCAGGTCTCATTTGTATGGTGATTTGGGTAATMAGCACACAGGGTCGGGAAGGTGTGCCTCTAGGATGTGTACGGACTGAACCTTCCAGTCATACACCTGCTGACGTTTTGAAAATCTCTTCAGAAAGAACCACAGTTGGAGGAGTCGACAAGAAATGAAACTGGCTATGACTGCTCCCAACCAACCATTGATCTATCTGACCAAGTCATAATTCATTCTGCAGGCACGAAGCTGGACATCACACCAGCATTACTCAAACTTCTCATTGGCTTTTGTACGACTTTAACTAGTTAATGCTTTGAACACCCAAAGACCAAGGTCAACATATTCAGTCACAGGGTTTCCAGTTCAGCAACTAAGCTTCTACTTGAGTAGTTAAGAGGTCTGATTTTCTAGCTCTGCTAGCTTTTCACACCTTTGAAAAATAGGTCAATTATCTAGATTATGTAATGGAAATGGTTGACTCAACTTTCATAGAGCAGTGGGAGTGGGAATAGACGTAGTAATGACCTCAGGTTTTTAATTTCACCTATTTTCCTCACCTTTTTAACCATAGCAATCAGGGCCCTGCAGAAACAGAGAAAACAAGAGACCTCATTAAGAGATTAAATTTTCTTATTCACCTGTGTTACTGCAAATGAACTGCAACAAAGCTTGGGCAAATGAAAGCATCTTGTGATATTTCGCCTTTAAGATCATGTCCTTGATCCTAGTGAGAGAATAATACATAAAAAACTCTAGTCCAAGTGGGACTTACCACAGTGTCTTTTAAGATTGCCCAACAAATACTATTATAAGACTATTTTTCAATTCTTTGTGATTTTCCCAAAATTCCATGTTGGGGCTGAAATACTCTCTTTTCGTTGCTTGTTCACAATTTTTTTTTTCTTTCTTTTTTTTTTTTTTGTTTGGTTTTTTTTTTCATTTTTAGCAGGAGGACAAAGGGAAAAACTTAGGCTGAAATGGTTTGCCATTTCCAAGAAGGCGGCCAAATTACAGTCCAGTGTTAAATTCTGGGGATTTCTAATGGGAACTTTGCATTTTACAGCCCGCTGGCAGCTATGGATGGGGTGAGTCTTTCTCATTCCCTGTGAGAATCTGACGAGAATTGGCAAAGTTTCAGGCTTTTGAAAAACCACAATTCACACAGTTTTAAGATATGAAGAAAACCTCCTCCAAACCTTCCATCTGCCCGATTATTCTGTTACCTCAATGGCAAGAGTTTAAGAGGGGATTCAGAGGCTCTAGCCCTAGTGATGGCCCAAGCGGGTGCCAAGATCRCACCTGTGGGCATATCTATTTGTTTAGATATCTGGATTTTTTTTCTTCCTTTTTTAATAAAAAAGGAAACAGAAATGTTAAAGTGAGAAGGCAAAGGTTAGGAATACCCATCTTTAAGAAAGCCCTTGCATCTTCAGTTTGGTTTCTTCTGCCCTGAAAATTCACACAGATTTCAGTGATTCAGTGACCTSCTCCAGTGACCCGAGGACCTGTCTCATTTAGTGCTTGGTCACATCTGTGACCACRGAGATTTATTTTAGAGGATAGGCCTCTATCTCAGGGGCTGGAAAGGGTATGAAAAAATAGAAAAATAAAAGATGATCTCTTGTTAAATGTAGCCAAATTGGACTCTTATTTATACTGATGCATGTTATGCCCTTCTTGTCACTTAGCCAGACTTTTCCCACAAGTCATTAATAGCACATTTCTCATTTTTCAGATACTGATAAGATCACAGTTTCTGATTTGCAGAAATACCAATCTGCATCTGAAATCAGCACGCAAAATCAGATCTCTTGTGCCCCCCAGATTCCTGCTTTTCAGCAGAGTTACCCCATGCCTTGCTTCCCCAGCAGACAAGTGGGGATGGCAACACTCACATCTTCATGGTTTGGGGAAGAATGAAGAGCAAATCCTTGCAAAGCCTTCAGATGTCTTGGTGGCAAGCCCCACAGGAGATGCACAAGGAAATTAATAATTCTATCTTCAGAATGAGATTTGTACTGTAAATAAGGCCTGGGGTCACACTTCAGATAATGAGCAAAATATTGAATTAGGAGAGCACCATCCATTCTGAGCAAGGTGGTGGAAATGATACTAGGTGTTCATTTAATTAAAGACTTCTATAATTCATACACACAAGAGAAATGATTTAAGGTTCATTTCTGAGTTAAGAATTGATTTGCAACCTTAATAATGTTCTTTTAAAACAGTGTGTGGGTGGCGTGTATGTTTGTTATAGTCTGCCAGGCAGGTAATTCAGGGAAAGAGGGAAGCTTTGAGCTTTCAGCCCCTGGTCATTTCTTATGGATAATTCACTACCTGCACATCCTTCTTGGAAGTTGTTACATGTATGCTACCAATGGCTTATAAAAACAAAACAAAACCAGAAAGATGTAATGCAATATTTATTTAAAATCCCTGTTTTGGGAAATCATTGAATCATGTCTGTCTTGAGGCATTGTGGTTCCTTTTCTAAATACTTCTTACTGAAGATATTTCACTGTAGAACAAGCAGTCTTAGAGCTGCCCGTTCTGCAGTCAGGGAAGAGTTGTTTGGAAGGCAACTATCAGCCTTTCAAAATTAGAAATTCTTTTTTAAACCCTCTGCCTCTGTTTTGTTTAAGATTAAAAAACAAACCTTATTGGAGGACATAGGGACATTATTTCAAGGGGTCTCAGAAACTTAACCTGAGAAGAGTGGATGACTTTTTTTTTTTCTTAACCGATTATTGATTTTTAAAAAATTCTTTTTGCTTGTGACAGCAGGCACATGGACTCTGTCAAAGCTTTGCCTAAACTCTGCTGAATCCTTAAAATTGATGCCATTTCCAGCTTCAGACATGGGCTGACAGTATGGAAACAGAAAATTAGTGCTGCATAGTTAAACTGGCAAGGGAAGAGGATTTTCCAGCTGGAAATGGCCAGGTCCCAATACAAGGAACCTCCCGGGGGCCTGTGACTATGATGCTGAGCAGAAGGCTCAGGAATGAACTACAGGGGCCATCTGGGGACAGAGATGGAGAAAGGAGAGGAGGAAGCTGTGACTAAAGTGTTAATGCCCTGCACATGCATACACATAGAGAGGGAAAGTGTCAGACACGTGCGACAAGGACGGGACTGCTTAAAATGTACATAATTGGCCAATTGCTAATACCGTGAGGCGTCTGACTGCAATTTGCTTTGTATTCAGTCATCATGTGGGGTGTACCCAGGCACCAGGGTGGGAGAGCGACAGAACCACAAGGGCAGCTMAGTCTTAGAGGTGTGCAGAGTGCTTTATATCAACCATGTAATTTAGATGGAGAAAATCCCCAGGAGACACAGTCTAAAGAACCTTTAGCTTCAGTGTCTGAATGCCAAGTAAAGAAAGTATATTTTACTATTGTTCTCAAAGAATATTGTTCTAAACTAATGATATTCTCAAATGCCTGTGCCTCCTGTCAAACACCTGTGTCTGTCCTGCGAACAGCTAAAATCAGAGTGGTCTGACAAAGGAAAGCGTCAAGTCTCCCTAGAAGACAATATATATCAAGGTTTAGTTGGGTGAACCTTGACTGCTCATGGGTATATAATTTTCTCCACATGGAAGAAAAAGCTCTCCTGCCTTAGTAATACTGTTTGACAACTGAGGCCAAATCTTACCAAGCAATTAGAAGGACCTTTGATAGCTGGAGAGTCTGGCCTCCATTTTTCCAAAGAGTGGAGAAAACACCTCTTCATCTCTGTCTATTCATGTCCCTAACCTTCTCTTTTTCTGTATATCTCTATTCCTCTCCTTAAATAAAAAGACAGCACATCCATGTTTTCTTGAACATCCCAGGAAAGTTCAAAATAGCTCTCAAAGTGCCTCTGAAAGGATTGTAAACGTGTCTCTGCCTAGAATTTAACTAAYGGAAAGAGCTGTGCAACCCAGGGTGTCTATAAAACAATCTAACAGCCTATGCCTCAAGGAAGTCTAAACATACCAGTTTGGGTCTGAGAAAGAGAAGTGGTCAGGCAACACCTTCATTGTTTAAAAAAAATAAATAAAAACGTAGCAAATAATATTAAATAATGTTTACTCTGTTGTCAGTTCATCAGTTCTTATTTTACCAGCCAATACAGCAAGAGCTTAATGCAAAAAAAGTGCTGCAGCCTTCTTCTACCCCTCCTTCCCTGGTCTGCTCTCTCTCTTTCTCTGGGATTGGCTTATTTAAAAACTATATTCCTGCCTAGGCATTCAAAAATGTTGAATGCCTCAAGCAAACTAGTAGAATAAGCATGTTTCTCTACTGTTTCTTGGCAGGGTCCACTGCCTGAGCCCTGCTTTAAATTAAAGCACATGTGGCTTGAGTTTAGCATTATCATGAAAATGAAATTACCACTTTAGAAAAGTCAAGTTATTTTGGAAGTGAAAACTGCAGGTCAGAGCCCACCAAAATTCCAAAAACTTGCTCAAGAAATGTCTCACTCAAGGTTCAGAGCTGCTGCCGTGGACATGCATCCTTTTGGGTCTTGATTTATAGCCTTCCTCTTCCTACATTTGTTAGCTGCTCTGTCACTAGCTCCCTGTGCAGCTCCTCCCCTGGCAAGGGGAGAGACAAAAATATCTATCAGAAGTCAGTTGCATTGACTTGAGGCTCGTCCTATTGTTTTGAAGTTCTTTTGAAAATCGCCCTGACGTTGGTAAATATAACAATGCCGTGTTCAAGCCCTGGCTGTTTGCTCAGCTAAACGCTCTCAGGGCAGCTGCATTAATTTTCTCACTGACAGACTAACACTGCATAGAACKCAGACAAGAGCCTGCACTCTCCAGGCTTAGAGTCAGCTCTCGTGTAATGTTTTTTAATGCCCAAGGGTTTGAGTGGGTGGTAAATCTCATCTGTTGCAGCAACATGATGGTTTGAACAGGATTTGGCTTTTATGTTTGTATGTATATATGTGCGTGCATATGTATTTTGGTTAGTTAATACTTACATTAGCTGCATATTTTTCTTTTCCTCTGGGCTTGTTATCATTCAAAACTACACACGTCAGGTCAAAAATGAAAGTTACAAGTGAAGTCCCATGGCTCCTAACTTAAAATGTGACAGAAGTGGATATTGGCTTGTCACATAAGGGTAGTAATGAGTCCATCTAAAAGATGCCACTTGCCAGAATGTGAACTGAACCAAATGAGATGGTTGTTAAAGGAATGTTTTCAGATGATCTTGATTCTTTGCTCCACAACATTGATTTAATTTTATTGCAATTTCAGTGACTTCAATGGAGTCAAGCCAGTCTCTGTGAGGGTTTGGGGGTGGAGGAATCATTCTTCAACATGCCAAAGATTGCAGCTGATGTTGGAATGACCAATGTTTTGTATAATCCTGTGGAAACGTGTACGATGATTGTGCAAAAGGAGCTGCTAATATGGCTACAAAGTGAAGCCACAATAACTCACTCCATTCCCTATACACACAGGCATGTACACTCATAAACACACACACACACACACAGAGAAAACTGTGTCTGGAAGAAAATAGTTCTTCAGCCAATAACTTCAGAGACAGTTGGAAGAGCAGGGGAATGGTGGGTGCCAAGAAAATTTTCCCCAAGCTAAGACTTACTAATAGTGCTTTGCCTTGATGTTGAGGTTTGCCAACATGACTGGAACCACTGGTAAAACCACCACTGATTTTCAGAGTATCCAGGTCAAGACTTCATCTATTTCATGGAGCATTTTAAAACTCCGTAGTAAATACCTACTGTTAATTTAAGGCCATCCCATGTGCCACACCAAGAGTTGTAGTTTCGCCAAAGTCCTACTATAACTTGGGACAAGAGCAGAGCTTAGAGCCCAATTTCATTTGTTTTGGACTGGGAACTATTACCATGAGTTTCATCAAGCAATACAGTTCTTGTAAAGCTAAGGAACTAGTCCCCAGGGTCCTACAGGGCTGCTTTCCTCCAGGCCTAGTCTATTTTTCTCCTACATGGGCCTCTTCCAGAAGGATTTTAGATAAGAGTAGCCCTGACTATCGTAAGAGGCAGCAGGAGGAGTATTTGCTACAAAGATCCAGGGCAAGAGGTATGGTTGAATTAGTTATGGTGCCTCATGGACTGGGATGAGGACAAAGGGCATTCGAGAGGAGAGCATGGCCAAAGTTCATGGATGCTGGCAGCATGGAGGTAGAATAGAGGACTTAAAACTCAACAAGAAGTGTAGGGACAGCTCTGTGGGACTCTGCAGCAGTAGAAGGGCTGGAAAGGGAGTGATTGCGATCAGAGGGTCTAGAGATAAAGTGGAAAGAATGTGTGGTAGTGGATATAGCAATTCCCTTTCACCCGAGTGAAACAACTTTTCATTTTGATCAGCTCCTGTGAATGAACATCACTTTGGAGTGTTGAGGGGATGACCAAGTTGCAGGAAATGGAGGGCCAGATGCAGAATGATCTGGGCAGGACGAGGGTTGGGAGAAGTGAAAATACAGTTGCTGCACACAGCTTTGAAAGGGTTGAGGGCTAGGGGGAGGATACCTTGCTCCTGCAATGAGCAAATCAGGTAAGGAAGAGGCTTAAGTTTTATATCTGAAAAGCTGTTAATACTCATAATTTTAAAAGATGAAGTAATGCATGAAGTGGAAAAAAAATCCAGCTCTTAGTGTTCATGATCATTGAGTTGCACTAAATGAGCCATTGCTAGCTTAGGAAGGAGATTCTGGAATCACTGCAAAGTTTTGGAGTCGTTGGAGATATTTCACTGAAAATAAGAATGGAGATATCAGCACCATTCAAAATACAGAGTTAAAGCTTGTTAGGAAAGAACTTGAATAAAACAGAAAATATATCTATGAGTCCACCTATCTGTTGGACTCATTTCTTGAATACTATGTGCAGGCCTGGTCATCTTATCTTAAGAAAAATACAGGAATCAGGAAAAGACAGCTGAAAGTGATGTGATAGAGGGCTATAGAAACATGAGTACTATGGAGAAAGCAAGTTGGAAATATTTCCATTTTGTAGAAAACTGGAAGTAGAAAATACTGTGGGAAGTCATCAGTCCGCAGGTTTACAACAACAAGAAGTATTTTTTTTAATGAAAAAAATGCATTTAAGCTGTGGAACTCACTATCCCAGGAGAGCAGCCGAAAGTATTAATGGGCTTAAGATGAGATACAAAGATCCAGGGACAAAAGGTCTAGCAGACAGTTTCAAATACAGTGAACAGTCTGAAGTCTCTAGTTCCAAAAAATAATAATAAAAAGATCTGTTGAGCAGCCTGTAGGCCTGTACTAGAACTGTAGGGTATAGTAGGAAGAAAGCCTTCTATTCTCTCTCTGTTCATTATGAGCTTTGCCATTGCTCTATCACCAAAACGAAGATGGGGAGCCCTTTAATAGTTTTGCCAGAGGTTAGCATACTCATGGTTAGTGTGGAAAGCCCCATGTCTGAACCCTCTCCCTGTCTTTCAAACTACTTTTTTTTTTTTCTGCAGAGCACTGCATATCTGCTGAGCCATACTCTTCCTTGAGTGCATCTACAGTGTCATGTTAGCTCATGCCTCAAATTTGCACTCAGCTCTTAACTCTCTGATCATCTGTGCCAGTATTAGGCTCATTCTCTGACTCATGTCTGCAATGTACTAACTGGCTTTCCAGGCAGCGGAAATTCAGGAATTCGGGAGCAGGAGGTAGGAGACCACTTGGCCTTTTGGTTAGGGCATGTACTTGGAATAACTAGCTGCCAGTTCTGACCTCATGTATGTAAAGAAGGAATATATATTTTTGTTGTTATTGTTTTCTATAATACACAGACACATATACATATAATTTATATATTATATAATATGAATATATATACASATATATAAAATACATGTAAAAATATTTGTGTTATATATTATTTCTTAAGTATATTACATATACTTAAGGAGAGACATTAACCTGAGAAAGAGGGAATAAGAGACTCTGAATATCCTGTAGACTTCTTCCATGGTAAAGGACAGGTATCATCTTTGGATACTCCATCTGGATTTCCAGTAGTTCAGATGCAGACACCTACATTTCTGAGGAGAATGTATGTTTTTCTAATGCTACATTATAATAGTAGGTCTACTCAGCATCTGTATTTTGAATCCAGACTCTAAAAAATGCTTATATGTAAGCTCCTTTTTGGATCTAACACTTAGTCCTTCGGTTCTGCAGTTCCCCTCTTTTAACAAGACAACAGTTGTACTGTCTTTAATAAGTGCAATGTATCAGAGATAAATATATTATAGGCTTTTTAAGCTTTCAATACTATTGTTCAGGGGATGTATTTAGATAGCTAAGTAGAAGTACGTTAGGAGAAAAAAACATGCTGCCACTAAGGGGTTGTTCAAGGGGTTATCCAACTCTAAGAGTGAGTTAATGTGACTAGACACTCTTAGAGTGACTATGGTTAAGATGAAGGCACTTACTTATATTGGATGAGATGAGCTCCACCTAAAGAAGCAGAAGAGAACAATGTCCCAGCATACCAGTTGTGTGAGATGCATTAAAGTACTGCCAAATGAGCCTTCACACCGGGAGCTTTTAGGGAAGGAGATTATTCTACCAACTTTGATCATTAACTTCCCTACCAAAGTTCTTTGCAAGAAGAAAGCTTTTCCCCAGTAAAAACAATATAACGGCATACAAAAGTTTTTACTTGAAAAACATTTTTTGTGATTAATTTTTAAATATGTCCCAGAATTCCACTAGCCTCTCTTCATACTTATTGTATAAGTGTGAGAGTGAAATATATATTTAAAGACTCTAGTATCTCTTATTTGGTTAATGTCCTACAAGAATTTAAATGAATTATTTGATGGCTCTGTACTTCATGATTGGCTAAGCTATTTAACTTACTTTATTGGTTCTGCGATTTATTGCCTGATGAGGACACTCAAGAAAGTCTGAGAACCTCTTCTGGGTTTACTGAGCTGGTACATATTTTATGCTGATTTCAAATAAATCAATGTCTGTTGCAGCATAAAAAATGGCAGCACTGGAAAGAACATTGAAGAGAACTATTTCCGGAGCTTTGTGTTCTGCTTCATGCATAAAGCATGAGGGCTTCATTAACATGAAAGTATGTGCATGTGAACCTTTAGGTCCTTATTAATCATTTGGGAGACTAATACACGGAGTCCAGTGATTCCCATAGGCTAAAAAGAACCATAACCTCCACACTGTGGGTGAAATGATTCCCCAAAGCAATGTGTAAAAGTAATGTCTCAAGTATATAGGAAACCCTTGACAGATGTTCCTGTTGTTCTGCACAGGTTCTCTGCCCCACTCATTGCATTTTGAACAGGCCCATGGAGGAATGAGGCAAAGCATCACCAGTTCTTGCCTTGCTCAGCAGGCAGCTTGGCCATTCACAGCCTTCAGGACCTGTTGGTTTAGTAAGACCAGCATTTAGTTCTCCGTGAATATCAGAAAATGATGTTACCTCATTGACCCAGGACTTCTCTGTGATGTATAGATAGATACAGATAACAAATTCAACTCTAGGCAGCTGTCAAAGGACTTTGAGGCCTTTTCTGTAAACCATCCTGAGACTAGAGGAAAATGAGATTTCTTGAAGCTTTGCTCCTGCTGTAAACAAGAGTGGTGGAGGCACGTAGAGAAGCTAAGTCTTTTTTTTTCCTGGGATGGTCATTCTCAGTATTGGACAAGATTATTAATGTTGTATTTGTACTCTGTTTTTTCTGTAACTTTTTTTGCTGCATCTTCTATCCTTTTGCATCTGCAAATTTAATGTGTTTACCCTCTGTTTTAGAATAGAATAGATCTCTGTTGAACTCACTTGACAGGTGAGATCTTTTGATATTAGCAAATTCCTAGCTACTCCATGGATATAATAATTCAGTCAGTTTTACATTTAATYAATTTTACCTGGACACTGTGTCATTAGTTTGCTTATGAGAATGGCATACGAAAGAGAATTGCTTATGTTATATATATATATTTTTTTCTCCCGAATTAAAAAGATCTGTTTTCCTGTTTTGAAAAAATACTAGATTGCTTTGTTCTTGGCACATCCCTATTGGCTCCTCCTCATCTCCTTAGTATTTTCCAGGTATGATAATTAGCTTGTTTGCTTGCTCAGTCCAGAGCTGATGGGGAATAAAATGTAAGCTAACTGGCCYACACTTCTTTGGTTTCTTTTATTCTTCCCTTTTGGAAGTGGGTAGTACTTTTCCTCCACAGACTTTTCAAAGATAATTGCTTGTACTTACATTATTGCTTTACTACACTCTTTCAGATTGTGTCTGCTTGTGCAAGTATTGTGATGCAACAGGAGTGGTTCTGTAGAACAAAACAGTTAGTCCCCATGACCAGTCTCTGCGTGTTGAGTTTGTACCTCAGACTAGCCCTAATTTGGTCTCAGATACCTAATTCATGTTAATAAACATTAATTAGGGGACCTCCCAAAGTGTTTATTCCTGTTTAATGCCATCAGGAGCTTTAAGGCCTTCTGGAAAACAAACCAGAGCATGGTAAGGGAAGCCAACTGGGAAATTCTCTCTAAAAGCTCATTCCCAATACAAACTCAARGCGTCGTGGCACTGTATCCCAGAACACAGTTCATCAGGCCTAACCAATCTGCAAACATGTACATTCTGTAAGTACATTTTGCACGTGATATTGATTTTTTGAGAACTTTTAGTGAAAACTTATGCAAAAAGGTATTAAATACATCAGTGCTGTCAGCAACATCTAACAGTAGCACCTCCTCTCTGCTGGATAATAAGACCAGATTTCCTTGGTTCTCTTCTTACTGCTGAGGCATTTATAGAATGATTTCTTGATATACTTCATTGCTACTTTAACCTCATTTTGTATCTTAGCCTGTATAATTTTGTTACTGACATGTTTCTGCCCTCCTCATACTCATCCTACCCTTGTTTCCACTTCCTATATGCATCTTGTGCTTGAGGTCTACCAAGAGCTCATGCTTTAGCCTGCTTTAGCATATTCTCCTATGCTTCCTATTGTTCCTCTGCACAGGCTGAGAGTTAATACCACAGCACGAATTTGGACACGATGGTTGCTTAGGATCCCTTCCAGCACTTTATTTACATGATTCTGTGATGGTTTTCTTTGTGATGCCACAATAATAATTTATTAATATTCCTAGTACATTGCTGGTACATTGCTCCTTGGAGAATCACATTCTGTTTCAGTAAGATCGTTTCTTACGTGTGCAAGAAAGGAAGCAGATCATGAGCCTGTGTCCAGAACCTCAGACTCTGGCTATGCAGAACATTCAGGTCATTCAGGAAGAAAATAGGATGGCATGTACAGCCATGAAGTTGTGTTTGCAGAACAGTGCTTCATAGTGGGTCGTGAACAGACATGAGTGAAATTTAGCAGTTGGTCTGGCTGAGGACAAAAATTTACATGAGTCAACAGACTGGTTTTTAACCAGAGGGAATCATGTCTAGCATCCTACAGCACTTGAAAACCTGCTATAGCCTTGGAAGTCTCCAAAACATGCAAAAGAAGGGATTTTTTGTTATTGTTGTGTGTATTTTTTTTTCACTGAAGTTGTTCTGAGGACACAAAGTTCTCATCCAAAATCAGAAGTCATGTCTTGTGTTACGAGAGTAAAGGAGAACTGGCAAGACACGGAGCCCATGAGAACAAACTAACAGCACAAAGGATTTGCAATATTTAATCAAGTTCTCGGTGATCACAAATCTTGCAACACATTCCAAAACTACTAAAAATGCTATACAGAAACCAGCTGAGCCAATATTTAAAGCCTTTTTAATTTAACAGAACCCATTTTTTATAGTATCCAGGATATGTTTCTGGCTTTCCTACTTGTCACATGATCTCCTGTCCAGATGTGCTGGTGTATATCTAGTAGTGGACCAGCCAAACCACAGCACTTTCCTCCTGCTTGTAGCATGTTACTGTAATTCAACCGTACTTCTCTCAGCTGCAGAAGCACTACATTAATATGTGGTATAACAACAATAACACAAGAGGGAATAAAGCTAACCATAACTTTACRTATCTAAAAATAATAATAAAAACAATAGAGTGACCCTATTCGAAGAGGTTAATTTGTGTTCACTGTCTAAAATCCAAGTCTATTTCCTATAACTTTCTTCAGGAAATAATTAGCTACCATCTTTGCCTGGGTCCTACTGATTGTACCGTGTGCTCTTCGAGAAACGTATGGGCAGCCTCCTTGGGTCATGCACACTTAGGTTGTCTTCTTCTCTACGGAGACTGCTGTACAGACTGAAAAGAGAATTAATTCTGGGCTTGCAGGTTAATTATTGACATGGGTTATCACAGTCAACATGCTCAGAAATAGGAAGGAAAGGCTCGAGGGCTGGCTCTTCCTCCCCTGATCATGGGATAACCTCACTTGGCCAAGCGTGTGCAACCTTGCAAGGTAAAGGCTGGATCCACTCTCCTCTATGGAAAGTTAATGAGATTCTTATGAATGACTCCATTAGGAGTCAGGTTGGCCATCTGCCAAAGAAATCAGTGGCATTGCTTCTGATTTACACTGTCATAAGCATGAGAGTGCATTAAAACCGTAATTCTTGTCCCCACAGTGGCCTGGAGCTTGGCAGCTGGGTCCTGCAAAGCACCATGAAATCCCCATCAGTGCCAGGAGGCAGTGAGGACACTGGAGAAGATCCAGATCATTTCAGACACGAGAAATGATGGCTCCAGCCAATTCACTTCTAAAAGTGATTCCACCTATGCTTTTTTTGGTGTGTATGCATTCATAGTCTCCATTGTCCCAGGATTCCAGCACTTCATATTTGAGAAATTTACTGTGCCTTTGGAAGGTGGGATGATGTTTTTCTTCTATATTATTTTACAGATTAGGAAAATAAATCCAAATTCATCCCACCAACTTTTCACACTCAACTCAGATGATGGATTAGGAGCATAACAGCCTCAGACTTCCCCCTCTCATCAGCACAAGAAGGAGGCCACAGGGACCTGAACTGCCTTCTGAGGGTGACCTACAGCAGTGACATTTATTTATGCGTCTTAATTCAGACGATCTGACGCTAGACCAGAAAACACAAAGGCCATTTTTTTTTTTTTTTGAGGGGAGAGAAACATTTCCTGAGGCAGAATTAAGCGCCTAATTCCCATTGAAAGATGAGGAAATGACATGTTAAACCCATTCGGGCAACTGAAAATCCCAGCAATTATTTCTTTCCTTTTGTAGGATTGCCCCCACCTCACCCAGGCCTGCCACAAAGACGTTCTTGATGGAGGCCCCTCACCCTMACCACTGATCTGTCCTTGCAAGACATAAATGCAGTAGGGCTTCCCACCCTGTGCAGGGAACGGGATACATCCTGTGGCACAAAATCCCCAGGGCTGCTCCTGATGTGGCACGGGCCTCTCGCCACTGAAGAGGAAGGTGAACGTGTGGGAGCTGGAGACTGATGTGTTTCTAAGTCTGACATACCCCAGGAGTGCCCATTCACTCTTTGAAGCATCAGCTGCTTCATTTATTTAGAGTTTTTCTTTTTCTTTTTTTTTTCAGCACTTTCTCTTCATTTTTCTGGATATATCTTCTCAGAGACAGCCGTCAGAAACCCTCTCTTCTGGAGTCTTATTCAGTTCTAGCCTGAGCAATATTAATGAAAGATTTACTTCTCTATTTTCCTGTGAGATCTTCACAAAAAAAAAAATGTATTKTTCTTAATGGAGATTTGCTCTAAAGCAAACAAGAAAAAAAGAATATGCTTTTTTTGTGTGTGTATGATATCACTGACATTAGAACATCCTGTGGTTCCCACTTATTCCCTTACTAAAACAAATCTTAAAAGTCTTTCACTCACTCCACAGCATTAACCTTCAAGCAGGAAGGGAATCGACTGCTTTTATTTTTTCAGCAGTGTTTCCTAGTTTGGCTAGTCAGCTAGTGCTAAGAGGGTGTGTGTAAATATACATTATAATCACATTACAAGTCACTGCCAAACAGAGCAAACACAGACTAAAGTCTGTCTGCAGTCAGAAAAGTGATTGTAGATTGAGCTCCTGCACTTCTGGAATCAACAGGAGTGCACTTCCCAACTTCAGCTGCAGGCAGCTCCTACAGAAAGGTAGCATCTTCATGGTCAGTGCATATTTTACTAGCATAGTTACCCAAAGTTATGTGAGATCCAAATTATGTTAAAATAACTTTTCCAAAGTTATGTTAATGATAAAGTAAGCCTTATTGACTCAGTCATTACCGAATCAAAACAGCCTAGGGTGGAGATATCAGAGTGAATTCTGCCCTGTGAATTACCAAATAAATCAAAAGTTAAGTTTCTAAATAACAGTCATGAAGTTCCTCAAGCCATAACTGTTAAAAAAAGACAAAATTTGCAAAAGAATCTTTCTTAAAATTTTATGTTAGCTTTCCAAGCATCAGAATTCAAAGGTCTTTCTCTCTTCTTAGWGCAACTGGAAATCACCGTACAGAGAATATAAGATAGGACATGGGGTTTCAACTCRTGCCTTCACCAAAAGTGTGAAAGAATTCAGCAGTTTGGGCTCTCATAAGAGGGCAGCCTTGAAGAAATTCTACCAGAAGGACCTGGAGATGTTTCTGGATCTCTGCATTGACTCAAGATCTAATCTAGACTGTAGTTTAATTTTACAGGTGAAATTCCAGGTGAAATTCCAGGTGAAATAGTTTCACCTCACCTTGAATGAAAATAGAGTGATAGATAAAAGTGTAGAACTCTAAAAACAAGAAAACTCATTTTGTCAACAAGAGTGTACTTGACTGAGCAAGTGGATGAATACTAGTCTGTATAGGACAAAGCCACAATATCGTTTTGTCACTTATGGTCATGATGCTTATAGCTAGAGTCATCAGTGCACACTAACAAATTTCCCCAGCAGCTTTTTCGCCTTTGTTTTAGGAGARCATTTTTCCCCTGGATTGTGTACATTGGGAAGTGGCACCAGCCAGGGTCTGGAAGCTGCTGTCATCAGTGGCCACAGGGTTCAGATGAGAGGGAGGTTGCTTGCAGAGGGAAGCTCGGAGATAGATCCATAGACTCTTGGAGATGACTTCTTCAGCTGTGACTTTTATTAGGATACCATGCACACATAAATCTAGTCAAAGCAAGTGTTTTCTAAAAGGGAACCAACAAAGGCCAACCAACAGAAATGAAAGTGTTGTCCCTGTTGCAGGCTCCAGTCAATCAGCCAGTCCCCACACTGGATGATACTCAAATTATTGAATAGCATCTTTCTGCAATGAGATACCCATCACCCACAGATAGGGATGCCTTGTCCTGGCAGACCAGACTCCTAGCAACAAGGCAGATTTTGTTCCTGTTATTTTCATTTCCTAGATCCTCCTTGTCTTAGAAAAGGGGAAGACGGGCCCTGAAGGTATTTGGAATACTCAGCTCACTGGAGATATTTGCTTTGTCTGCAAAGAGCTAAGCAAGGACATGTGTAACACCAGGAAAAGGATGCCCCTGCAGCATCCCTGCCTATTCCTGGAAATACCTGAGACTGCAAGAAAGACATCTTTGCAGATGCTTTAAGAAACTTCTATAAAATTTGACTTGTTCTTTTTTAATTATTACACTTTTTTTTTCCTCACCCTTAGCTCAGGCTGTTTTACATGTTACAGCAAACTGTTCAGCCAGCCTTTCAAAATGACCTGCAAAATTACACAAATAAGAGAATAAAGCAGGTCCTTGCTCTGTTTTATTCAAGTTCAAAGGAGAAACACATGGCCAAGATCCCGACATGCCACCATGTTGGCTTCTGCAACACTTTGCTCTCGGCAGGTTGTGAGACTCAGGGTACTTCTAATTGCCAGTGTCCTCTTCTGCCAACCCAGTGCTGCAGCCAGAGTTTGCCCTCCTGTTTCAGAATATTTCAGAATATTTCAGAATATTTAAGGTTGGAAGGGACCTCTACAGATCATCTAGTCCAACCTGCCTGCTTGCTGAAATACTAATTGACTACATTTTCTAAAAACCATTTTTTAAGCTTCTAGACAAATGCCTTTTTTATGGGAGTCATTTCTCATGTGATGGGCAACGTTGCATACAAATGTAAGTATTTGCTTCCCAATTATGTTTATTAAGCTTGCTCACAAAAATGATGTATGTATGTATGTATGACATACATACATACATATATTAATGTAGGTCTCYATTTCACTCTTTTCATATCCTGCTCTACTTCTTGTCACAGTGGTGGCATTTGCATTGGTGATACTGCTGCAAACTGCCTGGAAACTTCTCCCTGAGAAGCGCCCTTGGAAGCTCAGCCCTGTTGATGGTGTGGGGCATAACACAGCTATACTGAGAAGATGGCTTTATCTCAGCTCCAAATGTTCAAACAAAAAAAAAAAAAAAAAAAGAATTTTTGAAAAAGTGAAATAGAATTCTCACAGTGGTGAGATTAAAGTGTTGAGGTGGGGAGGAGGAAGTGAAAAAAATTCTTACAAAATGTAGGAAGTACTAATATCGTGGCATGTCTTAGAGTTTCACTAGGAATCAGAGGGTCGTGCTATTGTATACAGATGGATTGCACAGTATCAGGTCTGTGCTCATGTCTGGCAGAATTTTTACCACTTTCATTGCAAAAAACAGATATCACAGCGAAGTGACTACTCAGTTTTTAAATGGTTCTTTCTTTCTTCCTCAGCATACATCGCGGATTTGTTTGCAGCCAAAAACACATGTTCGTTTAATTGAATTCAAAGTGGGGAAGTAACCAGCAAGGGCTTAAATTACAACTGGAAAAAAAAAAAAAAAGGAATTTGCAAACTGAGGCCAGTTCTGTGACTCTGACAACCCACTCTCCCAAATCCCTCACTCCCTCAAAAAAAAAAAAAAAAAAAAAAAAAACCTTCAAGAATTTTACTATTTTACTTGCCCCAGACTCCACAAAGTTCAGCCCTTCTTAATCTAATCACTTAAACTCTGCTTAACTGCAAATTCCAGCATGTTCACAGCCTTCTGCAGATGGTTATCACACCCCTTTAGCCATTCTCTAGCCAAGCTGCGTGCGTGACATTCTTCTAATCCTTGTAAAATCGATGGAAACCAGCTATCATATTTGGATGTGCACAGAAACGCGTCTTTTCTCAAAGTTATTGGTGACCCTCAGTCATTTATTAGCTGCCTTAGCCATCCACATAAAACCAGTAGAGGGAGGCATTACACAGATGTGGTTTTCCAGCTGAAGACCAATTTTCAGATATTTAGGGTCAATAATATGAAACAGGGTCACAAACAACCACAGCTCTATCTGGTTTATTGGCCAGGCTGGTGGGGAAAAGAGAGAAAGTTTTTAAAGGATAGGGAAACATGCTTCCTGATATAGCAAAAATTGCTCTCCTGGTGCTCTAGGTGTTTGCAGGATGACTGAAATTATTGTAAGGGATGGCAGCTGAAAAAAAAAAACCTTTGATTCACACGTTCCAGAAAATATGTGGAATAAAACTTTTCCAGAATATTAATGCATTAAATCTGTTGTGTATCATGTTAATTTAGCAGATATAACTCATGTAATTCCCCATACTGTTTTCTCATCCATTTAGGGGCCCTTAGGAAACAAAACAAYTTATTGTGTCTCTTCTTATTTCTAGCAGTTTAGCTATGCCTATGGTAGCAGGAGAAATTCTTATTGGGCAGGACATTTACCCTGCAATGTGTATGCTCCCGCTGGGAGGCCACAGAATCAAGTTCTCATTATGAACTCTATTTTCACCTCCCACATTGTGASCATTGGAAGAGAAAGAAAATAAAGGGCCTTTGGCCTGTTAGCATATAGAATTTCTTCCTTCGGAGAAGTGAATTGAAAACTAATTTTCGAGGAAGAGAAGCTTTCTATCAGCAGCCCCATTATTTTGGGTTATGGGATTKTATGGCTTTAGCACCTGGAACCTCCAACCAAGATAACACTTCCACATTGCTGCTGGCTACGGGTTAAGCGCAGTGAAAAATGCCCTATTACCAAGAATTTGCCATCTAAATAGGCAGATCAAAGGAAATTGATTTACAAAATCAAAAAAAATTTACAGAATTTACCTGGACAAAGGAGACATTAAGACACTTGGCCATACTCATGCTGCCAACAATAGAACCCAGATATCTTGAGTTTGAGTTCAATGCTTTAACTACAAACCTCTCCCCTATCCAGTTTCAGTGTTTAATTAATGATGATGATGTCTGCAGCTTCCTCTTATCAAGTCACTCTTTCATCAATTATGATATTGTGGTTATTCTCCAGCTATGTGTATGGCTGTCTTCCAGTTATTACTAGCTCCTGAAATCATGTTCACAAGTGTAGAATTTGTTAATCCTTCCCAAGTCCTTCTTAAATGCAAAGCCAAACTCTGATTTCAGTGTATGCTCATTTTAGTATGATTGACCAGAGTGGAGAAGTAGGGTAAAACTTCTTGGGATGTATGAGTTAATGGAGATTTCTGCTACTGTCCATGTTCCTGCTTGAACTGTTGATTCAGCACAGCAATCTGTTTTCTCATGCACTTTAATGTCACAGGAAAAGGGTCTGCTTCCTTCCATGATACTTCTGACATAGTTCTGAAGGTTCTTCAGGTATAAGTTAATTGTTTCTTGCTGCCTATCCTGGCAAAATCTTGATCTCTTCCCAGATCCTCTTATTCATTGTTAATATTTGTACCCTGGCCTATCCCTCTTCTTTGTGAGCACCAAGATGACGGTTTTAGTAGGGATTTTTTTTTTTACATTCACTGTCTTCCTCTTTTTAAAACAGGTCTTGGCTTGCCATCATGACATGGAATTTGCTCAGAACTATTTGTGAACTTTCCATTAGCTTTGCATGAGTCTAAATACACTTCATTGTGTATCACATTGTTTTTACTGATATAACTTTAGGCAAACAAAAGATATCTCATGATGTCATCACAAGTGACTTTATTCTATTACTCAGCTTATTTTAGGTAAACCATCTCTTTTCTGGATAAGGCTGTGGTCAGGAGTCCTGGGAAGAATGTCCCTCTGTAACCTGCCTCAATCCCTCAATTTGTGAAATGGAATGARTGAGTTTCATTCCCATGTGTGACACCTCACATGCTTACGTGAATGCTCTTGCTCACACTGCTTAAAGCTGATGTCCATGTCATGTACAACAGTAATGAATTCATATTTTGCATGTTTTGTGATCAAAAAGAGTCAGAAGAATTTACTGTTCTTGAGTAAAGGTATGAATACACAAAACAGGCAAAGGTCCAAGGCAAGTAGCCAGAGGACAACACATTTTTCACTCAGCTCCAGACCAGGATGACCACATCCTAAATGTCTGTTATGAAAAGTCCCTGGTCCATACACATCTCTAGACCTAAACACTATCCRGGAGAATGCTATTTGTCCTGGGGAAAAGTCAGCCTGGGTTACAGGCTAAAAACTTAACAACATTGACAGTCATATGGCAGTGCTTGTGCCTCTACCTGGCTCTTTTTACAGATATGGTCCTAGTCTGTTACCTTACCTTACRTTAGTCTTCACTATTGAGCAAGAGTAGGAGGGCGTGGGATGCTTGTGGGTCTCAGCTCAGCCRTGAAGAGTCCTTTTGCGTGTGCACAAACTGTTGATCCTGTTTAGGGTAGCACAGAGTAGAGTGGAGTGATTTCTTTCTGAATCTCCTGCTCATGTCCTCTGTCACCAAGGCTGAAGTCCCTATGAACACAGGCAAGTTGCACAGCCTAAACATGTTATCACTCTACATGAGTGAAAATTCAATAGTGGGAGATGGCATAACAGATGCATCATAAACAAGTTGTCAGTATGGTGGGATCCATCTCACCAAGTTTTAGATGTAAACAATGCACGTATTTTTCTCTAAACACTCTTCAGAGAGAGGAATAGACAATTGCTATCACTCAATCTGAACTACTTTAGACATTTGTCTTAGGATGAAGTAAACCATGCTCTGGAAGTATCTGTTTTATCCCCCATTGACAGCTAGTCTAGACAATAAACTCAGAGTTGTATCTATGTGGTCATATGGATCTCTGCCTTTGTGACTGAATCAGACATAAAGTGGAAGCAGCAAAAAATATGACGTTAATAATAAAATAGATAAGAAGATGTGAAGTAGGGGAAAGTGGCATCTTAAAGAATTATTTGTTCACCAAAGGTCACTGGAAACGATTCTGAGGGCTCCTGGCCAAGGCACTGGATCATTCACTGTTTTCTTTATTTTGAATGTACTGCCAACTCAGCAATGGTCTTTTTTTTTTTTTTTTTTTTTCCCTGAGTTAATGCCATTTAATTAACCGATTCTCTGCTTATGAATGGGAAATATTGAGTAGGGTACTTATGGGAAGTATTTGGTTTCCTAAGGTTTCTGGACAATTTTGTCTGAACAATTTTATCTTGTATTTTTAAGAAAACTTTTAGATACTCAGTCTGACTTTCACTGTTGCCAACAACACCTGGCAGCCTGGTTACATATACAGAAAATCTTGTCTATCATCACACAGGCAGAATTCCCACCCAAATCACTAGGAATCCATCCAGAGTAAAGAAGGCAGAATTGTACTCTTATTTTTTCCAAATTCATCTCTTCCTGGGCTTTGCTGTCTATGCCTTTTGAAACAGAATAACATTTGTTGTTGTTAGATGACCATTTGACCGTCAGTTTGTGTTTAAGTCTTAGACTGCCTGATACTCAAAGTTTCAATCGAAGTTAAAAATATGGAAAAGAGAGAGAAAATGGCCTCACAGAGGCCATTCAGTTTCATTCAGTTTTGTGATGTTCCAGAGCAGAAAAAACTTACTCTCCCCCACAGTTACCATTTCATATCCTGCAGCATGAAATTCAATTACTTTTCCTCTGCACTGTTACTTTTCCTCAAATAATCTGCCTTTCTAACTTCAGCCAAAGTATTTGATTCACAGGTCTTCTACAGAATGAATACATAAGTTTTGCTCTGTCTTTCAGGATTTTTTGCACTTTTTCTTGCATCTTCTAGAGCACTGGGTTAATCTTAGTGCAATCCTGCTTGGCCGTGCTTGGGACATTCAAGTGTGCTATAGTTGATCTTTGGACATGCTCTCTTTCCCCATCTGCTTCTTTGTTCCATTCAGTTTCATCCAACACTTCTTGCATCAASTTGTTCCATAATTTTCTCTACTGACATTCAGCATCCTTCGTGTTGGACTTCTGTGTCTCTCTATAGTTCTAATTACAAACCTGGAGGATTTAGATGGAATCTTAATGGTAATATAATATTGAACTTAGGGCCAAAAAAAGTACTCAGCATTTTGGAACTACCACAAACCAAGATGCAGATCAGGCAGCGGACTTTAAAAACAAATGTGCAAAGAACATTTAAGGAGACTTATCCTTTTTTTTTTTTTTCCCTCCTCAACCAACCCTTTTTATAAGGGAACATTTCATTTGTTAAATTGAAATGTTCAGACTCTTTAAAGAGAAAAGACTCCAAAAATGTAGTACATATTTCATGCCAAAATCTTATTCCAGAGTTTGCCACCCATTTGTGTTTCAGTAGAAATACTTGCCTCCCACTCATTGGCACTGTCTCAAAAGTCTTTTTCTTAAAGGAGGTGTTGAAAAAGCATCAGAGTATTAATTTGTCTTTTGTGGGAGGTTTTAGTGTTGTTATAAATCACTATAAATCACAAATCAAGCTTTAAGTAGGAGACTTCATAAGCCGCTCTCACTGCGTAAGGCTGTGAAAATGAAAAGCTTAAAGTAAATGTTATCTTGATGTGTTATATTTAAATTGATTCTATACTTGGTGGCCTGATCTTGCCAGTGTCTGACCTTTTCTTCCCAGTGGTGAAGGGAGGTGGGGTGGACATCTCAACCTATGGTGAAGAACATGATTCAAAGTCTCTGTTTGTCAAAKGGAGCTGCTTCAAGCACTAAATTTGAATTTGTTGCAGTGTCATTCCTGTAGAGGTTGCATACACTTAGATTCATTTATGGTAGTTTATCCAATGCATGAATTTAAGATTTTAAGCACTACAGCAACTCTTCTTGTCCTGCTCCCATTTGCATGTGATTCCATACATGCAATTCTGCATGCTGCAAAATCCTAACCAGGGAGTTAGTAATACCTCATGTTTGCATGATGTTTTTCATTGTGAGGTATTTTTCTGAGACTGATACACCAACCATGTGTAGATAATTATCAGTAATCATCACTAATTGTTTTTACAATTCTTATTTAATTTTGGCATCTACTTTGAAACGGCAGCTCATCAAAATTCAGGCTTTGTGAAGACATTTCTGAATAGGAGCTGTATAAGGAGTTCAGCAAGACAAAGCGTTCCAAATTGGAGTATGGCCAGGACACCAAAGCCATTGCTAGAAGTCATGGGATCTTTAATGCCCACAAAGTGGTCAGGACCTCCGCTGAGTTTTATGAGTGCAATGTCTCACCCAAAGAACAACTTCTTCAGCAGCACAGTACACCATTGTATTGCACTGGACTCATACATGTGCGAGGAGAAGAGTACCATTCAGTAAATCTCTCATGCCAAAGCATCCAACAGACTAGACTGTCTTAGTGTGTCTTCCAGACCACCTGTCTTGGCTCACCACATATGGCTGAATGCCAGTGGAAGATGGTACAGTTCTCAGCCTTCTCAGATAAAGACATTTTTGGGGCCTTGTGAGATTTGTGTGGTTGTACAGAATTTTGCGCACGCTCCAGCCCATCCATTTGCAAATTGGAAGAGAATCCAATCGAACGCTGAGCTGCTCTTCCTTTAGGCCTACATCAGTGGGAGTTAGCATCCGAGCCCTCCAGAAGGTCCAATGATAGCACTCAGTTGAGAAAATGAATTCAAACAGTTTGTCTTAATACTGCCTGGGCCAACTACTCCTTAYTGCACTGGGTTATTCCTCCAGTGACTTCAACATACTTTAACCATCTGCTCAGCTGAAAGAAATCTGTGGACATTGAAACTACTTTACCATCTTAGCTGATATTACAGGTCATGTTTCTCTCAGAGTCTGCTATGAATTAGTCCAGCAGCACTAAACTGGCACATTATCCATAGGATACGAGTGCACAGCAGCCCAGCATAGGTTAAGAATTGTGTGCAGCCCAGCATAGGGCATTTTCAGTTTCCTCTGTCATTTAGGACTAGCCACAGGGCTCTTATACTTGCTTCAGTTGCTGTTGAACATTTTCCTGCCCACATCCACAAGGCTTCTAGCAGCTCTCTGCAGAAAAGGGGAAGCCAAACTGAAATCTTTAGTACAGGACAGATCTGCAGATAGGACAGATCTTTAAGTTGTCAGAGCAACAACAATAATTATTTGACTATTCACTTGGGACAGTTCAATACACAGTCCCAACCTAGCTCACATAGCTCATTTACTTAAATCATCAATTGATGGAGATAGGTTGAAGGTTAGGTTATCATTTTCTGTAAAGGAAGGGTGTTGTTGTCTCACTATTTAAAAAAGAAATCCAAATTTTCAGGTTTTTTTKGGGGAATTTAGGCAGAGGTTGGATGCCTGTAAATGTAACTGAGTCCTCACTCTCATGTCAGAAGACAGGAGCCCATACCTCAGGGACATACCTATTTGAGCAAATATATGTAAGAACCAAAGGAAATTTAGATTAAAAGAGAAAGATTTTTCAAGGAGTTTAGATGAGGACTGTATTAGGCAGACTTGTAAAATAAACAGACTGGTGCAGGCTTTGTCAGAAAGATTACTTTATTTATCTAAATTCTACTGTGGTTGAGATTTAGGCTGACCAGAGAACACAAACCATCWTGCAGCATGACTTAGCAGGCAATGACTCCAGCGAAGATTTGGAAATTGCAGAGAAAGCATCCGAACAAAGCTATTCATCATGCAGCAGAAAGAACTGATTTAGAGTTTGGATATAAATCAGAGAATAGAATAGAAATTTTGTACTATTCCTCTTTAGAAATAAGGTTGATACTCTTGGTTTTTCAATATCAGCCTTGTCTCTAGACTTGAATAGTGTAGTAAAAAAAAAAGATGGAGTAACCATGAGGATGTTTAAGAATCAGATCAGGAGAATAATTAAAAGATAAACTCCCTTACAACACAGTACATATGGAGGACAGACTATAGGTCACTAGTCAACAGTCAAGTGATGCCTATGCAAAGATCTGCCTATCTGACAGCAGAGAAATCCTCAGGGTAACCAAAATATCGTACAATTTGGTATTGTACCAAAAATAGTACAATAAATTGTGACTTGTAATTGGAGCTACATATGTAAAATAAAAGACAACATGGAAACATAATAGAAAATCTAATTACCTCTTCATGCCAATGATGGAACCTCTTCACTGGGAAATCTGAATGCAGTTTGGATATTTTCTTCTAAAAAATCTCTATCTCAAAAGTGGATGTGAATTAGAAATGGAAATATAATCCTGAGAGGTCCTGGAGGCTGTCAAAAAGGGTCAGTAGAGACAAACACAGAGTGTTGTCACTGTCTAAATTCCATGGACCAGTGAAGACTTGATATTTCCTCTATCAAATGACCAATCATAGATCATGCTGTGGGATTTCTGCCACTCTTTCTCTCCCCAGCCTTTTTGTCTCGGCTGAGGSTCTACCTGATTCATGCCCAGTCTCTATAAACAGCAATGGGACCTGCATGGAAATCATGTTTTAGACTGATTTGAAAACCTGAAGCCTCTTATGGGTAAGGAAGATCACCTACAAAGTGCCAGACATGAGATAGACAAGCATATGTATGTGGCAATCCACAAATCCTCTGTAATCAGCACTGGCTTCCCCAGTGGCATGGCTATTTGGGAGGCCTCCTTCTCACTGCCACATTAATCTTCCCTGAGTACAATCAAGGTGTTTGCCTTGGGCACACTGTCAATGGAGAGCCCATAGTTTGAAAATGGGGCCAAAAAATACATTTTTGTAGCATCATCTGAACGTCCGTGCAGCAGGTTATCTATTTATCCAGTCTTCTGAAATGACAGCCTGATAGTTAGTGGGTGGGAGGGAGAGAGTAGAGGATGGAGAGAAGGAAGGGAGGAAAGTATTGTTGATTTTAATTTTTACTATGGTTTGTTAATTTTGGCATGTGGGAGGTGGAATTGCTTCTGGCTTTCCTTTTATTGTGATTATACTTCTTTAATGTTGGCAAACACACCTGGAGCTGACAATAGGCATTTTTCAGTAGCACATTGTTAAAAATAAGCTAAAAATAAAACAAAGAAGCGAAACACAAAACTGAGTGTGTGGTTACCTTCAAGTGACACCCTAAGGCCTTACTGTTATACTTTCAAATTGTATAAGCCTGTCACCCTGGCAACAAATAGATAAAAGAATGAAGATAAAACTATGCCTCTTGGGAGTGAGGAAAGCATTTGTAGGGTTAATTCCTGTGGTCTTTCCACAGGTAGAAGTCCCTGGTAGTTTTGCCTAAGTAAGATCTAAAGAAAGACATCAGGACTTGGCCAGCCAACATATCCGGATTCTGTTCTTTTCTTCTACCACATAAATTAAACTAAAATTAAAAGTCAGTGGAATTATGAGGGTTGAAATAATGTAAAGGAAGTAGCATTAAATGAGAAACACTCCTCTTTGGTGATAAACATATGCTTAAACAGTGCAAAGTAACTAAATACTAATGAACATTATATGCAACACTGAGGCTACTGTTTTTAATTCCATCAAATTATGTCTTAATAACAAGTATTTGTATAGTAGCTGTATATACTTTTATTCATATATTCATACACACTAACACCTAAACAAGCATGTGTATTAATAAAATGTCCTCATTTGGAGGTAAAAACTTCTTTGCTGCAGGGTTTTCAAAGGCAAGAAACTCCTACCGTGTAACCCATAGATAGATCTGAAAGTGATTTCAAAGACTACATTGTTTTTTGTACTGGTTTGTTAAATCTATTGGTCTCAGTTGGTTATTTCACGGTAGTAACTCATAAAGCATGACAAAACTGAGGGAAGGGGATAGCATATGTGCATTGATTTGGAAGCTGTCCCACACTTGATGAGTATAAAAGATGAAAGCCACTTTTCTTCTGCTTGCTCTCACATTCATATTTTCTGCAGAAGGTCCAGGTTCACTTTTAGGTCCCATAGCTCTGAGTGCACATCAGCTCAACAGACCCACAGCGGGCTGTGGCAATATGGAGGAGGTGGATATTATCCTTCTGCATCTTTTGTTAGAAGTTAGAAATATGATGACAGTGGAGAAATACAGGCTACCAGCTTTCAAGGCCAGCTGTCTCCCCCAATGCACAGACTGTCATCATTGCAGAGGTTCAGTCATTGTTTCATCAAGAGATTGATGATATGAAGAAAAGATTTAGGAAAACATGAGAACTGAAAAGCAGAGAATAAGACTCCTGAAAGATGAAAAGCAGAATAGTCCTCTAAGCTTGGGAGAGGAGAGTGAGTATAAGAAGATTAAAGAAAAGTTATTAAAGAAAAGTTTGAAAATTATTTAATAATTATTCATATAATTCATATAATTATTATTATAACAAATATTTTAATATGTGATCTATTTCCTTAATACAAGTTTTATTTCACTACAAACTAAATAAAATCAGTACTTAGAGTTGCTTAAAGATCAGAAATTTCAGAATTTTGGGGGTTCCTGAGAAGTGGAAACTCATGTAAGTAACATTTAATCCTTCTCATTAAGAAGTTAATCCTGAAGAAACAATTATTTCTTTTGAAGAATTTCCTGAAGACATCAATTTTTACATTCATTGCTAACAGGTGGTGTCTTGGTCAAGACCGCAGGAGGAGATTTGAGCAGGTGGCCTTGCAAGGTGACTCATATCACTTCTGCTTTCTACCTCTAAGAAGAAGTGATGGAGGTTCAGCAAAAGAAGAGCTTGTGACAGAGGAGGACTGCGCCAACAGGAAGCAATACCAGTGACTCATTGGATGGCATGCTCTTGGTCTGAGCCAGTGCTGTGCCTGATGGTTTCCCAGGGTGATGTTCAGTGGGTTTTGGTTTTGGCTTGTGCTAGACATAGCATCTTTCAGACACTGTGGACAGAGCACAACCTGAGTTCTCATGATATCCCCTAATTATTATTTTTCTGAAGAGAAGGGAGCAGAAATCTAATGTGCAATCTAGCTTAGCCATCACACTTGGCAGGACAAAAGTCAGCACRCTCTGTGTCTTTGATACCACTTAAAGGGTCCCTCAAGGAACTCAGTTCTGCTGATTTTTCCTTTGGCTGTTGAGTTTGTGAACTGATAGTTCCTAAAATCAGTGCTGACAAAAGTGCAGTGAAATTGAGTTAAGGAATCTACAAAGCTACACTAGAAAAATAATCCTTTCTATTTGAAAGGCATTTACTATCTATCTTGACTATCTATTTGGGAATTGAACCAAAAAGCAATTAAAAATCAGACTATTTATTATCAGATTTATGTACCATTACCTATTTTGAAATCTAACAGCAAGTGTATACAGAATTCAAGCATCAAATAGAGTTTCAGGTGTTGGAATAAACAACTTTGTTCCACTCACRCTTTTTATTGCCTCTGTCCAGAGGTCACTGACCAGGTTTCTGCATGGGAATCTTGTGGCAGAGACCTCAGTAGTAAGAGAACATAGCCAGTTCCCTGAATCACACAGGRTCACAGAATGTTCAAGGTTGGAAGGGACATCTAGAGATCATCTAGYCCAGCCTTCCTAATTCTTGAATTAGGCAGCATTACTCCTCCAGCTGCTTTGCAAAGTGGGGCAGATATTTACCCCATTCATTGACCTGAAAAAAGAATGTAGACTCCACCAATCCACTGTGGCTATAGAGATAAATCCTCTGTGTTGGCTGAACTTCTCCATTCAAAGTGAGACTCAAAGAAATAAGCTCTGGAGAAAGAGATCCCCTTGGATTACCAAGACCAACTGCAAAAACCCCATACCCTTTTCTCTGCTGATGGTAAACCCACAAATTTTCATAGCTTCCTAGAAATCAGTGGCACCACGGCTGCCACTGCAGCTGCAGCTGTCTATAGTAACGCAGTAGCTACRCAAAGATATTTGGGGCTATATATTTAACTAATGTAAATTAGATTGGATACCTTGACTCTGGTACAAACACAATGATTTATATTGGCCGAGGATACAGGCCAAAGATTTTATTATGCCTTTCAGCAAGTTAAAGATGCTGTAGAAAGAAATGCCTAAAAATAGACAATTTTTCTTCCAGAAAACAGTGAAAGTATAAGAAGCCCAGGGATGAAGTTGGCCAAATAGATAGACCTCTATATGATCACAATAAAAATAAAAAAAAAAATTTTAAAAAGGAATTATTACACTGGAAAGCTCCAAGTTATTTTATTCCTGTTTTTTTCTTTTTTTTTTCTTTTTTCTTTTTTTTTTTTTTTTTGTCCCGGACTGGAGATCTGGGATATTTTTGTTCAGATCTTGATAGGTTTTATCGGGTGATAATTTATAGGCCAGCTGATATCAGCATAATCAGAGTTTAGCATGATTTCTTCTTCTTTTTGCTCAGTAGTGCTATATTTATTGGTCTGTTATGTTTCATTTTAGCAAGGTGCTGCAAGAGCCAATGGAACATAACTTTGATAAACTCCCATGGATGGCGTTTCGCTGTGCTCTTTATACTCCTCCTCATGCATTATTCTCATAACATATTAAAGCCTTCTAGTGTTACATTCCAAGAAATAACCAACTTTTGTCCATAAATAACCTCTAATAATTTTGACTTTTCTGAATATTTTCTTCTGCCTTTTATCTTTTCATCCTCACTATATCTAGAAAAATGACAAGTTCAGGGAGAAAACCTGACTGGTTGACCCGTATTAGACATTTCACAACTGCATAAACGTAGTTCAGATGTTACCAGACTCAGTCAGGAGGCCTCTGCGGAGTTCAGCAAGTTATCGTTTTCCTCCTATTTGATTTGTGGTTATTCTGCTTCAGTAACTGTAAAAAAAATAGTTCTCAACTAGACAGGAACTGGTAAAAAGAAGCTGGTGGTGATAGATAATAAGAAGGACATTTTTTTTTCTCTACAAGGAATATTTTTCTTGTCTTGTTCAAGTGGATTTTCCATACTTAAGTCCATGCTTAAGTACTTAAGCCACTGCTTATTAATTGCTCTTCMGGTTGGGAATGGCTTTTGTATTTTTTAACTTTAACATAATTACTTTTTTGGGGAGCTTTTGCATTCATTTCTTCTTTGCTTTCTCATACCTATTTTTTACGGTCTGCAGTCAGCTTTCACTGAACATAGAGCTGATCAGCTGCCTCTCTTCCATGAAGGTGCTCTTTTACTGCTACATGTCAGTGCATCCGTGCATGCACAYAACACACAGAAGGAAGGAATGTGGACTGGGACTACAGTGAAATGCTGGTGAAGCTGATGAAAAGAAAAGCTGAATCCCACTTGCATAAATGTGAATAAATGTCAGAAATTCACCTAACTCTGCTGGTCTCATTCACTGCACACAGAACTTGTCCTCTCATAGAGCTGTTATTTTCTGAAAACATGTGGTTTCAGGGCCAGATACAAACTGGAAATGAATATAATATCTTCAGTACAGCAAAACAGAAAATACCCTTTAATGTCTTGGCTATATATTCAATTAGATTCCCTACTCAGATAAGAAACAAGACAAAGATATTTGCAACTCTCTTTGGACCCTCTCTAGAGGAGTCCAAAGGTTTCCCCTTCTATGGAAATATTGATATACTCATGGATTTTTTTTAGCAAACTGTTTTTAAAATAAGATTTAGAAAAAAACTCCTGAAGATTTATAACATACTGCTAAAGTTAAAACATATAGCACTTAAAAATCAGAATAATGACCTTTCCTCATTACTGCAAAGCAGCATATGCTATGACTGAAGTAATACCATTTATATAGTATATCCATTCATTAACTTGACCAATCAATATAAAAATCGAGTACATTGTAGTTTTACTGTGATCCTTTTTAGCACCTTAAATTCAACTTCTGCTCTAAAGTTGCCTAGTTCAGCCCTGAGTGTCTGGTAACATGTTAGCATGTCACTTAGACATCACCAGATGCTRAGAAAAGCCACCTCCATGTCTGGCTTTTGTAACTTGAGTTTGCCTCTAAGCTGTGGCCAAATTCTCCTAGGTAAAATTGTGATAGAAACCCAAAACTTTCTAAGCATCAAAAACTTTGGAAAACAAGTGGAAGAAGACAGGAAAGATTTGCAAAGAGAAGTAATATTAAGGAATAAAAAGGCCCAGTCAAAAGTGTTCTGAGTTGATGAATCTTGGCTTTGGGTGACTGCTGTACCTAGTCAAGACCTAAGCTTGACCAGCCCACACCTGGTAGACCCCAGCAAAGATGGCAGAGGTTAGAGCACATTTCTTTCACATGCTGACAACTGGCTTCGTGGGAAGTCTTGCCCAAGCACTACTGATGTGGTAGAGCACAGGACTCATATACTGTACAGTGGACCCTTGTAATGATTGAGTCATAGAAATTAGGGATGGAAAATACAGTTAAGTCACTTTGTCCATTCCCCAACTGTTTCGAGGTTGCTCCCTACAATGTGTTCTTCATTGCTTTGTCTAGCCAGCTTCCCCCATTTCCCTAGGGGGACCATTCCACGTAGTCATAGACCTCGTTGTTAGGAAAATTTTCCTGATGTGCAACCTAAATTTTCCTTGGCTCATTTTCATCCCACTACTTCAGTTAAAACCTCCTAGTCAGCACTTAATTTCTCTCTATATCATGCCCTATTCTTCCATCAGAGAAAACAAATGAGTGTCACAGAGTCAAGCCAGTGTGTTTAAAACATAATGACATCCTTACCTCCTAACAATAATAGTGGATGTAGAGTTAATGAATAACACCCTGCTAACACCCTGTTGGCTGGCATGTCTTGAATGTCCAATAACATCTATCACTATTTGCTAAAACATATGGAGTCAGATAGAACTGCTATAACTGGTCAATTGGAGCTCAAAGTCCCGTGATAATTTACATCACCCAACAACCTGGCCCATGAGCAACCTTTCTCATCAAGGTGAAGAGTCAACCCCACTCAGTGGTGATGTTTAGCACAGAGTGGGGGTACCAAACTTATACTACCTAGTCCTTTCAGTCCCTTAGAAAAGTTAGAAGTAACTGTGACACTGGCATTTCATTTTTGAAATTTGATGCTTTGATTCTGCTGCCTCTTTGAGAGAATAAATGTTTTGGATTATCTCAAAGTAAACACCATCAAAAATGTTGAAGAAAATGGATATAGTAGTAGTGCAGATAAAACAAAACGTTTCAATTAATTATTGAATTACTGAAAWGTTTTAGTATTTTTAAATAAACATTAAGAAACAAAATATCTTCCATATTTTTCAGATTTTTTTCACACTCTTTGTTTTGTGAACAAAATTTACTGAAATCACTATGAATCACCAAGTGCTTCAGCTGGCAAAAATCCACTTTTTTATGCACAAAACACATTTTGAATTACAGTTATAAGCAGTAAAAGTCTCCATGAAGTTTGTACCTGGAAGTTCTGCCTTTGAATAATGTGAGATTTCAGGTCCAGTTCAAGACAAATGGGAAATCCAAACAGAGTGACAGATTAGAAAAATGGAGATTAAATTAGGTGTCTGCATGACGCACTGTAAAGCAAGTGTCTGGGAACCACTTCCACAAGCAAAAGCAGTAGTGAGAAGTTACTGTTTCTGACCAACTTATTTTAGAGAGGCAGTTTGCAGCAAAACCCAGCAAGAGGTTGTGGTGTGCTTTCCTCTCCTCAACTTCTACATTACTGAATTCCTCTTCCCTGAGATGAAGATTTCCGTTTCATGATATTGCTTGTTATTAATAATTGCTGATGATGTTTGACCTCTCTTCTGCCCTAAGCTTTGTACCATGTCAGAATAAGAACACAGTCTTTCCCTACAAGAGCACAGTCTACATCTAGAAGAGCAGCACAGCACTCCTGGCATGCTGGAGGAAAGGAAGGAGGCTCCTCCATGCCCACTGTCCAAAAAACTRGCCCTGGATATGTCCTTATGCCCTTGAAGACCAGTACCAACTGCTTGTTGTTGTCTTGCMGAAAAACCTTTCAGAAAGTGTCTGTGGGTTGTAGCTTAGCCGAAGTGTTTTCTGACTTCTTGGGCCCAAGAACAGAAGAGAGTTTTCCTGTCTGCTGAGCTGCAGGCAAAGAGAAAGGAAATTCCACATGGGCAATTACCAGAAGCATCTGAGCAAGCATGAAATCCTGCTCCTTTTTTATTCCCATCGGAGCCCTGTGAGAGTGAATTCCCCTGCCTAGGGACGTGCTGGGGAAGCTTCTGCCTCCCTCCAGGTTCCCACTGCGCAGTGGGACCAGACTTTTGACAAGGACATGAAATCACTGCATGTATGCTCCGTCCTGTGGCTTGAGAGAGCAGAGGGTTTCCTGGCTCACAGGAGTGATGTGAAAGCCTCATATCCTGATACAGTCATCCTGACTCCTTGCTTGCAATCAGRGAAAAAAATTAGCAGAAGCCCAAAAGATTCTGCAAGATGTTGTATTGGAAGGTCCAAGAGAAACCTGGAGGCTCTGGCTATTGGCTGCTTGGCGGAAATGTATAGTCCACAGGAGCATCTGTGGACTGTACCTGCATGATGCTTCCCATGAAAGACATGCTGCAGTGTTGTCCTCTCTGTCAGAGACCCACCACTCACCACAGCAGGCTCTGCATGCTGCCAGCTTGCAGCTGTGATGATGCAGAAGCGAAGCAATGAATTCCTTAGCACTACTTTTTGTTATTGTCAGTGTTGTGTTGTTTTGTTTTTCATTTTTAATTATTTTTACTGGAGAACTTGAGCATTGTGACAGGGAATGTGGGTACAAATACTGCAATAAGAATGTGTGCAACATGAAATGAAGCAAAAAACCACCCGGCCTCCTCTTTTCCCTGGGTAACCCTGTGATTTCTCCCACCTTCTTGAGTTGCACTTTAAAACAATGTTGTACAGCCTGCTGCCTCCTTAAAWCATTCCTACTGCAGTATTGGACACCGAGCACATCAGTTAAAGAGCATAAAGCTGTTAGGCTTCCAGGTCCACATCCTAAGGAGTTAAAATCCCTGAGAAACTTTGGGTGTCCCCTCTGGGTGCTCTCCTTGAGCAGGCTGTTTCCCTGCCCCAGGGGTGAAATAAGGCTGGATAGGTAGCAGAGGTTTCTAGTTTCACTGCCAGTCCTGTTTTCCCAAGCTCCCAGCTTCCCCCTTCCAGCTTTTCACATGTCTACCCAGTTTTCAGATAAATGTGATATACTGACACTTCACAAGTTTGAAATGAACTTCCATGACCAAAGATAAGATCTAGCTTAAACTAATGTCAATGATGGACATTTCCAGAAGGCATTTCATCCTACTTATTTTAAATRCGGTTCTTAGGCTGAGCTCAGTTGCACTCTTAAAGTGCTTATTCCACAACTGAAGAGGAAGGTACAGAATTGAATTTTAGACAGATGAAGTGACTTAAAACCCATCCTCAACATTCGTTTATAAAACATCTGTGAAATATGAGATCGGCATAYTTACAGTTTTGATTGTGGAGCCAGAACAGGGTGTGATAGTTACCAGTTCTGATTCCAAAAATACTAACCTTGAGACTTCACATTTTATTATGTGCAATGTTTCCGATTTGTGTAGTAGAAATCCAAAGAAGCCTCTGCCACTTGCAGAAAGAATCTTGCTCACCTCC
>NW_020455475.1:374272-386280 GCF_003342845.1 Nothoprocta perdicaria
ATTCTATGATTCTATGATTCTATGATATGAATATACAGCCATGCTTCACAAATGACAGAGCTCTGAAAAAGGCAAAAAAGGAGACACTGAAGCTGCCTCAAGAAAGAGAAGGCCAACAGGGGACTTTTAATAATTTAGCAGTGACCAGAGTGTGAGCTCACCAGTTTATTTCTACATAGGACATTGAACATGAATGTGAAAACATTATACCTTTCAGCTTCTTGCTCTCTGAGCTGAACCAAAATGAATAATTTAGAGAGCAAGGTGCCTTGGACTCTTTGCCAGTGGTTATGGAGTGGGGGTGGCAGCAGTGGCACAGCAGCCATGACGACACGCCCAAGCTGGGTTTTAATTACTGGGACCAATCATGAAATTGCTCAGAGCTGGCATGGACTGCAAACCTGGCGTGAGAATTTGCAGAAGTGTAGCTTGCAAAGGGAGAAAGTCTCAGCAGAGCCTATCTTGGCTTCTTTCTGCTCAGCTCTTCTGGGACCCAGGTGCTCAGCTCAGCAGGACCCTACCCCAGCCAGAGGCAGTCTCGGTCTTTTTGGCTCTCAATCCAATTGTTACACCCACACAAGAGCTTGTAGAGGCTATCAAATAAACCCAGTGTTGGTTCCTAAAGCATCAGCAGCTCCACAGATGGATATTTTGAAGTTCCCTGCTCAAGAACATAGGGTTTCATGTGTTATGAAGATCTGGAAGACTCTGCTTAAATTTTTGTCAGTGGTTGCTTCATGAATGCAGTAGGGTAAATCAAGGAAACCTTTGCTGATATTTCCTTACRGATATTAAAGAATTGATGTTTGAACTTAGAAAAATGTCTACCGAATTGTCTGGGAAAGGGGCAAAATGTTTTATCTTCTGTGAGGCAGAGAAACAAAAAATGAAGAACTTGCGAGACATCTGTCATGAGCAAAGTAGATGAGCAGGCAACCACCAGGATCTTTCTGCTAAGAACTGACCGTAACATATTTTCAACAAGATGACCAGATTCAGCAGGTTTCTATAAGGAAATGCCTGTCACATCTGCATCTGTCAACTGCCCCATGAATTCARGATACTTCAGCTCAGAGCCAGGAAAATTACAGTGATGGCAAAGCCAAAGTCCATGAACAAGGAATATATAGAGAGCATTTCAGGTCTGGATACTAAAGAACACCTTTTCTAAACAAAATCGCTGTGAAACATTTTAATGAGGGTCATGGAAAATGATGATACCTTTGCGCTCTGTCAGCATTATGGCCTGTCAGCATTGTTTTCAGATTCATAAACTCTTGGAGATTGGTACTGACAGAAAACAATCAAACAGACAAAATACGAAAGCCACTAAAACCTCGTTAAATGAATATGTCTTTATGATGATTGCTTTTCAAATGTCAGTAAAATAGTGATAGTGGGAAAATATACTATTTATTTTCTGTCAAGGCAAAATTAAAACAGGAAAAAAGAGGAATTTTTTTTTAAACCACAGACCTTTCCCCTTTCTTTCCTGTCTTATATTTCCTGAATGGAAGAAGTAAGAGTGAATACTTTTCTTTAATCTTACTTTTTCATTCTGTGGAAACTACACAGAATAGTGAAATCAAAATCCAGAATGATTTTAAGAAATTCCTTTTATCTTGTTTTATTAAAACTCATAAAACTGAAAATGTAATGATGATAGACAGCTATGAAACATCTTTCCCCTTTCTTTTTGCCAAACATATCAGAGGAAAAAAAAWTCTGATCAGGTCTACAAAAGAACATGATCAAACAGGGCAGTTGCTTTATCTTTCAGGCACAGACACAAAAGTATGGATAGGTTTATATATAAATATATATATACAGTAACTAAAACCTCAAATTCAAATACACCTGAGCTTTGGGGAAGTTTGTATATTCATTCAATCTTTGTGGCTTAGGTTCATCTGTAACAGAAATATTTGCAAATAGACAGAATACTTCCTCTTTAATCTTATCTAGTGATCTGTCTGTTTGTCTGGGTTTTTCCTGGAGATGTCCTCAGATCCTGATATCTGAGGGCTGAATAGCTAATTTAAGTCAAGATCATACTGATCTTCAGAGATCTTCCTCTTCTCACGTTTGTCATAAGCGGTTGCTTGTTTTCAGCTCACTGCAATGAAAACCCCTCAGCTGCATAGGCTGATCAGCCCSTGTCGATCCCACTGCCAGGAAAATAACATGTTTTGAGTTTTGGACACTTGCAGGACTATCACGAGGGTGCGCAAAGCAGCTCTGGGCAAGATGCAGGTTGCTAATTAGCTCGGCCCATCCATGCCCTTGAAGAACCCCTGGCATCCCTGGCAAGCACAATGGCTCACCTCCCACCAAGGGCTCCTCTGCCTTCCGTTAATGCACTCGTGCAGGACAAGGAGTTGATGAGGCTGCTTGGTTGCTGGTCAGACCAAATATTGCCTAGACAACTACACTGCATTTTGAACAATTTATTATGTTCCTTACCTGTGCTGGTAATTAAAATAACTCTGATGATTTAGTGTACTGGGAAATGTTCCAGCTTGGAAGCACCACACAGTGTGGCTTGAGAAAAAATAGGGGCTTTTTTTTTTCAGATTTCCATTGTGTACATTCTTGTYTGTGTCCCCTTATATTGCTCAGAGGGTTTTTGTCACCTCCCTGAGCATTTTATCCTGGGCAGCTTCTCACTGCTTCAGATTCTCTGCATTCCCTGTGTGAGACCTCACCAATTTCTGCAAGTGTTAATGTGGTTATTGGGTGAGAGGAGGGGAGCAAGCACATCTGAAAGGAATGTAAGAAATATAAACAATTTTATTAGCACGACCACAAAACTATTTTTTAATATATGCAACCATTTACAAGGAGGAAATACACAAACAGAAAAACCCACAGGGGAGACATGGCCGGTACTGGCAAGCACAGCAAATTGTCACAGCTCACGCTGTCAGCTTGGAAGCTCTGCATGCAGACCCTTTCCTCCTTCTTGACTCCACCATCAGCTTTCAATGGCAAACACCAACTCCCAAAAGTACCCTGAGATGATGGAGAGTCCAACCTTAAGGTGGTGGGGTGCCAAACGAGTCTGGCTGTGGTGCTAGCGATGACGCCAGCTGGTTCAGGGCCCGAGCGATGACAGAGAGGTGGCTGTTCATCGTCCGCAGCTCAACCAGGATGTCGCTCACATTTGCAGATGCCTGCTCCRAGCTTGGGGGCATGCCATGGGATGAAGATGAGGGAGCAGCCTCGGGAGCCCTGTCTCCCACYGGTGCTGCCTGGTGGTCTTGCTCCTGGGAGAGTTGGGGGAATGTGCTGCTGGATCGTTTCACGTCATCCAGGGAGCCTATTCTTGCAGGTAGCTGCTCTTCTTCCTTCCCTCGGATGGTGGCAAGAGTTGCTGAAGCAAGAAAGGGCAGCCAGTTGATGAGGGTGGCACTTCCGGGTGGGACTACAGGCAAATAAAGTCCAGGGTGTAGAGATGGAGTTGAAGCAGGTGGTGCAGGAAGAGAAGGAAGGTGAATGGTGGCAGCAGAAGAGGATGGTGGGAGAGCAGGCAGTTTGGGATGTAGAGCTGTGACACAAGCAGGTAATGGTGGTGAAAATGATGCAGTACCAGGGTCAGAGGAGGAAGGAGACGCTGGAGCTGTGAAAGGCCCAGGTTCTTCAGAAGTCGGTGGGGATGTGGCAGCAGATGGAGCATCAGGCGTGCAAGGTTCAGAGTCTGCAAGAAAGATAAGTTGTGATTCTTGAGGAACACATGTACTTATATGTATGGATTATTCATTGCTGCAKCTTCAGTGAGATCAGGCCTTTTGGATGTAAGGGAGAATTTTCTTACCTTCTTGTGATACTCTCTGGATGCTGACTAGAAAAGGAAAAATATACCAAAGATAAAAGCATGCTTTAGGTATATTTGCAACTAAGCATTAGAGGTATAAWACAACCTTGCACTACTATTCTTTATAAAGCTTGTGCACTGATTTCAGCATTTTTCTGGTTGACATCACATAGATATATATCAGCTAGCCTGAATTACCCACTGTGAAGTCCCAAACAGTTATTGAACTCGATCATAGTGACCTAACTTGCTCATTCATGAAGATGATTAAGGGATTGGAGCATATATCGTATGAGGAAAGGCTAAGCAAGCTGGGCTTGTTTAGCCTGGAGAAGAGAATATTGAGAGTGGATCTTAGCAATATGTACAAACACCAGAGTGGCGTTGAGAGTGGATCTTAGCAATATGTACAAACACCTGAGTGGCGAATGTAAAGAGGATGGGGCCAAACTCTTCTTGATGTTGACCAGTGACAGGACAAGCGGTAATGAATAAAACTTAAAATATAGGAAGTTCCATCTCCATATGAGAAAGAACTTTTTTAATGTGAGGGTGGCAGAGCCRTGGAGGTTACGGAGTCTCCTTCTCTGGAGGTCTTCCAAACCCACTTGGATGCCACCCTGTGCCCCGTGCTCTAGGTGTCCCTGCTGGAGCAGGGGGCTTGGACTAGACGATCTCTAGAGGTCCCTTCCAACCTTAACCRTTCTGTGAGTCTGTGATTCAGATCTCTTGTAGAGATGTGAAGGCTGGCTCCTGGAGCCAAACTGCTTCATAGTGTCTCCCAGATTTGGTGCTCTGTCTAGAACAGATTTGTCAACACCATAAGCAGCAAAAACTGATTAGTGTATTAGACTGTTCAATTTTTTTTTTTTTTTTGCTTTGAGACATGACAGAGTTTATCMAGTTGAAACTGGATGTAGATTCCTGCCTGTTGATATTTAATGACCTCAAATATAAAAAAAACAACAAAGAAGAGACTGAGCAAAAAGTGTTGACACTGTGCATCCTGGTTTGACACCCATCCCAAAGTGCATGCAGTCWAGTGGATCTCATTGCATGTCCACTGAAGTAATTAGAAAGACTTTTGTTCGCACTGTGTTCCAYACATACAACATAGAACAATATAGCAGTTTCTGGGGAACATGCAAGACTTGGAGAGCCAGACTGCAGTTCAAGCTGCTGTACCCACTGCTGCCCAGTTGATAAATACTATAAGGTTAGGATGATCTTGTTTTTACAACAATTTTGAAAGCCACAAACATAATAGGAAACATCAGCCTTTMAACATCTCCAAGGATCTGGATAAGTAGAATTACTAAACTGTGCTGAGCATCTTTATTTTAGCTTTGAGAACACATTGCACAGAAGGTGGTGAGATGCTACAAGAATGGTCAGATGGGTATTAGAACTACCGCTGTTGCAATTAAGTGCAAATTTTAAGGCACTACCATGGATAAGAAGACACAAAATAATGGATTTATCCAGGTTAAGACAACCTAGAGAAAGCCAAATAAAGCGGTGTAAACATCATACTATTATTATTCATGGCATCTAAAAAATCCGGTGTTGTGAGAAATCCATTTTCCTTACAAGCAGGTTTGCTGGTCTAGATAGTGAAATGAAACTGTGAATCAAAAGAAAATGAAGGTTTTCCCCTGTCATTGCTATTACTAAACCCATTAGCCATTCAGCTGACAAAAGCCCACCTTCGCTCCACATGAGACCACCATGTTTTTCCTAGCTAAATACATACGCTGGTTAAAGGAGATTATGACACAAAATTCAGCATGCCCTTATGTCATTGAGATTTTTATGGAAAGTTACTGCAGGTTCCTTGAAACAGTTTCCTTCCTTTGTTTATTGGCTTTCCTCCCAACACAAAGTCCCTGCCTACAAGACACTCAATCCACATTCGCGAGAGGTGGGCTGAGGATGCTGGATATTGGTTTTCCAAAGTGTTGTTGTTTGGCTTTGGGTTTTTGAAAACAAAAACAAAAATAAAGTACAGTTCAAAACCAGGTTCTGTCTCCATCCAAACCACCAAAGTTTGCAAAGGGCGAGATGAAACGTTCAGGTTTGGCTCAACTGTAGTGTTAACCAAAACAGTGTTTATGGTCCATATATAGCATGGCCAATCCCCATCTGCAATGGCCAAACAAACCAAATTAAGTGTAATGTTTTTCCAATGTTCCAGAGGAAGCTCAACAAATCTTGAGGTAAGCTGGTTTAGCAGCATGACAAATAACAATCATAAATCACTTTTAAATGGGTAATTGATATTAAAATACAAGTAAATTATGCAGACAAAAATACAGACAAAAATCTGGTCACCAAAGGCTCTTCTTCTTAGCTGTAATCTTTCCAAACCTAGCATGACTTCCCTATCAGAAGCCACAGCCTTGTCATCTCTCTAATCCTCTCTTAAGATTTATTTATGCCATGCTGTCTTTTAAACACACCTCACCCAGCTTGATCAGACTCTCATACTTCCATCTAAGAAATTCCATATGGGAGCCTGGGCRTATGTGCAGGACAAATCCAAGACATGTGGAACTTATTGCGTCACTCAGATCGGTTGCCTGCTATGCACACGCAAAATGATTGTTCGTCTCAATGTGATCTGAACAGGCAGTTCAATGTCTGAAGGCCAAACTCACAACTAAAATCACAGAATACAGAATTGCTGAGGTTGGAAAGGATCAATGGAGATTTAGGCCAACTTCTGCTCTGCTCTGTGCAGGGTCAACTAGGGTCAACTGTTTTTTTCTCTGTGGATAAAATTGCCACGGATTTCAAGAAAACCCAGGAATACGGAGGTCCTAAACATAATGAAGCATGATACAAGATGAGAAAATTGCTTCTCATAAATGACAGGATGACTCAAAGTTTTCTACTTCCTCTTTAATTTTTCTTGTTTCATTTGTATGTTGCATCTTATGTTTACTTTTTTCATTTTTTTTGTACATCCCCAGCAGACAACATTCTCAATTGGAGCATCCAAGTACACACTCATTCCTACGGAAGGAAACAGGGGAATCAATTTTTCTATATCAGCTTCAGATAATTAGCTAAGTGAGGCTGGATAGATGTCTACAGAGAAGAAAGATCCTGAAGAGAAGGTGCTGAGATACACTGACCTTCTCTAAACATAGAAACCCACTTGTGCTTGGTCTTTAAGAATCCTCCTGGACATACAGTCTACAGATGTAGGTGTTATATCCCCACATACAAAGCCTGACTGTTCAAGTTAGGTTTGTAGCTTGGAAAAAATAGTTCACTAGCTAGGGAAAATAGTCTAGCACCCAGAAAACCTAGGTTGTAGATCCAATTCATTGAAATTACTGAACTGTGTGTAGTGAAAAAAAAAAAAAAAAAAAGCATCTGCATTTGCTTGGTGCTATACAGAGGGAAAGTTCTCCAAAGGAAGTCTTTGATACAGAAGCTGTCTCTGAACAGTTCCAGAGTCAATTCTTTGAATTGAGGGCCCAGGGAGCTTAGCTTCATCCTTTAGGAAGATCAGTTACTGAAAATGGGATTCATGTCATCTTTAGCTTTAGCAGTCTACAGTAGAGATGTTTACATCTCATATAGCTCCCTAGCCTTTCTTTATATTCAATGGATTAAACAGACAGGTCTAGTGCCTAACATACCTCATTCTAAAGCAGGCTTCTGCTAGCAGGTCAGATGAATGATGCCTTTACTGCTAGAATTGCAAATGTGAATGTCCTCACATTTGCTCACTATAAAGAAAAATGAGGTTAACTTAGGATAACTAACTTGAATATGCATGTTTTGCACTGGTAATGCCTAAATTTAAAAATAGAAATCCCACCTTGGGTGCCTAAAAATAAGGTAGGTGCCCAGCTTAGAAACGGCAGAGGCCTGATATTCACTGCCCTAATCCTACTTCAGATCTCCTGAATAGAAAGTGATTGCATGATTGTGTTCTCCATCTGCAGGTAATAAGGGAATACTTCTGTGTTCCCACCCCTGAGAGGACTTTGGGATATTAAATACTTGCAGGACTGTAAGTAGATAAGTGTAGCAGGTGATAAGGTAGTGAGAGAGAGAGCAGAGCAGCACCTTCAGTTGGGAATTTCATGGTGGGGCATGATGATGGACGTTAGCAAAAGATTAACAAGCAGCACTGTGAGAATGAGGAAATTTATTTTAAAGGTATTTAACTGTATGAGAAGAGCATGAACTTATCTTTTCAGTTAGTCTTGGCTATCTTACATTGCTTTTGTTTGGCTGCTGATTTTACAGATTCACAGATTCACAGAATATTTAAGGTTGGAAGGGACCTCTACAGATCATCTAGTCCAACCTTCCTGCTCAAGCAGGCACACCTACAGCATGTGGCACAGGGTGGCATCCAGGCGGGTTTTGAAGACCTCCAGAGTAGGAGACTCCACAACCTCCCTGGGCAGCCTGTTCCACTGCTCTGTCACCCTCACAGTRAAGAAGTTGCTCCTCACCTGGAGACGGAACTTCTTATGCTTCAGYTTGTGGCCATTACCCCTCGTCCTATCGCTGGCCACCAGTGARAACAGCYTGTCCCCTTCCTCCCTGCATTCTCCCTTCCTGAACTTAWACATATTAATCATATCCCCTCTGAGCCGTCTCTTYTCCRGAGAAAACAGGCCCAGCTCACTCAGCCTCTCTTCATACGAGAGATGTTCCATTCCCTTAATCATCCTGGTTGCCCTTCTCTGGACCCTCTCCAGAAGCTCCATGTCCCTCCTATACTGGGGTGCCCAGAACTGAACACAGTACTCCAGGTGCGGCCTCACCAGAGCTGAGTAGAGACTGCCTTGCAGTCAAATTTATRCAAACTCTGATTTCTAAATCTTTTGTCAGCTAACAGAGGAAAGGTCTATGAACCACAAGGAAAAAGTAAAGGCATGATTTTCTTCTGACCTGCAGATTGCATAGGATTCTGCTCATCTACCATTAGCCATTTCATTGGCATTCAACACAAGCCACACATTGGAGCTCCATCAGGGAAAGAAGGACCTCCTGGGACACCTCATCCTAAAATATCGGGTCTTCAAGAAGTGTGGGAGAACCGTGCTGTGGAGTGTCCCTTTCCCATCAGCATTTCTTGTGGGACTTATTTAGCTATCTCAGATTGACTAACTCATAAGTGCTCAAAGTTAGGTGGGCTAGATTCCTCACTTTGTGTATGGATCTAGCAAGTAAATTGCTAACAAACCAGAATTGTAGGTGGGCTGYGTTACTTCTTCAATCACTGTGTAGAGATTTGTGATGGCAGATGGCATAAAAGCTTGAGCATAACAAGCTGCAGGAGAGTGGAGACTCAGGCCTCTTTAGTGCTTCAATATATGAGCAGAAGGTTCAGGAGGTGAWCATCTTTGAAGTGAGTCAGCCCTGAACAAATGACTTATTTCAATGGTAATGATGATAATATGCTGAAATGAGTACTATAACCCATTTATGGTTAGGACAACCTGCAGCGGGCCTTTGTGTGCTGTGCTTTGTGCTCAAGCTTATCAAGTGGCTTTAAACCTGGCGACGGGTGCGTGTGAGTGGAGCGCGTGCATGCACTCCCACTTGGTAGTGCAGCTGCTTCCCAAGAAAGTCTAAATATACTCCTGCCTCCTCTTTCTAGTAAGAAGTGAAACTCAAGTCCTAACAGCTTGTGGTAATTGAAAGCCTGATAGCAACGTTCACACAAACAAGGGGCTGCTTCTTGATCACGGACAAATTCTGTCCTTGGGATCTGAATGTGGCCTCTCCAAAGGCTATTCCTTCTGTGTACCGTTCAGGTTTGTTGGGATGCAGAGCAACATTGCACCCCGCTACTGCTCTGTGGTTGAGCTTAGAAAGTCTTTGAGATAGAATTCAAGTTTAGAAAGGATTAAATTAAAACTAAGATTAAAATGAAATCAAATTAAAATTTTTAGCATTGGATAAAGGCATTACTAGCTTTACATTAAAATAGGTCTGAGCACTCCAGGGGCTGTGTTTGCATAGGTATGATTTCATAAACTGAATCTGGTTCCAGATATTGCATCTAGCACTTGTTTCTAAAAGAATCCAACCAAATACAGGCTCTTTTCTGGATGCTCATGTAATTTGGGGTGAGGAGTTTATAAATGTATATAAAATACAAAAAAACTTTAATCAAGGTTACTATCAATCACTTTCAAACAAAATAAATTACAGTTATATCCCAGGAATCTACATATGTGTAAATATCCCAAAATATCATATGTAACAAAACACTGCAATATGCAAGGAAAACAATATGTAATATGAATAAATTAAAAAATAAATAAATATAATTAAATATACCTACTCAAAATAAGGGTTCTTATAAAAATATTCCTTTTAAAATCTGCATTAATGTATCACAACATTCAAAAGAAGTTCTACTGTTCTAGATTTSAAACTCAAATTCACCCATCACTCCCAAAAAAAGAAAAAAAAAAAGGGATTTTTGGAAATAATTGTAGGTTATTAGGTTACTGGAAATATACTGTAAAAGGCCACAGGGGAAAGCCTGTTCCAGAGCCAAGACCTGTCACCAAAAGTACCCTGATTCTGTTTCTGCTGTCAGATTAAAAAACTACTGGTTGAGTCACTGCAGCAAGGACCTGAAGTCCTCTCACTTTATAAGCAACCTTTTAACATGCTTTAAAGATATTATTTTGCTTATGAATTTTGGAGCAATAAAAAATTTGAAATTATTGAAATTGAAAATTATGAAATCTGATTTCATAAACTTGTGCATCTCTTGGAATTCTGCTCTTACAAATTGTGGTCTGTTTCTAGGCCTGTTTCTCTTCTTTCAGGTACAATGTACTAGGCTTAGCTGGACTGTTCTTTATATGACTAATCACATTATGACTCCTGTGGAGTTGCACTGTTTCAAAATTTCTTGAGTAACAGTCTGTTATGAGTACATACTTATTCCCATGTCATGCGAACAAACTTGTTCTCACAGTTTGTCATGGGCCATCTGCTGTTTCATCTTTGCTCCTGGCTTAATTTCAGTGAGATTTTATTCACTCCCTGACAAAATCTGCATTTTTTTAACTCATTTGGGACTATCTTTTCCAAGAACCTGAAGTCTTTCTCTGACACAAAGCCAGATTTTTTGAAGTGCATCACAACTTTGGTTATTTCTTACAAAAGAGGAGTTGCCCTGACATCTCTGTGGAGGAGGAATTGCAAAGGTAATGGTGATGGGCAGTGAGTGTTTGCCCACGATATTTGTTGCCTAACACATATTATCCCCATTCTGCTCTAAGTACTATGCAGATGTGGCTCACACAGGCTGCACTTCATGGTGGCCATGCTGAGAGAGAGATGAAAGGTCTTGGGAGATGGAGATGTGTACAACAGAGCCAAGAGCAAAGCCCTGTTTCACTCTCTTCTCCATCAACAGACATGGCCAACACAGCCCTCTTATGACTTTCTTGACCATACTGTCCTTTAATTCTTCTTCTTAGATGGGGGAAACCTGTACCCTCACAACACAGACATAAGGTACAGCAGAAAAATGTGTGTGCCTGGTCCTCACTGATGAGGACCTCATCTGCTCTCCTGTGGTCCCCTTCCCAGAAACTTGCTTAGATGGATAAGTGGCTGGAGAGAGTGTTTAGATGCTCTGAAACTAAACCAAGACTGGCAGCTACTTCCAGAGACACAAAAAAAAATCAGTAAGGAGAAGAAAATGTTGTATTCAATCAGATTAGATGACCACTCAGTCTTATATTTTGTCTGTGACAACAGTAACTGCTGCCTCAAAGAAAGCTACCCAAAACTATACAATGACAGTTATGCCGTTACCTGCCATAGGAAATTTTCCTGACACTTCATTAGTGAATCAGATTTTCAGTCTAAGGCAGATATTTACTCTGTCTGGTACCACCTTTTATACAATGAAGGCCAGATCTTTGATTTAAGATCAAATTCAAAATGTCATTGAACTTCCTGGATAACTGCTGTGAATTCTTGCTTATTTACCTTTTAGAATCTGGCCATTGAATGTACTGGAGTGAAATCCAAAAGTTTTTTTCTTATCTTGAAGAAGACAGACATTCCAAGATGTTTAATTCTTCTGAGAATGCTGTTTTCTTTCCCTAATAAGCACTATTGTGTTTCTGAATACTCTTGTTATGTCCTCATTAGCCATGTAAACATCCCATCCTCATTCCACTCCTCT
>NW_020455475.1:386601-399808 GCF_003342845.1 Nothoprocta perdicaria
CTCCTCTCCTCTCCTCTCCTCTCCTCTCCTCTCCTCTCCTCTCCTCTTTCTTCTTTATTTTTGGACAAAGTTTTGGTCTTAATTAAATCCTATTGCAATGAGCTTCTCAGGTTACTTTCACAGTGTGCAAAGAAGTATTTCCATTTACATAGTGGATTTTTGACACTAATTAATCAGATACCATTTCCTCCAAATCCATCTTGAGTTTTGGTCTGTACCTCTCCCAACAGCATTTCCTAGTACCCACAACCCCAGAACAAGCTGGTGACCAGACGAAACCCAGTAGGTAGTAAGAGACACAAAAGAGACCCAAGTGTGAGGCGATTAGGAACATTATAGTAACAGAAGGCATACTAATAACATGTCTTAGAAGTTCAGACAGGTTTTCAGGTTTTTTCTTTGCTGAGTTGAGATTAGTTTAATTTCTTTACATATGTGCTCCACAGTTTTCAAAGCAAATTCAAGTGTTGATTAACCAAATGTAGTTTGCTCTTTTTTTTTTTTTTTTTCCAGGAAAAGTACGAGACACACTATTCAGTGTTATGGTTTTCGTACTCAGTGAGTCAAGCCTGGAAATTCAATACACATGAGTCAAAGAGATTTCAGAATCTGACACAGTGTCCAGTTAGGGCACTGTTCGTCCAGCACTGGAGAGACCTCTATTACCTATATGGCTCCTTTTGGGCTGACTAATGGAACAAACTACGTCCAGCCTGGATTATCCTGAACTTGTGTTAAGCTTTCGGTGAGATTCGGTGTCTCTTTCTAAGGCTTGTCTTTCCCTTTGTAGGTACTGTCTAACTGCTGCAGCACAACTTCTGCTAAGTCTCGTAATGTGTATAAGAATTTTATACCAAAGCAGACCAATAATCCAGAAGTTCTTACCCACTAATATTCCTCAAGCTCTGGAAACTCAATATGAAAATACAAGGGAAGATACAGAAGAGTCTCTTGTCCCACCTTGAGCAGGACCAAGGCTGTTTAGCTTCCTTGGTGTGCAATATTTGGGTGAAAGCCAGAGAGGATGTGTAAGAGGTCATCATTAGATGCACAACAGAGCACCTCTTCAAGATTATTTTGACTGTTTAACTAACCTAAAAGTCTGCAGCCCAAAACTTGTTTGTCAAGCTGAAGGTGGACACTTTGACTGCACAATAAAGAATCTCTAGGTGATTTGAAGATGTTAGGGGAGTAATCTTGCCTTAAGTATATGAGAAAAGTAGAAAATAACTCATGGAATCCATTAAATTTTCATATATTTCCCAGTATGTTTCATCCCCAGAGGGATGGTGCCATTTTTAGGAAAATAATCTTGTAAGAAAAATCCCCTGAAACCRCACAGCCTGAGGTGTTTTTTACTCTTGTTCATACAATGAAGAACCACATAGGCTACATCTACCCTAAAAGTTAATCTTGGTGGCAGATATCCATATCTGAACACACAAATTATGCCAGTCTGGACATGAGCTATTTCCCTAGCATGGAATGGCCCTACTGCATCTTAGTTGTTTCTAAAGTTACCCAAGTGTGTTGGGAGAGTTGGAGGGGAGGAGGCATATCTCTCAATTCTTTGTATTTAGATGCTTTGAGACTCTTTCCCAATGGCTTGTGTCAGATGTGGGAGAACTTGTTTACTCCGAAGAAAAGATTTAGAAAGGCTTTCGGGAAAGTCATAAAAGATTAGACTCACTCATGATATAATCTGGGTCCTGACTGCAAAGTGTGTGAATGCCAGCTCATCATCAGACAGGGCCCAAGCTGTCCATTACCCTCCTCAGGTCTCCTGGCCTGGACTGAAATCACCTCCAAGTCTCAGTGAAGCTTTTAAGATGTGGACAGTGCAAAGTCAGTGCCCTAAAGATGTACCTTCTGCTCTAGCTGCTAGATATGCCCAGGAAAATGTGGCAGAAATCATGGAAATGCTGTCTTCACAAAGACATTTTGTCTCCAATAACATTTGCATTTTACACCCAAGTCTAGCCGGAGGTGAATTCTTTTGTTTAATGAAGAGCCACAGCTCCTTTGGAACAAAATGTTCTCCTGTAAGCCGGGTGAGCCTCTGGTTTTATTGAAGAACAGTCCTGCAGACCAAGACAATGCTGTACTTCACTATCCTTTTTGAATTACCACTCTGTCATTTCCCAGGGGAATATGATCGGCCGACCACTAGAGTCTGCTTTAAGATCTTATGCCCGATCTAAATGAGACAGAATGAAGCCCTGGAGAGATTTCAACCCTTGCTTTGTTGAAACAACATTGCTTTGTTTGGAATGCATTTGCCTTTGTACTGGGGAATGAAAATGTAACACAGTGCCCAGTTTTGAAATATATAAATATAATGTCCAATATGCTTTTTGTAATGTAACATGCATAGAGATCCATAGAATTATGCTTTCATTCCTATGCAGCCCTTTTCCTCCAAGATCTTCAATTAGATTTGAAACCTTCAAGCTTTAAACCTCGTGACAGCTCAGTGAAGGATAAATATATCATTTCTGTTACAGCCTGGCACAGCGATCCAGTGTGGGATTCTGTAGCAGACTCTGAAATGAAATCAAGACATGTGCTGCAACACTAAACTCAGCRTTCCCCTCCTTATAGCTAAATTACACTAGCTATCAGGCACCCAAATGTATGTGACACCCACTCAAAATGCAGTCGATGCAGATGGTGCAGGGGCACCGTCACTTGATTCCTGGGTCATCTTCATGCTTTACTTTATTACTCTCAGATTATAATCTGAACAGGTTTAAGGATGTAGTCCACATCACTTCATGGTTGCACTTGGAGCTGGCAATATTCGGACAGCTGAGAYTGTATCTTCTGATTGCCCATTCCCACAAAGTCACTGCCTTCTGAATGTGCCCTTGGCACCAACTTCATGAACCAATTGGGYACCAGTTTCATGAACCCAAGGTTCTTGCTATGCTATAAACTGTGTTTTACATGGTACTTTTGCCAGGTGAGTACCAGCAGCCTGAGAATTCAGGGAGCATGACAAAGATGGAGGGATAGCCCTACAGACTCCCCATGTCCTCATCCCTCCCCACTTCCCACTTCGTTTTTCCAAGAATAAAGGACTGCAGAAGATGTGAACCCCCTTGAAAAGCAAACAAACATGCCCTCACAGCAGAGGCAGAAGCTCTCTCGTCTCCATCAGAGTTCACATCCTTTGAACAGCGCAGGTACTAATTCCTGTCTGATATTTTGGGCTGCGTTGGAGAGGACTTAGACACTTTCACTGGGTGGAGGGAGACATCTCAACAGGACATGAGGGAGTCATTCAGCCACTCCTTGCTGTGAGTCAATATTTACCCAACATCTCTGACTCTCGGGGAGGGCTAGTCCCTCTCCAGAGACACATTCCCATCCTCCTGAGAAAGGTACCCAGAGCCACGAGCCTCAGGAGGTACTGGAGGACATCTTCTGGGAGAAGGCCGTTTGTTTTTAGGCTGCATTTTGGCTGCAGATGGATGTGCTGTGACTGTGTCTCTTTTTCTCTCTTTTTTGTTTTTGTCTCTCTCTTTTTTTTTTTTTTTTTTTCCTAATTGTAGTCTAGAGTCTTTCCTTAATGGGACAGAAAAGTCTTTGAGACTGGAAATGTGCTCTTCTCTTTGTTTCTGGTAAGACATAACACTGGCCTCGTGGGACTGCACTCCAACAGGGATATTTTAGTTCTGCCTGGCTCGGGTTCTGGCTGGCCCGCGGTCTCATTGCTATTTGTCACTGGGACGATACGCGCCCAGGAACCGAGACTGCCCTCACGGCTGCTCCTYGGCTAGGCTGGAGCTCCGAATTTGGCTGCGTTTCCCAAGTGTTTCCACGAGGCAAACAGCAACACTGATTTCAGTGATTTCATTATAGTCCTTGCTCACATTCCTAACGGCTTGTGCTGTGCTGCTTCGCGTTGTTCTCTGTGTTAAATGTTACTAGTCTTCACCATTGAGGTAGCTGTGTTTTGCTAGCAGATGACTATAGTCCTATAGAAAGAGAGTGGTCTGAGATTTGACCTGATAGAGATAACCTTCTGGTCCATCCTATGAGCTCAGTGAAGCATCAGATCCTCATATATCCTGGTGTAGAAAAGGGATAATTCCACTGGCATTGGTGTCATTATGTCAGTGAAATAAGCCTGTAGGGTGTTTTTTTYCCCCCTTTTTAAGGTGTGGGTGGGTGGTGTGGAAAGCATGCTGACTGCAAAACCAAATGAAATTATTTTTAAACGAGAAAAATCTCTTTTAAGACAGATCAGACCCATTAAAAAAAGAGAGACAAATGGAACGAAATGCTGCAGTTCAGAAAGTCCTGTGGTATTTGGGAAATGGGGCAAGTTTGCAGCAAAAAGAGTAAATAGCTAAAGTTGGTACAGCTGCAGAGGGAGAAAGACCCAGAAATGAATTAGTTTATGAACTGCATTATCAAAACTTGTCATAGCACATGAGATGAGATTGTAGAAGCAGGTTTATTCTCAGCACATGCATGGAAAAATGTAAACCTCAGTAAGATCCACTGAGTAAACCTGAGAAAAGAAAATGACTGTTCCTGGAAATGTAAAGGGGATGGTGTCTGTTAATTAATGAAATGAGAAGCCACCATTTGCAGTGTGGTACACAGCAAAAACAAGGACAGATTCCGTCCAATGAAGGGGTAATTTCTCTTTCCTCAATAAAGAAGGACAGATTTTTTTCCTGACGTTCATCCCCATTTTTTTTCTTACATGAAACCTGGTTATTACTGAAAAGAGAAAGTTTTCTTCGTGTGGCTAAGCAGGGGGTCGCAATTACTCATGCCCCCAGGTTCCAGTTTGCCTTCAGGTTTGTTGATTTTTGATGACAAGTCTTTAGCACTCAGCTTCTTAGTCATGTCAGCAGCTTTCCCAAGGCCATGGTGATATTTTTTTTTTCTGTTGCACTGCACAAACCGCAGAGCTGCTCGAGCCAAAAAGCATTGATCCAGATTGGACTCCTGATTTCAAGCAACCTCATGGTTTGACCACGTTTGCATCCAGCCTCACAGTTTGGATTCATCTCTAATAAAAAGATACAGATAGCTCCAATAATGTCTTTTAATGGCAAGAGGAAGTTATTTAAGGGCAAAATATACACACCCTGTCGGGGACGGTTCTTGTAGATGCCAAGAAACGTCTCTTATTCCTACAGGAGTTGCTTGCTTTACATAAGGGACTGCCTTAAAAAAAAAAAAATGTTGGGGATTTCTAGCGGCATCAGGAATCTTCAGCATGCCAAAAGGAAGACAGACCAAAGGGTCAGCTGCCTTGTAAAAGGAAGGCTGCTTGATTAACTTTATGGAAAGAGACGAACTGTAAAAAGACGGCGTTTTGTCTATAACAAGACGCGAGAGTCAGGAAGGCAGCCAGCTGGGTAGTCTGCGCTAACCAAGGCTATTAGAAGACCAAGGTCAGAAGGAGCCTGGACGCCACCAGGAATGCAACAAGAGACAGTCTGGCGAAGCGGCTATGGGGAAGAACCGAGGGGCGGCTGCCGACAACCAAAAATGAGTCAACGTGCAAACGCATGAATGATCCAGTCTTAGAAGGGAGAATGTTAAGTCTTCTGAGGTGAAAAAGAAAAAAATCCTGTCTCTCTCTATATATATATCTGTTCTGCATGTATATAGTGGATATATGTGTATATATATATATCTACAATATCAGCAGTGAGACAGGGTGACAGGAAGTGTGTTTCAAGACAACATTGATGCTGGTTCTCTCAGAGGGTATTGAAGAAACCTTTACAACTCAGCAAATGACTGCAAGCATCCCAAAGCATCCCTGGATAGCTCTTGCTGCAGCTAATACTGTCAGTGTAATAAGAGGCAGAGGACTGGAATAAAAAATAGAATCCAACACATTGTATATAATGTCAAATGGAGGCACCACACTTGGCCAGTCCTTCTGACATTATAATTAGAGACAAGTTCTGAATCAAAAATCCAAATGTGGAGTCTGATGAGTCAGCCAAGACGTGCACACCAACATTGTCATTATCCTGAATTTTGTCATTTATAATGTAATCCAAGCACTGYAATCTTCAAGGCATTGGAGTTTTGGGTAGAGACACAAACCCAAATTTGGTATTTATCCCGGTTCTCCAAGATCCAAACACAGTAAAGTGTTTAAACACATAGCTGGGAGACTGCAAAGTTTTGGAAGCTACACTTGCAAAAAAGGCTGCCTGAAGTTGAATTATCCACAATAGAGACAAACCTCAATTTCTAGGGTGCCCGGGAAGAACAGATATCCCAAATTCATCCACCTCCAAATTGACCTTAGGGAAAAGTATCTAAGCTTAATTTCCATCTCTGATTACTGTGGCTCAGATAATAGCAAATCTGTTAGAGCAAAAAATCTCAAAGATGAAACTAATAAAGTGCTTTGGAAACACGTAATGAAGCTCCAGCAGGCGCCATAGAGATCTAGTATTTTGAGGTGAGATGTTCCAATCCTGCTGAGCYCTACATGAACCACGTGGCACAAGTCCCTCCCTCAGGCCTCTGCACAGCAGCTCACACTAAAGATGGGTTACAAACTTCCATCTAAAATGTCCCACATTGCATTAATTTCTTAGCTGATGCATCATATGACAGAATTAATACCCATATGGAGGCAACCAAGCACCTTCTGAAGGCTCATACCCTCCCTACAGATGTAGATCTCTGCATCCCCAAGTTTCCTGATGCATCATACATTCCTCAGAAAACCAGAAAGCCTTAGTCTTTGCCAGAAAGCTGTTCAATTAAAGGCCATATTGACCTTTATAGCAGAGGAAGCATTATGTTTTTGCCTGAATCCAGTTTGTCTCTTTCTTACATGTGTACTGCAGAGATATTGCATGAAAAGAGCCATTCTAGAAAAGCATGGCCCAAAAACACAGGTTCCACTGACAGCTGCACTTTTCTTCTTCCTTCCTTTCTCAATAGCAGCAAGTTAGAGACATGTAAAAGCTTTCAAACTTCCCATTTGCTCACTCCAGGCCTTCCAAATGTTTCAGGCTGATACTTCCCCAGTGCAAGTTGAGTGCATCAGCATTTGTCCTCCACACTTCTTCCTTCTGGATTCTTCCTCCTCCTAGGAGCTGTCAGCTCCAAATGTTTTGCAGACAAATTTGCAGGCCTCGTTGTGCTAACTTTTGCCAATGTAGCATCTGCACAAGAGATAAGGAATGTGTGCATTCGTTTTTACAGTGCTGAATTAAAGCCACTTCTCAAGCTTGGAATTTAACCTAAATGTCTGATGAAATCTACAGACACATTCTCACCGAAGTGCAGTAGGGGATGGATCAGTCCCTGAAGTAGCAAATTTAAAAAATGCCTATGAGATGTGTTGATCAAAGGTAGGCCTGTACTCTTATCTTAGCAACAGTAACATGAAATAGGGCCTAAGCAGTGGTACTTCCAGGCTGTGGGGATGAGCCTTCCCACTTCCTAATGCTGTTGATGTTCCTTASGAGTATTCTGTGATCTGCTGGTAGATAAATAGCCCAAGGGCCATTTTCTGCCATCAGTTACATGTCTACAAGTGTAAAAAATGTGCTAGCAAATTAAAGAGGTCTAATTCAGTCAAAAGTCAAGAGGATTAAGAATAGAATTTGGCTTGAAGATGCAAGCAAAGCATCTCCCTGATACACACAACACAGYATATTTCCCAGGATTTTGTTCTTTCTGCAGAAAGAATTCTTATTTTCCTTAGTCTGAGGATGAAGTCAGATACAGTTTTCCAATGATGTGGGAATGTGGGAAGCTCATGTCTCTTGGATGATTCAGCTATGTTTTCTGAAAATAAAAAACTGCGATCTGCTGCTGATGGCTTTTCCTTGTTATAATGCAACCCACTGCTCACCTGCAGGATACTGTATATGCAGATGTTAATTTTACTGTGGATGAGTAATAGGGTGCTACATCTTCTGAACACAGTACACCTGACAGACGAAACCCTTGAGCACCACACAAGGCTTCGGTGGTTTAAAGATAGGTAAAAGTAGAGTCATGGACTCCTTATTTCCATTCCCAGCTGTCTCAGTGATTTGATTGTGTGGACTGAGATGCCTTCCTTGGAATCAGAGTCCTCAGATCACAGAGAGTTTTATCTGAAGGAGGATTGATATTTGTTGCATATTTTTACTGTCACTCAAATCTTTCCTTAAAAAAAAAAAAATTGAGAATAATTCATCCATCCCACTGATGTGTCAGTCCTTAACTCCAGATTTGCAAACTCATTACAACTGTTTTTCATGAAAGATATTAGCGAAGTGCAAAACAGATTTGCCACCCTTTTTTTTTTTTTTTTTTTTTTTTTTTTTTTTGGGAGGTCTTCTGAGGCTTCCCCTGATTGTCCACGTTTTCAGAGATCAGTCCACTTTTCAAAGGGATTATATGAAGTGAAATCCTGCCATAGCAGGAGGTTAGATGCAGTGACCCAGAAGGTCTTTCCAATCCTGTGTTCCCGGAGGCTCTTCCAAGTCATACCAAAGACCTTAAGGCTACTTGTGTGGTCTGAACTTAATACAGTCAGTASACACTTCCCATTGAAACTTTTTGTGGCATCCATTTAGAGGGCCCCGATATGAAGGTAAGAGAGAGCGTTTGCCACAATAAGGATGGAGAGCACCGTTTGCGTTGGCTGAGAGCTCAGGAAACTAAAGCAGTCATACATGCCAAGAAACACCTTGTCAGAATCAGAACAGCCTTCATACGGCTCGCCTTGAGACACCCTGTCCAGAGATATCACTTTTGTTACCACCAACCATTCAGTCCTGGACCTCCCTTCTGAAAGCCAGCAGCTAGTAGCAGTTATGACAGTGGTTTTGTGGCATAGACACCTGTCCATATGAAACTAATTTGGGACCACCAAGCTCATTTTCTTGTGGCAATTTACCAGCTTACCATATGGTAATGATTTTTGATAGCCACTGACTTGGGCTAGATTAAAATTTAGAATTCAGTGGTGGGAAACGATTTGGTCATAGATAGGTATAGGTCATTGGTATTATCCAAGCTCAGACCTTACCTAGCTGGAAAGTAAGTAGTAGTGTTGCCTCTCGGTGTTGGAGTAGGTATGCACTAGAGATTAGTTCTGTTGGTCTCAACCTAACTCCAAGCCCAACAGTAAAGTCCCAACTGTAAAAACTAACCATTTCTGATGTTCCAATGTGCTTTGCCAGCCAAAATGTCAACCGCATGCCACCTCAGAGAAGGCCACAATTCAGTGGTTGCACATCAGACCAATTGGACCTTATTTATAAAGTGCTTTGATATCCCAGATGAAAGGATAGTATATAAATACCCCATTCATTTTGGTTACATACAGTAGCAGCAAACAGAAAAATCATTGCCCACGGGTTTAGAAAGGCGTATTCCTGTTTATTAATTGAAGACCACATAAAGAATGACTGGTTAAAGTGTTCCTTTTGGAGAGGACATTTCAGCCCCAGTCCAGCAAATGAAAACAATCCCAAAAACTTGCATGGGTAAATGGTGTAAACAAAAAGTTTGTACAACTTCTSAAACACAATTGACTTTAAAAATGAAACAAAAACTTTTCCTATCCTTGTTTCCTGCCAGTCAATGGGAATTGTTGGTCCTTTCCAAGGTAAGGACTACAGTGAAGCTATCATCCTAACAAACAACAAGCTTAATGATTGCTATACCATGAGCATCAGTTGCCYGGAAATGTAATGCACATCACATTATTTGGATTTACCATACAGCTAAGTTTTCTCTGATTTAGGGGTATGGTGGAGCTTTATGGATTTCTAGACCTGTATTCTTTACTATTTTCCCATGTGTCTTGGAGATATATGACCCTCTCGGTTCATTTGGAAGATATGTTAAATAAAATCCTTCCTGTCTGTCATTTCAGCATTCAAGGACTGAACAGGACCAATTCATGTTCCAGGGCACATGCAGTGTCTTTCATATATCATAACCATAAAAAAAATAAATTACAAAGCAGAGCAGAGATAAGGCACAGGTTTAGGCTGCCTTTTGAAGATTTATTAAAACAAACTGATATTTCTTATAACGTGCATGTAACCAGAATACATAATTGACAATGATAATCATTAACAGGTACTAATGTTATTTCAGAACAGAGGACGGAATGAGACAGACTAAACCTCCATGCATGCAGTAGAGGAAATCCAAACTGCGATAATTAAATGCAAATAAAGCCTGGGGGCAAAAATTCCTGTTCTCCCTAAGATAAGAGAAATGTATTTCTACCATCTATACTTCATTTATTTCTCTTGAAGACTCTAATTTGTTTTTAGGCTAATAGATCAAACATTCTTGTCACAGTTCATACAACTGTCTCAAATATGTGAGAAGTACCCGCCAGGCGAGGACCACCAGCAATTTTTATGATTTCTTTACACTACAAATATTTGGCAGAACTGAAATCACCCAATAAAATAAACCTGTGGATTCATCTGCAGTTTTAGACTCCAAGTATTCTTTGGACTCCTTCCCAAAATAACTGATGCTCATGATATTCCAATATCAAATGAAAATATGTCCTAATTTTCATGTCTCACTACCACCATCTGTTATTAAAGAGAAAGTCATCTTTTCCATAGCAGGCCAGGTGGCTTGGTGACACCCCTGCAGCCAAAACTCCGGTCCGGCAGAGCTTTCGGTATATCACAGTGCCAGACTGGTAGGACTCAGATCTAATGCAAAGGCAGAAACCTGGAGCAGCRATGGAGAAAGATCATTTCTTCCTCTACCAGCATCATCTCCCAACTACTACCCAAAGCTACAGAGAAAACTGGGACATGGGTGCTGTATATAGTAAACGGTATTATATACTATTATTCCCATTCAAGAGATAGGAAAGAAAAAGCTYAGAACTGTATTATGTATAAGAAAGGCATTGGGAAAAGGCTTAGGATCCTCTTTGCAAAAGTCTTATGAAAAAGAAATAAGTGAAAAATAGCATGTTTGAAAAATCAGTCTGCCACTAGTGTAACAGTAGAGTTCTTCACTGAAAGTCATTTAGTGCTATATGGATCTTATAGTCAACTATTTTTTTTTTTTTTTTTTTGGTGAGATTCACATCTGTTGGAGGATACTGGAGAAACTGATTTCTAGTCTTATAATCTTCTCCTCCTCACCAAGACATCCTAGGTCTGAATAGAGCAGGGCAGCAGCAGAGGCAGCTCCTCCGTGTTAGCACAAATTGTTTTCACTCCAGAGGTCTCAAGCTGCACATTTTTTTGCAAGTGCTACTTGCAGTAGGTCCTGTAAATGCCATAAAACACTGCAACATCTGGTACACGGTGTCAGTTTTACATGTTTTCCAGATGAAAGGAACATGGTTTTTGTTTCCACTGGTCTTCTGCTCTATAGTGCCCAATAGCCTTGTAAGTATTGCTTTTTAGGGTTATCACCCATTCTGATTTTGGTAAAACACCTTTCTTTTAATGAGACTTGTCTCACACCTTTTTACGCTAGTTGGTAYACTGGCTAGCATTGACTAGCTGGCAAAGAAAAGCCTCTCTAWTAGTGTAACACTGAATTAAAACATCTCTGTTTCCCATGGATTGAAATGACTTCTTTTTTATATTTATATAAGAACATAGCCACATGGTATGCACATCACATCAGAAAAGGAGGCAGATAGAATTGGTCAGAAATTTCCCTTTTTTTTTCTTTTTTATTGTCAAATCTGGTTTGTACAAAGACAATAATGTCCCTAGGAAAAAGCTGACTTCCCTGAAATGTTTCAGTTTTTCCTTAAAAGAACTGAAGCAAAGCATTTAATTTTAGGTCAATGTGATCTGAAAATTGTTCAGATCAGGTCTAAGCAAATTATAAATGCTGTAGGTCAAGTCAGCTTGACATGCATCTGCATTAGGCAAAGATATATGTACAATCTGGGAGCTCCATGACTGCTGAGGAGCAATGGAGAGTCAGTCGAATAGGAAGGCCCAGACCATAAAAGATGAAAAAAGATCATAAGAAAATCAAACAATAACTTCCAAGAAGTAAGTTGACAACTTTTGACTTAATATTGAAATAGAGTAAATAAAAAAAACCTAAATATTTCCCACATTCACAATAAAAATATGCATTTTTTTATTCTATTTTTATTCTTTACAGTAATTCAGTTTGAGGTCCCAAAAGTGAGGATGAAAAGGAATGTACTGGGGAGCCCAGAACTGGACACAGTCTCCAGATGTGGCCTCACCAGTGCTGAGTAGAGGGGGACGATCACCTCTCTTGACCTGCTACCTGCTACCTTGACCTGCTGGAGTTACTCTTCTTAATGTACCCATATGCTTGTTAAAATTAAAAATCATTCAAGGAAAGTGCTCTTTGAGGTAAGCTCTCTCCCAGGGTAAGACCTCAAAGGCATGGAAAACAAAACACAACAAAACAAAACAAAAAATAACCCTAGTAGGTGTCACATTCAAAACAACCCCAAAGATATGGTTCATTGCAAATTGCTCAGCTAATCCGCAGGGCTCATACTGCAAGATCTTGTAAGTGAAAAATGTTCATGTGAGTTCAAAAGGTGACACTGACTGCTTGTGTAGTGTAGAGGAGAAATCAAGAAAAGAAGTTTTTCTGAAGAATAGCAACTCATGGTAAGTTCAGCCCTGAGCATTTAGCCAGGACTGAGATGAGCTCTTTCTCAGTAAGTACTGACCTGATGTAGGCTACTGGGCTCTTACCCATGTAAGGTACAATGAGGGTAGAAACATAGAACAGAAGGGACCACTGCAGTCCTCTGTCCACAGAGAACCGAATCAAGTTGTTCTTCCTGATCCTCTTTGGGATGCACAGTGATCCCTTCAGAGCAGGAAAGGATGACTATCACCATCTAGATCTGCTCAGGTTCACCACCTCTGCCTTGGTCTTGGTCCAGGTCACTGGCAGCCCCACTGAATCTTTATTGTTCTTTCAGAAAAGCATCCCAGCTGTGATACTTTTTTTTTACAACAGGCCTGTAGATGGCTATAAGGTGCTGAGAGATGAGACGTTTTGCATCCTGAGTAGTAGGCCTTCTTCAGAAACATCTGAACTTGTGACCAGCGAACATTTGCCTGCAATTTGAAGGACTGGGAGTAGTGATCAAAATGGTATCTTCAAATTTTATCTTTCTATGCTCATGATGCCACAAATATAGTGTCATTCCTGGAGGTCTATACCAGGCCAATATTTGCTACAAAAAGGCTTTTCTCATTCT
>NW_020455475.1:400023-414606 GCF_003342845.1 Nothoprocta perdicaria
GCCAATATTTGCTACAAAAAGGCTTTTCTCATTCTTACGTTGAAGACCCTACCCTTTAAAAGCTGCTATTCTTCAGAAACAATAAAATCTCTGTCCCTCATCCTACCTACCAAAGCTATCAGTGTTCTCCTCACCATATGATTAGGATAATATGTCAAGGAGGATTGATTCTCCTCTGCAGGCAATGGCAGAACAAAATATTAGATATGAAGAGACCATGCAAAATGCAAAGARCTGGGTAAACCTGTAGAAGTTGTGCAGAAATGCTCTGCTATGCAGCACAGCCTGTATATTCAGTCAAAATAACCTCCCAGTTCATAAGTCCTTGCAGAAAATTTTTATTTGCTAGTATCAAGACAAACTACTTTGCACGACTCAAAAATCACAGGTGGAGATGCCTTTACTGACTGCACCAGCTGGGTGAAGACTGAACTCCTACAGATTGAGCTATAGAGACAGAACTTGGTAAATGGGAGCTGCAAAAGTCTTATATTCTCCCCATCTCCATATGAGGGCCATGCAGCACAYGCCATTGGGGTAAGCTCCTACTGAACATAAGCAAAGCTCCTTGCATGTTGTGCAACACAATGGAAAATTGAGACCATACCATAGATGAGGACATGAGAGTTACGTGGTTTGCCTGAGGCCACACAGTGAGTCAGCGGCTAGAATTATAAACTTGGGAGTCCCTGGCTCCAAGTCACTTATTCAATCTATGCTGCCTCTAAGGCATATTACATTGGGGGTATTGTATGGAAATGGCATTAACTTTAAAGAGCACTGTACTGTAGAAGCAAGCAAAATAACTGGGCTTTATTGTGGGCTGCCTTTTTTWAAAAAAAAAAAAATAAGGATGAAAAAAGTGACATGAGCAGTTTTGYAAGCATACCATGTAAATTAATTTTGCACAATTTGATTTCAAAATATCCCTCCTGGATTAGAAACTTAAACACAAATTTTAAGGCCATAATGGGCTCCTTTTTTACACTCTTTCTTTTCTGGCAATTCTGTTAACCTCCCCCCATCCCCAATACAAGTTTAATATGGAAATGCTGACAGCTCCTTAAGCAGAGCATCATATTTGCAACACTGTAATTATGCCGACTTCAAAATGCTCCAAAGAAAACAAGATTTTCTTGTTCAAACAAATCTTGAATGGTTTTATCCCCAGAATTAAATCATTCAGACCAAAAAGGACTSTGTTATGTATGCTGAGCCAGGGCTGTACCAAGGAGATGCAGAAAGAGATAAATGCAAACTGATTTTACAATATTTATGTAATTAGATCCACATCTCTTCTTTTCTCTCTAGAATGAGCAAAGACCAGATTAACCTTATTATTATTATGTTTATTTGATTGACTTAGAAATTCCATCTGGATAAAAGACAGTCTAGAAGTCTTTCTCCATTCACGCCCAGCATGAAGCCAATCAACATGCCTCTCTAAGTAACAAATTTGTTTTATGTCAGCTATCAGCACTATWCTGTAATTCTCAATATAACTTCAGTCAATTGATGAATGCTCCTTAAAGACCAGGCAGTTTAGAAGTTTCCATCCTGTATTTTTATGTCCCCACAGAAAATTGCTTGCCAGATTTTCCATCCTTGTGAAGATAGTTTGTAAGCAAATGTGCAGTGCAGAAAGAAGTGTGCATGGCACATTTGAATGAGAAAGCAATCAGTGTCTCAGCACTGTTTTCTTGGTKGAGGAAGATGCTTGCTTATTCAGAAAGACTTGCTTGGATTCTATTTTTATACTGCATAGCAGAGGCAAAGATGTCTATATGCACAGGATCGCTACACTGGTCATTAGAGGGGAAAGCGAGGACAGGGAGAGATTTTTTCCACCAGTTGTGATTTTGACTGTTTGCCACATGTAAATAAGTCTCCCAAGCAATATTCACTATACTCCCTTTATAGAACAGGTAACGCTGGATCAAAAATAGGAAGGAGCTTAGTGTCAGCAGCATCCTATCTGGGGGCAGGAGGTTGAATTTGAGCCAGTTCAAGGAGAAAAATTCCTGCAAATGCCTTCTTAGCAAATTTGAAAAGCTGTTTACCAGCTAATTAAAAACTGCTGTCAGGAACCTTCTCTTAGTCGCTCCTTTTACTTCCCAGGGAAGAAGGATGATATGTTGGTCTAAGATTTGGTCATGTTAGATTTGTTTCCCTTTTTTCTGTAACCAAGAATAAGCCATACACATAGTCTTTTACCCCATCTCTAACCTAAATAACACAAAGATTCATTTTTTCTCCATTTTTTATTGCCTGCTTAGGCTGCAATATTTTCTGGGCAAACTCTTCTTCTGACATCTGTAAGTATAATGACTTGTTTAGACCTCACTGATTCTCAGAGGCATGCAACCAAGACTCAACCCTTGTGTTATCAACGCGGCCCTTTTATAAAAGTAAATGTCCTCTTATGGACATTTCTTATTCTAGCTGATTTCATATTCCTTATTCTTATAGGCCCACAGGAATTTGCCATCAGACTGCAATTTTGGAATATCAGTTACATCGCATGAGACTTCACGTTAGCTCATTTGTAGGCTCATTTTACTACAGACACTTGCTTTTGGCATCCTCCTGTGCATTACTGCAGCAGACTCCAACTTTACTCTTCTACTGGAGGAACATTGCATAATGCTACCCTTAAACAGCAATCCTTCCCCCATGGGGAAGAAAGCCTCAGGCCAGACTAAAGCTTCAATATTAAAAGCATAGAAATGTGTAAACCCAAAATAATACACTTGTACCACAGCTCTCCTTCAGTAAAACCAAAAAAAATCCCACCAAGAACAACAAAAAAATTCTAATTGAGCTATTGACTTAGAGGAGCTACCAAGTCCAAAATGATTTTGTCTCCATATGGAATTTATGTGGAATGCAACATGCAATAAAACACCAGCACACACACATGTGGATGACCCAGCTGGCTGCCTCTGTCTTTGATGGCAAGCTACAAAGATCCTTCCCTGCACAGCCATCTCTGCAGGATGCAAGAGGTGACTCCTTAAAGCTTGAGTGGTGGAAGGAAAAATTTAAGAAAAGAACATGAAACTTTACAAATGTAAATGTTGCCTTGAGTTTTACTTTTCCTGTGTCCAAAATGGTGTATTCTTTAGTATTTTATCCCTATGAAATTCAGCAATGGGTCACATAACGCCAGTAAAACTCATAGCGAAGCACAGTCACTGTCTCCCAGTGGTTTCTGCTGGAAGCTGTTGATGCAGATGTTATTTTTCCCTGCAGCTGTTGGGGGCAGTAGACAATCAGCCCTGGGCTTTGCTAACCTCTGCGACCTCGGTGTGGACCATATGCACACCTTGATGCCAGAGAGTTTTGCAAGCCATCTGGGCTTGCAAAGTCTGGGAGTCTAATGAAAATACACAGTTCTGGTGAAAGAAGTGACTTCTTCTGTAGTGTTTAAGACATGTTCCTGATGAGGGGCCAAATACTGATATCTTAAATGGTAACTGATTTTGCCAGAATTTTCCCATTTTCAAAAAAAAAAAGATAGAGTTATTTTAGAGTGTACCATTGACTTTTCAACTCAGCTCCAGGAAAAGAGATGTCCCAGGATCCAGAAGACAGATTTCCTTTGGATTCAGCAGGATGCAGAGTGCAGAGACCAGCAAGACAAGATTCTGGAGGCTACTTACATTAGTGGTTACTGAAGATTTTCTTCCCTTTTGACCACTGTACAGCCATAAGGTATAAAAAGCACAACTAATAGATGCTGTGCATCAGTCTATGCATCAGCTGCTGCCCATCTCACATTTTAGCACAACATAAGACTCCCTGGTCTGCACTGACATCTGTGRTCAGCTTTCAAACCATTCTGAATCCCAGAAGCAGAATAACTCAGCTCATCCTCAGACTCCAGGAATAAAGTGACTTGACTCATCTATGAACCTTCAATAATCAACAGGGAGAAGGAGAAGCATCTCCAWGGACAAGGTGTATGTAAAAGATGCTTATTTACACTTCCCTATTGAATGAGATCAGGCACGTCATTCAGACTAAAATCAGTTTCTATTTACAGCAGAGATGGACCCTATGCAGTGGCTTTGGAAGTCACCTCTGCCCTCCAGAACTCAAGAAACAACATGACTTCTTCTTTTCCTGCCATTTCTCATCTTTTCATAATGATAGGCACTTTCCACACTCTGCTCAAAAGCTCAGAGCTATATTTTTTGTTTGTTTGTTTGTTTTCTTTAGGTTGCTCTTACTGGCGCATTGGTCCTCCACTTTGCCATACTGGGTAGCTTCCAGAAGAGTCCAAGCTGCTTTCTGGGCCAGGCTGAGACAGGGATGTGCACCAGGGTCTTTGCCCGGTATGGGTCTGGGCTGTGGTCAGGTAATTGTAGATGTCGAGCATGGCAAGTGCCAAAATGCTACTTTAATAAAATCATTGCTTTTAATAAGAACGGGGAGAAATGCCCAGTAGCTAAAAGGCTCGGCCTTGATCCTGAAAATACATGCTCACATGAGTAATTATGTACATTTAGCAGTCCTACTGCAGTGTTCTGAGAACTTAGAAAAGGTACCGATTCCCTTCGGTTCCCATGGGTCTCAGGGAAGAGCGGACACCCAAAGCTTTTTGGGACTGATTTCAMTGAGAATGAAGTTACCTATGTATAGCCTATAGATATCTCGTACCTATTATTTCTTCAGAGCCAAAATGGGGAGAAATCTTCATATTTGAATTTTATTACTTAATAGGACATGGCTCCACATTTCCTAATCCTGCAGCTCCTCAGTTTCCTGACTTGTGCGATGCTCTGAGGATCAGCTGTTTCTCAGGAGATTTAACAGGGATTAATGGTTCCCATGTTGAAGCTTTAAACATTGTCCCACCAATCACTTCACCCTCTCTATCGATATGCTAGGAGAATAAGACAAGGTTCTGTTCGTTTTCCTTTTAGATTTGACATTCTCATTCAGACTTTTTTTCTTAAAAAAAAAAAAAATCACCCAAGGATAACTAGATAGGAGATTATTTTAACAGTTGAGGCCCCCAATGCCAGTCTATTTAAACTGTTTGTTTCTAACCACCCTTCTTGTTACAACAAACCGAAAGGCTAATCTAAATTCATAAAATAATACATATCCAGATGTTTCATATAGTGGTCATATATTTTTTTCCTGGAATTGCAATGTTATTACAAATAGCACTCAAGTAGTGAAATAGCTGTATCAGTGTTTTTCTAGGAATAGCGATTTGACTGAAGGAAAATATTCTAGAAAAGATTTTCCTGTACAGACAGTTGCACTTGGATCCTAACCCAGCTCCTTATAATTTAAAAGTTTTTAATAATGGGTTTGTGAACCGAGCTCTGAAAAGTTCCTGCCTGGAGAGCCTAGATGCAAAGAAGCTAGTGCAGGGTGGTTTCTCAGTTCCACTCTAGAGGTAGCTGCATTTCCACTCTACAGCTAAGCAAATGATGCATATTTGAGGCTGAGTGGATTTGTTTTTYACTGTTAAAAAGTTGGAGCAATTCCCCACCTGCAGCAGAGGCATTGTTGCTGCACGGGAGACTTCTCATGTGTAAAGGGCTTTGTGATAAAGGGAGTGAACATATATYCATTTATCTGTTACTGCAGCTTGGCCCTTCTGCTCCTCTCCTCCTGGGCCTTTCCTGGTCCTCTGCTCCTTTCCTTGTTCAGCAAAAAAGGAAAATTCCTAATGTGTCTCAGAAGAGTGAGGAGGCTCGTGAGGATGCAACAGAGGCTTTTTGAAGCACTTGTTCTTATCCTTGCAGCTTGCTTACTCCTTAGCATGTATTAGGAAAACCTTGGAGACATGACAAGCTCTGAGGGACATTTGAATAAGCCAAGGAAATGGCTTATTCCACCTCCCATTTGTCTTTTGCCAGAGGCTGCAGGGTGGCTGGGTGCAACCCAGATGTGCTCCAAGATGAGCAAGATACCTTTCTGTGAGGAACAGCACGGTGGGCCAGGTGTGCAACTAGTTCTRCTGCTAAGCAGGTCTGGGAGCAGAAGGGGTCATACATTTCCATTATGAAAAGCAGCAGCTCTTGGCTTTCACCGATCTCAGCTCCATAGASTGACAGAAAATTCATCTGCAGGGACCGCTCACAGATTCTTGTACACATGYCACTTATCCATCCTACAGTCGATACCAAGAATTGATACCATATTCAATAATTTCACTCTCATTATCAGAGCAATAGCTGCCCAGCGCGGAGCAGTTACCAAGTGCAGCAGCAGTGGCTCCTGGGCTTCGGCTGCACTTCTGATCACAGTGAGTGCTCTCCTCAGCATCCCCTCCTCACAGGCTAACTGCTCCCACCAGGGAGGGACRCTAAGCCTTGACTGTCCATATTTGTGGAAAATTTCCATTTTTCTACATCCACCACTGCATTTCATCACATCTCTGACATTAACGCACATTTCAGCATGATGCTGAATGGGCGACTGAAGTGGACATTTCCACAACTCAGCAGAAATCTAGTACAAATGATTTTAGGAATTATGTGATTTTTTTTACTCTTTGGTTGTTCTTGTTGCTGTTAGGTTCATCTTAAGATTCCCACAGTGATTCTGAGGGCTCCTTTGGCAATTATCCATTTCCTTATATCATTCTCTATTGATTTCCATTTATGTCATGTAATTGATTCACATTGACATTACAGGTGTCAGAAAATGTTGCCTACAACCTAATTGCTTTGAGTGAAGGAAGTAGCAATGCTCTCATTGAATGCACTCATTCATTATGTCATACAGGGTTTTCTGTGCTAACTGTGCCTTCATCCACTCATATATTTTGCTGGAATCAACTTCCACTCCTTAACATTTTCCTGCTCTTGACTTTGAAATTGCCAGTYATCACAGTTGCCATCAGAGAAGCCAGTCTCTGGTCCACCTTTCTAGTAGGAGTGTAGAGGTCCAGAACAGAGAAGGAGAGAAACATTGGCAAGTACTAGATCCCTTCCAGATCTGTATTTTTATAAAGTCAATTGTGAAGACATTTTTCTAGTTGAGGGCTTCTAGTCACAGTTAAAGTCTGCAGGGAAAAGACTCAGTGTGTAAAATCATACCCACAAGGAGGGACAAGCAAGCCCTTGTGCCTGAGCAAGATATCTTCGGTTTTACTCTACAAACCAAAATCATCCCTTTTTCCACCATTTCAGATTGTACAGCCATTACCTAGTCAGTCTTAACCATCATTACCAGGTCTTTTAGAACATTGATGTTTCCCAATCTCTCATTCCTTTATTAAGTATCTGTGTTTTGGATTATTATTCACAGATTTATTAGTTTGCCTTTTTCCAGACAGAACCTCATTCTGTTTCCTACTCATATTTCTAACCTCTGGTTCCATTARAGCTATTTCTCTGTCTTCACTTGGTTTACAGTTCTTTCCAATGTAGTGTCATGTGCAGATCTAGTTAATGTACTTGGTTACACCTCCTTCCAGACCATTAATAAAAGTATTAAATAATKTTGCTGCTAGCGCAAATCCTTGCAGCACCCCGCTGTTCACCTCCACCATCTTCAAGACCACAGACATCCATCATGCACACCATTTCTCACAGGCAAACAGACTTTACAGACCAAAGCTGCTCTGTTTGAGACATGCAGATAGCTCAGGGTAATGCCAAAGGGGCAGAATCATCAAATGTTAGTGACAGAAAGAAGTGGGACAAGGGCTGGATGCCAACATCGCTCAAACCCACTGCTTACCAGCAAGTCCAAAAGCACCAAAGCAGAGAAACTTAATCCCTCTCTGCATCCTACCAGGTCCCTGAGGCTTCCTGGATGCACGTGGGTCTGGCACTACCAGAGACCACGTACTAGAGCAAGGAGCTGTGCATTACCCCACAGCTGCTACCMCAGCCAATGCACAATGAGAACAGCAGTCACAGGCTGAAGAGAGGTCCTATTTGCTTCCACATAATCACTTCTCTTAAGAAATAACCACACATTCTGACATGAACTAAACTCAAAGAAGGAGATGTTCAGAGCTTTACCACTCAGCTTGCTACTGGGATCTGCGATGCTGGTCAAGTGAAACACCCAGGAATCCCAGGTTGGGGGTCCCCAGGCAGGCCAGTTGTCTGGGGACTCATAGCATTTCTCTGCAAATATACCCAAAAGAAGGCTGGCGGTAAGGCAGGAGAGGTTCTTTCCATCCAGGCTTCCTCTTCAGCAGAACAACATATTCCCCACAAACTTGTCTAGACATGTGGCACATACAGCCGAGTTTTAGGAATACAAGCCTTGCCACACTGAATTAAAGACCTGAGGTCCAGCTAGTCCAAGATCCTGTCTCAGACAGTGGTCAGCATCAAATACCTCTGAGAGGTGTAACTGTCCTGGAGCAAGCTAAGGTGGAGAAATCTCTGTCCTCCCGCCCCCTGCTCCCGTTCTAAGAATTACTGCCTCGACTTCAATAATGAAAGATTGTTTTGATCCCCGAAGCATGAAGCATAATAGTTTTTCAAAATGTTTGATATGGTTGTGAGATCTGTGGCTTCTCCAGCTAACCATAGAAATGTCCCAACCTCATTTTTAGAATAATGAGCTCCCAGAAGTCCAGACTAATTCAGTGGGAACTGAGGTTATGGAGGTTAAGCAAGTGAGAAACTCAGGTCCAGATACAATACATTTAAGCTGGGATGGCTGTCTTGGACCAACCAGTTAGTTAATCTGGAATCTTGAGGATCTGTTTCCACGGAGTAAAGAATTTTCTCCTATTTCTTGGTGCAATACTGCTTAATTAAGGGAGAAGCCCACAAATTCTTGTGTCTTTGAATGCAGTAGAAACAAAGAACAGCAAGCAGCTGCTTTACTGTGAAATATCTAAATCTGCTCCTGTCACAATTTCTCCTCCCCGCAAGACATTGCTAGCCAAGAAATCCTTTAACAGATTCAATAAAATATAGAAATGTAGAAATTAGGTAGAATCGTAATTCTGGAAATAGACTTTGTCTGAAGAGCTGGTAGCAAAAAAAAAAAAAAAAAGTACTTAAAGAGATTATAAAGAAAAAAATAAAATATTTTATGTGTGCACGCACATCTGCAGCTGTAAGCTGAACATCCTGATGAACTCTGATGGAATTGGCTAATTAGCTTACCAAAGCACTGGGAATGGTTTTGAACAGCTATGTAAAATAGAAGACATAGAAGATATGTAGGAAGAAAGAGGAAGAATAAAAGTATTGAAATCATTCTGTCTTTTTAATTAAAAGTAGCAGCTTGAGCAATCTAGTCAACTTACATTTCACTGCTCAGATATTATAATTATGGCTATAATAAACAAGTCTGAACAGAAAAGTAAAAGAGCAAGACAGCTAGCAGAGTACTAAGTTGAAAAAGGGGATAATAAATACATGAGTTATAAAGAATATGTTTTCAAATTACAATGGAGAAAAAAAATTAAATCAAGCTTTGGAATTGCTGAGTACATAGATACAGAGACTGTAGTGAAGCTAATGAATTTCAGTACAGTCCTTGCAAAATAAATATATAAATGGCCCCCAGTATTTTAAAGCAAAGTCTCTCTGTAGCAGCTCAGCCTCCCGAATGCACACACTTAAATCAATGATTGCTTTGGAGCTTCTTATGGACGGATGCTTTACCTGTATGCAGATCATGCACTGTGATCATATCAGATTCTCAAAAGTGCCTGCTCTTGGGGGTGTTGAACGACTTGGATTTCATTGGGAATTTCTATCATCTGACAGATGTAGGAAGTGGTAGTGTTCCTTCTGAGACAAGACTGAGGTGCTGCATTTGCCACAACGATACGTCTGATGGCTCAGTGCCTTTGGATTGGTTATGAAAATCATTTTTATTTCTAAACATCTCCTCTGCTTGCCATGCTGAGGAATACTTAAAACAAGAAAAGCAGTTGTTTCTCTTGCTCAGTTTTAGGTATTGAACCTGCTTGTGAGAAAATGCTGTTAGCTCTGATGTATTGCCCAAATTCCAACTGTGCGATTACATTTGCAAGTTTTAATATGTTATGTAATTTTAATGTAATAAGGCAATAAATTTCACTTTCTGTGAAACCTGTGGAGTTTCTCTCATGTATTAAATAKCTGTTAACTGCCAGAGACACAGGTGAAGAGATCCTTCAGTCTGCAGTGCACCCATATATGCAGCGAGGAATCGTTCCATGGACCATCTCCCCTTCCCACCACAACCCCATAAGCTCTTGTGGTAACAGCACTATGATGTCTGTGATGAAGTTGTGCTCACAAAATACTTTCCACATGAATTTCCTTGCAAAGCGGTATCACGACTATATCAGTGTTAGGAACAGTGCCCACACCGTGAATCAGTACCAAGCACTCAGGCCGCACCAGTGTCACCAGTGAATCCAGTCTACCCAACACGAGCATGACTGCAGGTTTATATACATCTTGATTAACTCAGCAATATGACGGATGCTACTGATTTCTACTTGGTGGAAGCAGACAGAGTCTAGTTTGCCATTTCATTTCTCACTTCCCAGCCATAAAATCATTATGAGACAAGAATTGCCTCTCCTTTCTATAAATATCTGCACTTGGAGACGGACGTGCAAAATTCGGCCGTGCCCTGCCTGCCTTGGCTGTGGTTGCTGCCAGTGCTTCTAATATGTGTGGTAACAATAACAGCTCTGCAGGAGCAAAACCACAGCGAGGTTTAGATACCAAAGTATTCAATTGCCTTAGAAGAAGAGGCAATGACTGTGGCTTGGTGAGGAGGGCAAAGCAAGAAAGTGTTTCCTGCATCTTGTTCTTTTCCATTCAAACAGGTCCACATGCAGGTGGAACCGCTGATATTGTCCTAGCTACTGGCAAAAAGGATGTGTTTCCTCCTGCCCATCTACCATGGCATTGGTTTTCTTTCTTCAAAAGTATTTGCAGGATGTGAGCATTTGGGGCAGGAAATCAGGGGGTAAGGACAATTTTAGTTCAGACCATGCAAAGTGGAACACAGGTGGCAAGTTCAAGGAAGGCCAGTTGAAGGCAGAGGACAGGCATTAAAACAGCACTGGGCACATCTTAAAGACAGAAAAGGTTCCTTTAGCTAGCAATATGGCTTGTACTTGCAACATAGAGGGAGATGTTTTTAAAATATCATCCTTTACAGACCYCATGATAATGTCAAGACAAAACCCATCCTCTGATAATTGTGTCTTTTTTGTTAGTGGAAAAGTCAGGGACACTCTTTCCATCCCAAATGAGAAGACTGTTCAGGCAACACAATTATGTCCTATTCTATCAGCAAAACTACAAAAGGAAATCATATTATATATATTTTATATACAGAAAGTTATCTCAACCTGTTCTTGCTGTTAGGAAGTAAAAGGAAGGGTGTGAAACAGCAACCTAATACTGAATTTCCTGTTCTTTCCTTGATCCCAATGATTTTCAGCAAAAGGCAGAAGTAAGATTATAAACTGAGACATACCAAAATCTTTCACTGCTTCGAGCAGCTGGTTAGCCRCAGCTGACCTGCGTAGCATGAACTGAAAATTCTCACTTAGGCAGTTTGCACTGAATTCACTGGACTACTCAGGAAATTAGACATGAGGTGCAAGATCCTACTATCAATATATTATGTTTGCTCCAGCATGCTCCAGAGTTAGGCCAGCTTACTTCCAAACGCATGTTTTAGTTAGTAATCTTAAAATATATTGTCCTTTGAGGTTTAGAAGCTACATAGGGCCAGATCCAGAAGTTACATGAGCATCTGATTTCTACTTAGAGCCAACTGCTTTCACTATAGCTCAGTGGCTGAGTACTGTTAAGGTATGAACCTTAGTAGCATTATTAATTACAYAGTAACAAAGAATAATGTTAATATTACCCAAGTTAAAATTTCTACCATGCAAATCTTTAGTCATCTTAGATCATTTTTTTTAGCCAGGGAAGAGAACCTAAATCTCTATTTTTTTTTCCCCGAGGAGTATCAAGGGAGCATGGGATCACGACCTCAGCTGTGCCCATCTGGTAGGYATCTAAAATAGCTGTGACCAATACTACATAAGTTGTTCAGTCCTGCAGCCTTTATCCTCAGAAGTACTTCCCTAGACTTTGGATGATGCCTGTAAACTGGCAATCATTTTATGGATGATGTCCACAGGATTTGTTAGTGAACCCCAGCCAGCAGCATAGACCAAATGTTGGACAGCATGGACAACTCTACAAAGTTTCTGTAGCCACTTTTATCAAATGGGAGCTCATTTATGAAATTATCTCAAGCCAACACCCATAAGATCTTTGGAGCACTCCCACATACTCATTTTAGAACTACAAGGACAGAAACAAACCTCCTTCAAAGACACTGTTGTGATTCAACATTGCTACAAGCACTATCCCCTTCTAGGTATCTCTTGACTTGATCTAAGGTTGCTGTACAGCATGATTGCTGATCTTGGGAACTAAGTCAATATACCAAGAAACAAAATAAGGTCAAACTGTTACAGAGGAAGTTGCAGACACTTATGTCTACGTCGTGATTAGCAATTGTTCAATAATGTCAACAATGAATTAAGGTACAGTATGAAAGGGAAGCTGTGGGTAAGCAGACCTTGTTGGGCTTGCCTTCAGAAGATCAACAAAATTTTTGCTATTGTGCAACAATCTTGCACAAAGAATTTCCATCAGAAGTTGCATTATTTTAATRACTTCATTAAACCAGTATGAATCTAAATAGAAGTTTTTATTTATGTTTAGGTAGGCTAATAAGCTTATGTCAAAAGTGACTGCAAATCAGTTTTTGTAATATATATGTAAAAACAGATCCCCAAGCAGTGTAAATTAAAATCTAATAAACTATAAGGAACATCTACAGGTCAATTTTTTAAAAACCAAAATTTTTCTTAGTGCTGGCACTGCTATATTTTGCAAATTTACGCTGCTTTTTTTTTCTCTCTTTTTTTTTTTTCTTAATACTCCTATATTTAGAAGGAATAATGGTCTCTGATCAAGTGTAAATTTTAGGCTTGAGCTAGGCACCTTCCTGTGCTCTCAGTACATTGTCCTGGTCTCATTCCTGTGTCTCAGGAAATAAATAGGTGTGTGGATGGTGCAATTCATCTCACCTCAAAAACCAACCAAGCAAGCAAGCAAACAAAAAACTGAGCCAAATTTATGCTGGTGGTGCTTGTTTCTCTGCAAGGACTCTCTCAGGGACAGCCAAGATCTAGATGTCTAGACTGCATAAAGTCAGGTGAGATGATGATCCTAGGTGCCCAGACTTGTGTCCAGCTCAGCTGTACACAGAATTCTCCCATCACCACAGAAATGCAGTTCCTACTCCAGAATTAGATTATCAGAGCATTATCTACTGTATGACAAGTTCATTTACCTCTTCAAAATCACTGGAAACGCATTTCCAGCCTCATATCAGCCCAAGATAGGAGAACCGGTTTTAGAGAAACGAATCTATCTTTAAGTGCCTTTAAAAAGCCAACACGATGCAGTAGGCTCCCTGAGGTAAGTGTGCATAACTACAAGCATATGTTTCTGCATTTGTTTTCCTATTAATATTATTTTAGTATCTATTTCATTGCTAGCATCCAATATTCTGATAGTACATATTACAGTCCTCCCACATGAATTGTTTCTGAACATAGTGATAATGCTCTTCYAACACTTTATGCATCAGAGATATTTATTCATTTGCCTTCACGGAATATGAGACAAGGGATAGTAAATCAATAGCTAGGCAGAGTGTTTTGTTTTTCAGCAAGTCTCCAAAATAAAACTGACAAACTGATTAAACAAATCACGTTTTGTCATTCCAAAGCCTGTTTTATATGATAGCCTATAATATTAAGCAAATGCTGAGCCAAAGTAAAATACTGATCCAACTATGTAAGTTTAAAGGGAATAATAGAGATAATAGACTCAGACCCTTCACTTGTGTAAGGGCAATAATGAAGTGTCTCTGTCTCACTTTATAATGGCTGAATGTCTAACCCACGGAYATTAAATAGTTGGGTCTTTTGAAAATACTATGTTTTAGACACTACATATTTTCACTTGCCCATTCACATGGCAATAAAAGACTCSGACAGTAAGACCTTTGAGGCAGGGATTTCCATAGCTATCTGCAACAGGCTTTGTGAACACACACAATTTCAGTACAAGGGMGGAGAAATAGGTTTTCCCATGGCTAAAAGGGTCACTCTTGCTAAACACACAAGTCCCTGCACCTGTTTTCCATTGCACTGTCATCATGATGTGCTCACTGCTGCCCGTAAAACTGAGACTCTGAACTTCTCAGAATGAAACTGCTCATCAGAGCTGTGGCCAGGAAGGAACTTCCCAAAGGTCTGATTGTATTTTTTGTTGTTGTTGCTGTTGTTTTTTCCTGCAGCAGGTGTCATGGTCTGCTTCTAGGATCATCTGAAGTTTGGCCAGTGTCCCCAGATTACAGGCAGCAATGCTTGAAAAACAGCCGCCACAGGATGTCACAGGTCACAGAGCATTTACCCAAACCCCAAAATATAGAATATAAGCCACAAGTACAACCCAACAAGCAAGAGAGTAAAAAAAAGAAAGATCAGGAGCCCAAGATAGCTGTGATAGCTATGGTGGTTTTCTTTTTTTTTTT
>NW_020455475.1:415016-509398 GCF_003342845.1 Nothoprocta perdicaria
TCCTTCCTTCTCTCCCTCCTTCCCTCCCTCCCCTTCCTTCCTTTCCTTTTCCTTTTGAAACTTTACTTATTTTTATGCCATCTCATTTTATCAGCATGATCCCTATCTTTCTACCAGAAATCATAATCACAGGAACACGCTTCATGTGTCCGCTATTTCAGGCAATATATTAAAAACAGCAAGGCAGAAGACATTTTTATGATCAAAGATCACGAGTGRAAATCTCAACTCCTCCTGGCCAGCAGTCAACTGATCTTGTCTCCTTTCCCTTTCCTTTCTTTGCCTTGCTAGTGGACRAAATCGGTGCAATCATTCCCTTTCATGGATCTGCTTTGAAGGAGAAACAAGTAAGGGCTTTAACCCAGCAGCACTTTACCCACATATTTCAGCCTATGAGTATGAGCACATTAATGTCCATGAGTGCTGTGTTAAACTTGAGCCAGCACTTGTAGTGTTCTTCCTTTGCCTTCTTCGTAAGGCTGCCCACCTCCAGCAGTCATTCCTGTTTTTTTTTCTGCTAAATATACATTTTTTAAGTTCTTCATTGATTGAAGTTGGTTGGTTGATTGGTTCCTTGCAGCAATTTCTTGTTATAACCAGMAAACTTACTTATTCTATAGGAACAACTTTCTTGGGTCAGGCCTAAGAGCCATCTAGTCCAATATCATGCCTGTGACAGTGGTCCACCACGGATGGTTAGTACAAGAAAAGGCAATCTCACAGTGATACTTCCCGAGGATACTTCAGCTTAGGAATGGTGGGGTTGGGACTTTGCACTGTAAGGGTAGGTGTGGACTGAGAGAGTACATAGAAACCACAATCTTTGCATTGCACCTGCTCAAGCTGGGTGATTTGAACTAACTGCTTCTTATGTCCATGCGTCCACTCAYGCATTTTCACACTTCCACATCCAGGAGATGTGTGTCCACATCAACATCCCTTTAGAACTGTGGAAATGAGAAGTAGCTGTAATAGTTACTAAGCGGCATTAAAAATCATTACTTTATTATCGTGTACACACCCCACTGAAAAAGGTGGCACATGCAGCTGAGGATGGCTGAGCGGAGGGAGCCACTGCAGGAGTGGAAAAAAGCCCTTTGCCACAGTTGTTGAATATCTTATTTTATCAGACTTCCAGATACTTGTGGCATTATAGCCAAATCACTTACCACCTCCAAAGGGTCCTGTGAGTAGTTTAGATAAACCGTTGCTTACATTCCTCTTATCTCATAGAGCAGCAGAATACATACACACATAATAAGTAGAAAGAYAGATTCCCCCTATAAATATTTTCTGCTTCTGTATATACTTTTTCCATTTTCTAGCCATGTGGGATTTTATAGCCATTGTAGGAAATAGTAAATTTTCGGGTTCTATTCCCCATATGAGCAGGGTTGTCTATAGTTTGTCATGTTACAAGAAATAAAATTAGGGCTCCTTCATCTGACAGATTAATGAGTAGAGCAARAAAAGCCAGATAGCAGCAAATTAAACACCTAAACACTGCCATCTTCGTACATAACATAATTGTGAAACAGCACATCTTTTCTAACAGTCTTGGCCATTTTAGCACATAAATTCTTTATAACATATCAGTTTTATGGTACTTTTTTATTGTACCTTGATATAAATATTTATACTTGTAGCTTGCCTTGCCAGTAAATGTTTAGCATTTTGCTCTGGATGGTGACAGCCTTGGGTTTGTAGGCGCAAAATCCTGCACAGATTTGTCATGCGATCGCAATTAATGAGCCACCGAGAATACGCGCTTGGCAATAATCACCTTTCAGAAGCACTAACAACTGCTCTACAGGCCKCTTGTTAAATACTGCGCACCCATGGACACGGGAGGCAGAGTTGCCTAAGTGGTGAAAACAGACACATCCGTCTGAGACCTGTGTGTTTGATTAGGTTATATTAACACACACTTGTGGAGGAGGAAAAAAACCCAAAAACCGGATGTCTGGTAAAGCACTTAATCCTATTTCAGCAAGAAGTAGCTGGATTATGCAATTCATAGGTATACTTTTTTAAAAAAGCRATCAAATATTCTCATTCTTGTACTGTGTCTTCAACCTATTGAGGCCATTGGAAAAACATAGAGTTTGTTTGGGATTGCACATTGATTTTCTGATCTCAGTAGGAATTTGGAATGAGACAAGGTTCTTTCTCACTTGCATCATGGTGATACCTCAAAAACCGCGTTAGGCCACCAGGTGATTTCTCATATACCTTAAAGCTTCCCATGATCTTTAAGTGCAAAATGAGATGAAATAAATTGACTCAGTGGCTAGTCCTATACAAAGTGACTCACCAGGGCTGTAGTCATAATGACAGAAAGAAATTATTTGCTTGAAAAGCTCCATTTTTCAGTCATCTTTTGCAGCTGCCCAAGGAGGTCCCAGCCTGGTTGTGTTTTGGACGGGCGAGCTCTCCGCAAACACCTACTTGAGCAATCCATTAGCTGCCCTCATTCCTTGGGGTGGGATTCATCTCACCTAAGCAGCCGTTCAGTCGTCTGCCCCCTTCAGAGCCACGGCAGAGGGACGACCACCTCCCAAGAGCAGTTCGTTTGGCCAGGATGGATGAATGGCCCCAAGAAGGTGCCGGTCTCTCTCTGGGGTCTTTAGAGGAAGGCCAAATGACTGGCTTAGACGAGACACCTAGGCTTTAGACAGTTGAAGGTAGGTGAGAGAAACCCTATCCGGAGAGCCTGGTTTCCCCCAGGACCTCGTTGTTCTGCTTGACAAAAGGGGTCTTTCTTCGAGGTGAGACTTCAAATCGCAATCCCAATGAAGGGAGGCAAACGCCATTTCCCCTGCTAATTTCCCCTGCTAACAGGAAAAATACCTTTAGTCTGTCCTTTTCATGGGAAAAAAGTTCAGTTCAAACTTCTCTGAGAAAAGCACGGCATTCAACTTGCCATTTACTCCCAGTCCCATTTACTCAGTCACTCCTGATATGCCTACACCAAAAATGAGAATATGATGCTTCTCCACTTACAGAGGTTACTTAAGATGACACATAGCAAAAGGGTTGTTCCAACACGGGTGATGTTACTGCTATTAATCACTGAATTAAAATAGAGTAATTCTGCCCCAAATATAATCCTGACATGCACGGCTGATACACGTATTTGAACTATCCGTCCGATTTCAGTTCTACGTGGCAGTTCTCATTTCCTCTCCCAGGCAATTGTGTAACGTTACGAGGCACTCACATGCTGCTGCCTCTTCCGACCTCTGAGACGGCCACCCCGCAGCAGCAGAAGAAATGAAACACRGTTTGCAAAGCTCATGAGGAGCTTTGGGACCCCGCTGACTGAGGGGGACAATTAAGACATATGTGAATGATTTTGCGTGTGTTTTTTCACCACTTGGGATGCGAACTTTAGAAACTCTCTTACTGTTGGTGTCTGTGCCCACAGAAATGCTTTGCAGGGATGCAATAACATTGGGAGTGAATGGCTCAGTGTTGAAACTCCCCTAGCTCCGGTGCAAATGTGCCCTGGGTCCCATGGCAAGGAGGCACAGCCTCCCTCGTGTTTGCCTTTATGGTGCCCTTGCTGCTCTTGTTACTGTTTGACAGGGAAGCAACGCAAGGGAGAGCATTGGGACACACTTTCAGAGATATCAAAGTGCTTCTTGGTATTCTCTCTCATGAAAAGGCACCCATCTCTCCTTGGTGTCATTTGCAGCTGTGGGTGCAGATGTGACTGTCAGAGCATTGCCCAGAATCATCTCGGCAGCTTCTGGTATAGCAGGAAGTGGGTTCCTGTCTCTCACAGCTCCAGGGAGCTCACAAAATGGGGCAATTGCTCTTCTGAAGCTGCCCCAGAGCAAGGAAGCTCTGATGCTGCCGCTGCGTAGCTGTGAAACAGGCAGCGGGAAGTGGAGAGGTGACGCAGAGCTGGGAAGATAAGAAGAGGCTGGAGGGCCTAGGAAAGGAGGAAGAGGAGGAGAGGGAACCCCTCCAGGGAGCTGCAGCAAATGCTGCAGGTCCTTCTTTGTGTTGAAGCCCTGGGAATGAGGCAGAAGAGAGCAGAAAGCAAAACTGGAACAGAAACCTAGTGTGTGTTGYGGGGGAGGCTTGAGGTTGAGCTTTGGAAGTGAATACAAAACCTGACCCAGAGTCACGGCTAGCCTGAAAGCCCCTGGAGCAAAAGTTCTGACCAGGACGCTGGAGGACCTTCCTCATGCAGGCACCAGGCCCAGCTGGGCCTCCTCAGTCCAGGGTGGCCAGGGAGGCCACCTCCTGGTGCAGGGGGTCTCCAGACACCTCCCTGGCCCCAGGCACATCTCCGTCTCACTCTTTTCTGAGACAAGCAGGTGGAAAAGTCTTGGATACAGTGAGGAARGCCTGGTGTGGCCACCAGCGAGGACTTCGCTTCAGGACCTATTAAGAAACGTCCTCCACGATAAACTTCACTTGATGCTACCCCTTAAACAGGTTGTGGCAGATTTATTTGCCCTGAGCCACATATGTCTGGCTGCCTTTAAAAGATAGCCCKTCCTCCAGGTGCTAAAAAAGCAAAGGTCCAGAGCACATTTTGATAGTCCAGACATAGGGTACAGAGGAGACATACTCCCCATAGGGTAGGGAGCCCAAAGATTATGCTGTTCTTTAGGGACCAGCCTGGCATTTTACGGAGCTATATTGTGCAGTGGGAGGCCCTAGCAGGAAGTCTTGCCTCCCCCAAAATTGACTTTGAAGGTTTCYCCTCTCCTCGTCTGACAGGGCTGGGGGAAGATGTGTGAGACGGCGCGTGGGCGCGCGGCAACGGTTTCGCTTTGCGCAGGCACCGGGGTGAGCGGGGCTGCCCAGGGTGTGGGAATTCTGCAGCCCTTTCATAATTCGAATTTAAGAAAAGAAAGAAAAAGAAATTTTTGAAGCCCTGCTCGGCGTGTTCCCGGCGCAGGTTGTGCTGTTCAGCCRCGGAGACGCAGCGTTCCCGAGTTCCGCAGCCCATCGGCACGCGCCGCGGCTCCTCCAAAACCAAAAGCTCGCGTTTTACAACAAAAAGCCTTTGTTATATAATCCCGGCTTCTGACCTCTGACAGCTTTAAACGTTGCATTAAACCAAAATGGTTAGTGCATTTTTTTTTTCCATTCTCCCTTCAAAAAAACAAGAGAAGGAAAGAGAAAGGCCCAAGCAAGAGGCCAAAACGTCATCCCGCTCCTGTTGCCACCAAGCAAGAGGCCAAAAAGTCATCCCGCTCCTGTTGCCACCAGCACTAATGCGGATAAACGCGCTGTGCTTTCGCTGCTCTCCCATTTAGTTAACTGCCAAAGACGGGAGGGCTGCAGGGATGTGAGTGATGGGCCAAGCCTGCCTGTCCCTTGGTCACTGTCCACCTGCTTTTCYGGCTCCGGGAAGGTCTCCCAGTGCCCCAGTATTTTATTATCTGATGCACTCACTGCAAAGCAAGTCCAGAGAGKCCAAAGTAGACGCTGAGACCCCGATACCACTCCTTGTCCCCATGTGATCCACCCCTCTAGGGCGTACATTAAATCCCCATCAAGAGAAGGGACCTGGTCRCCTGCTTTGACCTGATGGGCAGAGTCGTTCATCCTCAGAGCCTTCCGAAAAAAATCCTCACCTTGCTCTCATCCTGGGGAAATTCCTGGCTGGTGAGGATGGGGATGGACTGCAGCACCTCAGCTCCTACCCAAAAGCATTTTTTAACTGCATTTTATTTATTTATTTATTTTCCTACTCGGAGTGAAACCCATGCTGGGGGAACCAAGCGCGGGAATAAAAAAAAAAAAAAAAAAAAGAAGGAGGAAGGAGTGCGCGAGAGAGAATAAATAAATAATGAGGAAAATGTTTCTCTTTCCCTCTCGACGTCAGGAATGTATGGAAAGCTTTAGGCTGCAGCCGTATTTTGACACTGCGCGCAGCCCGGCTCCCCTCCCCTATTCCTTTGAGGTTCATCTTTCAGACCACAGCTCTGTTCCCCTGCCAACTCGTTGGAAGTGTTTAGTGACTGGAGAACTGTTGCCTGCTCTCTTCAGAACTTCACACTTCATTTTTCCAGATCCCTGCGAGCAGCAGCAAATATTTCACCAGCCTGGTTTGCCGGCTACCGCCATAAATCAGACTTAGAACCCAAAAAAATATCCTGGCCTGTCAAGGCATTAAGCTTTTATTTTCGGGCTGGATCCAGTGGTAAATGAGGGCTTGTATTTTCCTTTAAAACTGTAAAGGGATTTTTAAAGATTGTCGTTGGACAATGGCCAGGTTTGAAAGATACAATGCAGAATGTAACCGGTTAGAGGAGATTTGAGAAAGTCTTAAGTATGAAAAATGGCTTTTCTTAAAGGTTTTTCAATGAAATGCGAAGCCAGGCTTGGATTTCATAAAGGCTTTGGCAGAGACTGTTTATGAGGAAATCAACTGGGAAACCGAAGTGGATGATGCTCCCAAAACGTTTGCGTGGCTCTTTCCTCCAGCCTGGCCCTTTGGAGTCACCCGCTGGAGCCCTGCACACACAGGATGGCTAAGAAAAACAGATTAAGTGGAGATTTGCAGGGTATTAATTGCTTTAAAGTTGAGAAATAAAACAGGAGCCTGCATGGAGCTGTGGATGTCGCGCACAAGTCCGCGAGGTTCGGAGTTGTTCAAGGATCTTGCTCTGAATTGCAGGTGAGGCAGGGTAAGGTTGCGGTAAGATTTTTTAAAGCARCTCTTGAAGCAAACAACGCAAACTCCCTCGGCTTGCTCTTCATCACCCCGAGAGAGTGATGAGGATGGGGAGTCCAGAAGGCAGGTTCACTGCCAGCACTGTCACCTGCTCGCTCGGCACCCCAGGGCCACCAGATTTGGCAATCTGGTAGCTTCATGCAGATGACCTATTTCATATAATAGTAACACCCAGACTTATTTGCACAGTTCATCTTAAATATGCATCCAAAAGCTTCCAAGCAGCAGCATCACAGTCCTCAGCAGACATTACTGTCCCGTTGATGGCTACTCTTCCCATACCTCAGTTTCCCCCTAGCTCAGAAAGGGGAAGGATATTTGTCCCAGACAAAGTGATTTGGGATGAAAGCATTACGTTTCCTTATTGTCACCATTCTGGACAACATCCTGACTAAACCATTGAGTTAGGGAGAGCAGGACTTAGTCCCAGCTTTACTGCACTTTCGAGTGTTATTCAAAGTGAGTGGTTTCCTTTTTACCTCCCCAAAAGGGGAATCATGCCATTAAAACACGGAGAGGTGTTTTGAGGACAYACTGATTAATACTTGCTTGGTGACAAAGCTATAGAAAAGTGGAATTAACTCAGATACAGCAGTGCTATTGGAGCCCCTTATTTCTTTTTTCATTTGGGCAAAGAGCTCTATCCCAGCCACAACACAAGCCTGCAGCATCCTATTTTGTAGCTCCAGGAACAGTAGCTTAGGCTAAAAGACGAACTAAAAGGAAAAATCACAGACGAATCCAACCRTGCAAATGGGAATTGCTGTGATTTAGCCCTGCACGCATCCAGAGAGCTTCCAACCCAAAGTGTGCCCACCCGTCCCACAGCAACACACAGGGACAGGCTGCCAAAACTCGGACATGTGTCCGAACCTCCTGCGTGATCTGTGCCAGGTTAGGCACAGACGGGCCCTTAAAGCACAAGTCCAGCCCAGGGATTTGTCCCCCAACAAGGTTTCAGTCCTTTGCTACTTCTGGAGAACTAAACCTTGATAAATTGCGGTATTTGGGGATTTTTTTTTTTTTGCATACTCTATCTATGCACATGATGGACATACTCTACATGAGCCCCTTTTCAGTAAAATGAGAGCAAAAGCATTGAAGCCACAGGAGAAAAGTGACCCTGGAGACGTAGCTGTCCCTTTTTCTCTCTCTGGGCTGAGCGCTTGGGGCTGATTCCCAAGCAGATGGCATGCCAGAGATAAACTGCATAATTTAAGATTCCTTTACATAGGGAAAACGCTGTGGGTTTGCTCTCCACACTCACAGGATCATCCTAAGGGGGCTCGTTGCATGTCCTGGCCGAAGGCGAGGGATCTCGGGGGACTCACACCTCCCACGCTGAGCCCGCGAATGCCGCATGTTCCCCGGGGTGGCTTTGCCGGGTCCCCCATGGCTGTGCCTGATCTGAATGGTTTCCTTTTACATTTCCCCGCTGGTGCCCGTATTCTGCACTGCTTATTGCTCGTGACTCCGGTTGCAAAATTTCCCACCTCCTCTGACCTTGCTACTGCTGCATCTTGGGTGTTCTGTGTCTGAGGCTGCTTCAGCAGTCGGCTCGGAGTCAATTAATTTTCCAAATCACAGCAGCTAACTCAGCGAGGCATTCATGAGCAGCAAAGCGGGGAGGCCAGCCTCATGCGGGAAAAAAAAAATTATTTATATAAATATATATATATGTATGTATAAAAAGGAGTTTAGTTTCCCRATTTAGCTCAGTGTGGAGTGGAGCAGGGGTGGCCAGGAACCGGCGCTGGCTGTGAAATGCGACGGTTTTCCAGGTATGCCGCGAGCCCAACAGAAACAAAGGGATTGTCTGGCCTCGGCCGCAGCATGGGACCCCCAGCAAAACAGCTTCCTGCACTGAGAGCTGCCTTCAGACCCCACACTTCCAGGAAAATAAACACCTCTTCATTTCTGACACGGGTGTGCTAGAGGGCAGCCCAAAGCGCGTTCCTCCTCTCTATTTTCAGTCATTATGAACACACGGACGGTGCTTAAGAAACACACTGAGCAGTTAATAACTCTTCTGGGTAAAGGAGCATGAAAGAGCAGTTTGGTGGTTATGTGGGTGGGTTGGTGGAGACCAGTCCCACCTCATCCCACCGCGGGCTCCTGGGGTGATGGTAGACACGTCGCTTTGTCCGCACCCGTAAACAAGTTACCGCAGGGAGAGCAGAGGCAGGAAACTTTGCCCTGAGTCAGCTCCACCATTGCAATTGCTCCTCTTTGCATGTTGACGCCCTGGCAGATCGGGGCTCTTCAGCAGAGCTGAGAGCACCTCCAATCTGGTAGGATGACAGAATGCTTGGGGCAATGAGCATGAACCGATAGAGCAGTGAGTGTGAGAGCTCGCACCCTTATTTACTCCCAGCAAGTTGACTGCACACCCACACTCAGCCCAGCAAAATGTTGCTGTAGTGTGGGCAAGCACATGTCAGCAGGACTCAAAACAACAGGGAGGACGTGATGCCCCATCTCCACACCAGGAAACTACCTGGTGACCCAGGGACATGGTACGTGCTGAAATCAGTGCTACATCTTCACGTTCACTAGCTCCAAGTTGGGATGGTTTCTCCCAGCCAGGCTGCTCTACACTGTTGTACGGGTAAATGTTGCTCTGTCTCCCTTGCCCTCCCTTCACCAGGGTTGACAATACCCTCCCGCTTACCAGAGGGCTTGCAAAAATAAGTACATTATGGACCACAAAGCACACAAGCATGCTGATCGCCAGGTGCAGGCGGATGCCTTAGAAAGATAACAAAGCAAATACTCTCAGCCACATCCAAAAGCAGGGCCGCTTCTGTGGATACGAGGCCAARGGGCAAGGCTTGGCTATGTCTGTGGTATTCAGTTTAGTCTCCAGACCAGGGTGGTTGTACCCAACCTACCCACTGGGACCAGTCCGTGGCTCCTGAGCAGTGCCAGGCATTGTATGGGAGAGCAGGAACAAGTTGCCCAGGCCTCTCCAGCAAGGCTGTCAGGGAAAATCTATTCTAATGAGAGATGATCGATGAGCCCCTGGAATTGTTTAATTTATTAGTATAAATATGCCCTTTCAGTCAAGCTTTCACCATTAAAATGCCTTTTCTGTGGAGAGCCATCTTTGCTCTATTGTTGCCTTTTCATTGCCCATCACTGCTCTGTGCTGTGGACATTTGCAGGAAAATGTGCCTTCATGCTCATATGGCATCAATTATGCAGTGTAATCTCTCCCTTCTCTCCCAGATGGACCACCTCTTTTCCCCTTCTCCCCACCTCCTTTGCTAGGCTAAGGAAAACAAGAGTGATTTTCATTAAAGGATCTGAAAGTCTCTGTCTCCCACTCCTAGGACCAGGTTCACCCTTGCTCCACCTGATCTCAGATACCAGCACAATGTGGGCGTAGAACAGGATGAACCRGGTTCTGCTTGGAGGGAATTAGCAAGCCTTTTTTGAAGCACAGRCTACATCAGCCCTTGGCAGTGGTGAAGAGTTTATCGGTGCCTCAATGATTTGGGGAGCTCTGATGTGAAGACACCCCGTGGCACAGATCCCGAGCAAGCAGCATCCCTCCTGCCTGTGATGCTTTCACAAAGCCCTGGTGTGCAAGGGTGAATTTTAACCTGATTTGCACGAATTTTCATGAAGTTACAGAAGGGTGAAATGGGGTGAGAGCCTGAACTTGGTGTATTTGCTTTTAATTGTCTCCTAAATTAGCTTGCTCACTCCATTTAAATGAACTGAGTTTCTTTAATGTGCCCCATGCTAGAGGGTTTTTTTGTCTTCGCCAAATTTTGCTTGTTACTCTCTGTCCCTGCTCTAGTCTTTGCTGTCTCCTCTGCCTCTGTCATACAATTAAGCTGCAAAGAAGCATGTCTGGAGAATCGTGTCCCTGTAGACTGCAGACCACTTTAATCTCACTTGGTTTCATGTAAGCCCTATGCTGTTTCCCTGTGAAAATCTCCTTTTGGAAAGGATGTGTCAGGAGACACTGAACCCACATTCCTGCATGGGATTCAGTGGACCCGGCGCCAGTCGCACAGGGCATCTGAAACACATYGTGTCTTTCCTGCCCAAGTCCCTATTGCTTGCCAAGCTTCCCACTGCCTCTGCTCCTGTGTTGGASGTGGAAGTCTCCTTGCAATCAGGTCCCATCCTGCCTCCTAGATCAGTATCTCCAATGGCTTTCAGTAATGCACCCCAGTAACCAACCCCTAGTAACATACCCCAAGTAAATGCCCCAGTAATCTTCCCCAGTAAAACAGGCCAATAACACACCCCAATAAACCAACACCAATAACCTCAGCAACAACATACTCTGGTAACTCAGCCCAATAAAGAACCCCTATAAAAAGTATGCCAATAGAATCATAGAATCCTTAAGGTTGGAAGGGACCTTTAGAGATCATCTAGTCCAACCCCGCTGCACACGCAGGGTCACCTAGAGCATGTTACACAGAGCTGCGTCCAAGCAGGTTTTGAAGATCTCCAGAGAAGGAGACTCCACAACCTCTCTGGGCAGCCGGTTCAAGGATTCTGTCACCCTCACTGTCATGAAATTTTTCCTCAAATACCTGTGGAACTTTTGATGCTTCAGTTTGTGGCCATTTCCTCTAGTCCTATGAGGGGCCACTACTGAAAAGAGGCCAGTCCCATCCTCCTCACTCCCTCCCTTGAGGTATTCATAGACACTGATCAGATCCCCACTCAGCCTTCTCTTCTCCAGGCTGAACAGGCCCAGCTCTCTCAGCCTTTCCTCACAGGGAAATAGCATAACTCAATACATGCACTCCTATASCATACACAATAACATAACTGATAACATACCCAATAACAGAGTCACAACCTCACTACAGCTGGATTAATGACGGCACTGTGGTAAGGAGGATGTAACACAGAGCCTTTTTGTTTAGGACTTAAAATTGATATACAATCCTATTTTGCCTAGCCAAATACAGTTTAAGCCCCAGTTATGTTTTCTGCTCCCAGTTGTTATAATCCCAGTTATTCTGGTATAAATCATGGATCTGGAGGTGTTATTGTGTGATTTCAAGGACATGAGYGGTGTTGAACAGCAGTTTTGTGGTGGGACCTAGAAGCCCCAAGGAAGATGGAACACTAGAACTTCAAAAAATCCCATCAAAACATCTTTCCATCAGAAAAAATAATTCAACCTGACTTCTTTTTTTCAGCAGTTTGATGAAAAAGGACACTTTCCTGAAATAAAAGAATTTCTTTATGAAAAACGCTGCAGAAAAGTAGGTAATGGCTTTTTTTGTTATAATGTATCTGGGTAGCTCTGATTTCTGGATGCCTCAGCAGGAGTGTAAATATAACACAGCGAAGAGATGATGTAATTCAATCCTGTGGCAAGATGTCAGATAAGACATGGTATGATAGATGAAATAGCCTACTTATTTATTGCAAATCATTTCTTTTGTTTCTTTTTTTTTTTTTAAAATAAACATTAAAAATGTAAATAGAAGTAGCTTATCTTGTTCCTTAAATCAAAATGTAACCTTTTGACGGTGGCATAAAGCAGCTTCACACTGACACGAAATACTGGCATTTCCTGCAAAATGGAAATACCAAAACCAGGGATTTTGCYGCACACTTTCCTCCACACACACACATAGACATGTGTTTCTCCTCCTACTCTGCAACCCATAATCATTGCTCTGATGAAGTGTGACCAATGCAGAAAGAAATTATGATGTGGAATGGTGCATGCGATGGAAAAACATCATTTATTTTCCACCTGAGGGAAAAGAAAGAAGACTTTTTGTTAATGTTCTTTGATAAACTCTGGTTTGTCATCCTGTAAGACGCATCGACAACTGTGCCTTTTCATCGGTGCCATGCTTTTGCTTCCAGTCTCCAGGTTATAAATAGGAAGGTCTTTGTTCTGTCCCCATGGATCGCACGGCCAGTGCGCACCATGGAGGGCTCTCGAGGCTCCCCATGTTTCTTGGTTGTTCTCCTGCGGGAAAGCAGCACAACACAAACAAACAGGCTGCTTTGTTTGGACTTTCTCTGAAGTTGCAATTTCTTCCACTAAATGTTTATGCATTCCAAAGGCAAGTAACTTGCCTGGCGTCTTGGGAAGCCCCGGATGGCTATTTGCACTCTTTTTCGGAAGATTTGAAGATGTATATTGGATGGGTTGGGTTAGCAAGGCAATTAGCATGTTCTTTTTTTTCTCAAAGCTTCAAATCAAAATATATCGAGCAATTATTTTGGTGCTAATAGGAGCTCTATCAAACTTAACTAGAAGGATCCTATAAAGGAGCAAGGAGATGGTGTTTTCTGGATGGAGGCTTGATGCAAAGCTCTTTTCTGTTCAGTTTTCCACTCTATTTCAAGTTTGAGTCAGCGTTCAGTTCATCCATGGGCTACATTAAGGAAAGCACACACAAGTTTGCTGGGTTTCCAGCCTCAACCCATTTCTAAAACTTTTTCCTCCCTTGCTTTCATTTCTCTTTCAGCTCAGCCTCCTTCCCTTTCTCTTCCTTCACTTTTTTTTTTCTTTTTTTTTTTTTTTTGGGGGGGGTGGGGGATACAAATGAACTAAATTCTCTGAACCCATCTGCATCACTATCAGACAATTTAAAAAAAAAATCTTGGCATCATTTCTGAAGTTTCCCTTCGTACACTTTCCTGTTCATGTATTTCCATCATCCAGGTATCATCACTCAATAACTGTACTGTGGCTGTAATGCTTTTCACATGGAAGGAATTGTGTTTTATTGATGGCAAATGTTGTAATGCACTTTCATGTTAAGGCAAAAAATCTGAAAAAGAAACTTTTTATAGCACATGGCTGCATCCAACCTCTGCACTGAACAATGGCATAGAAAGAACATTCTCAACTGCACACATACTATCATTATATATAGTAAATTCCACTGTTTTGACATACAGGGATGAGCATGGAAATGTTTCCATACTTCAAATTTTTTAGAACACATTTGGGCACAGTTTTGGCCCAAACAGTACTCTTCCAAGCCATTTCCAGGCATATGTTAGCAAAGGTCGGAGACCACTACAAATAAGCTATTTGGATGTGGCAATCTGGGAATGTTTAATGGGATAGATATGACAAAAATCCTATTTTTGTCATATCCTGGCCGCATGACCTCAGAATCAGAGCCCACCTTTGGCTTTGGGATTCAGCCCTGTGATGAAGGGGCAGGAACATGGGCATTGTTCTCCTCCCTGAATCCAACATCTCTGATCACAAAAGGGACCAAATGCTGTGCTGGTCACTTTGTTCAGGGTGTTATTTGGGGACCCAGAGCYTGTCCAAGCCCCATCTTCCAGTGAYTGAAATGTCATTGCCTGGAGTCCTGGGATCACTGTGGGTCTGCCCTGTCATGGAGAAGGGAGAAGGAGGCTCAAGGAGCTTGAGCATCCAGCACCTCCTTGGGAAGCCTCCCGGGAGACTTCCAGCTGTTCATGATTGCCGCATGGCCCGAAAGATGAGCAATTGCCTTTCTCCCTCCTTCTTGCGGGATTGCTGGAGCAGTTTTCTGCCCACGGCAAGAGGGAAGTGAAGGTCAAAGCGCAGCGACACTGCAGGTGGCAGGAAGGTGATTTGGGGCAGCCCGAAGTTCCATCTTAGAAATGCAGCTCTGTCACCATTTGTGTGGACAGACATCTGTTTCATGGATTAAAAATAATTCTGGTTCCAATATCCAGAATTATTTTCTAGTCATGAGATACATCTTTTTTTTTCCACTTTCACACATCCTGATTTGTTTTTCCTCTGAGCCTTGAAGTTAGAAAAAGAAAGGAAAAAGGAAAAGGGAAAAGGGAAAAGGGAGAAAGAGAATGGGAAAAGAGAAGCAGAAATGGAAAAGGAAAGGGAAAAGGAAGGAAAAATGAGAAAGGAGAAAGAAAGTTAAGAGAACAGGAAAAGAGGAAGGGAAGGGAAAAGAAGGGGAAAGGCAAGGGTCAGAATGATGAGTGTAGTTGAAATTTAAAAAAAAAAAAAAAAAAAGTTGAAATTTTATTCCTTAAATGCATTATTTTAACCTATGAAATTAATTTATATTTAACAAATCTTTCCATGAGAAAGAAGGGATGGGATTGAAGAAGATTTCTCAGTAAATGCTTGGCATTAGGTTGGCTCCAGGGGCACAGTTTTTGGTGTTCCTCCTCCTGATCTTAAAGGAAGGAGCCTCGCCCACCTGAGCCTCTAGATTTTCTCTGCAGTCAGTGGAGAGAAGCAGATGCTGCATCATATTTCTCCTAACATGAACTGTGCAGGTCAAAACATCACTTTGCCATGAGGAAAGGGAGCAAATCTGGGGTCACTAGCTGAGTGCCATGGGTCTACCCTGCCGCTTCCACCAGTCCCACAGCAAACYGTTTGCAGCACTCCTTACAGAACTATGCTGAGTACCTTCATTTTGCATGTCCCTCCCAATCAGTGTTAAGGAGTATTTTTTCCTTTGAAGCATTTTTTTTCACGCAGTGAGTGAACCTGATCCTGGAAAGCTGACAAAAACAAGCTGAAAATCCCCTTTCCCAGGAGAAGGTCACCAATAGTACACCTGCACCAGTTTTGCTTTATTTTGTCCCTGGCTTCCTAAATCTCGCTTTACTTTCAGTCCAGCTTAGGAAGCATGAGTGCACATCTTTTCTGACCTGACAGGGAAAAGGCAGATCTCTGCAAGATCTCCAAGAAGACCTTTGCCAAATCTCACCAGGGAGAGGAAGATGAACTCTGTCCCCTGGCTTGAAGCCCCAGGGTGTCACATATAGGCAGAGGCAAGGACCACCTGATAGGCCTTATTATTTTTTTGCATATCTAGAATTCTGGAGTGCATCAAAACCCTTCAGAAGATAGCAAAGCCTAGTATAACAGTTGGTGTTTTTTCATGGATGGAAAGAGAGAGCATTTTCTCTGAAAACACCTCACCCAAGTTCCTGGAAGAGGTGCAAGTCTGGTTTCTAGAGTGGCTGTCTCATACTCATGGTTTAGGATGGGTTGTGACTCTGGTTTCAGCTGAAGCTCACAGAAGATCCAAGGAATAGCTGGGGTATGGTGTCCACACAGAGGAACTCCACCATATATGTCCAGCATATCCAGGAATGCCCCGGTCGAGACAATATGGAAAATCAGAACTCAAAATTATTTGAAACGAAGCATCTTCCTGCCTGGCTGAGATTTTCATTTTAAAATCTTAAGTCTGGTCTTCTTTGGTGTCTAGGGGTTGAGTGAGAAGAGCCTCCCCTCCTATTTTTCAGATGTTTATATTCAACATCCTGAGTTTATTCATAGAGCATTGAGCCTGCCTTTAAAAACCAAGGCCAAATCTAGGTCAAATCTGATAAACATTTTAGCCTTCTCTCCACAGAATAGGAAGGCACAGACCCATAATCATGCTACAACATCTTAAGGAGGGACATCACAGCAACTTCCAGGCACTAACAAGCCGTGCATGCTGCACCACAAGGATGAGCTGCAATGTATCAGCTTCAGAAGTCTTTTACTGAGGTTTAGACAAATGTGTTTTATCTCACCTTTGGCAGCAGTTTCAATTTTATTAACTCACTGCTTACTCAGACCCAAAGCTTCTCCAGGAGTTGTTGCTGGTGGTGGTGGTATTTTTTGCTGCTGCTGGTGGTATATTTTTTTCTATGCAAGGGAATTTATTGCAGTATTGCAATAATGAGAGGAAGGGACCAGGCTGCTCTATGTCTGAGTCTATATTAATGGGAAGGACATGGTTTTGGGAAACCCTGGGCTGTACAGTTTGGGGCTGATGCTTGTCCTTTCTGGGGACTTCCTGACGTGTTGGCATGCTGTCTGTCCTATATTCCCTCAGAAGGAAATCCAGAATCACAAAGGATTGGTGCAAAGCCCAGTTTTCTCCAAGCAAAGAGGTGGAATGTGTCAAGAGTGTACTAGGGACAAGGTCATGAATCTGTTAAAAATCAGAGAGGAAAGTGGCCATGTGGAGCACGCCTAATGCCTAGAATAGACTCAGCCTGCTTTATATTCTGGATATCTAATAAACTTGCCTTGTGACCACTGAAGAGTTGGTCTAACCCTCAGTGTACTTCACGAGTTTAGGATGCTCCTGGAACAGTTTTTACTAGAAAACACACAATCAGGCACACCCTGACATGCACGTACTGCCAGGCACCTATGGCTAAACTTCTCTGGAAGCTAATGAGAAAAGCTTTTATTATTTTTAGTCATTTGAACATGATTTAGACTTCAGGGCAATGTATATTTAGAAGGATATGATACACGTTGGATCCTGGAATGGAATTATTCTACAAAAATGGTTCAACCTTTTCCTGATCCTACAACAAATCATACTTTCTCATGGCAGCTTTGGATAGAAGGTCAACTCAAAGCAGTAAGACACTTCTAAGAGAAGCAATGCGACAAGTGTGTGCAGGAGGTCTCAGATTTTCCTGTTGCCTTAATCCAGGTCAAGAATATATGATCCACAAAAATACAAAACTAGTAAAAATACTAATACAAATACAAATGAAGAAGAAAACAACCTCCTCGATGAGTATGGGGACTGCTTCCTGCAGGTCCTCACCTCCTGGTTGCCCTCTCTGCTCTCAACAGAGTCAACTCTGTTAGCAGGGGAGACATCACYATGAAACGTGTTTGAATTCAGTATGTCTGTTAGGGCTCAACTTCACTGAACAGTGAAGTTCAAGTCTTTAAAAAGCTAAAGGCAGAGGGATAGGCAGACATTGCACTTAAGTCGACACATAACATGATCCCAATATATCTGTGTCTTTGGAAATGGTGCTGAAAACTTAAGTTAAAACAAAACAAAACAGAAGTTTCCAAATTAAAACTTTAAACTCAAAGGAGGTCATGAGGACATATTTCTTTGCAAAGMCATTCACTTTACCCCTTGGGCTTCACATTTGTAGAGTTCTTTTTCGTGGAAACAGTTCGAACAGCAGCAGCTGCTGTTCAGCAGCAGCAGCTATTCATAGAGGTTGTTTCTACACTTGAGTCAAACAAGTCAGTCAAGATGCAACAGCCCAGAAAAAGTTAGGGCAAATAAAATGCAAATAATGAAACTAGATTCATGTGGTTCAGCCCTTTTCCTCTCCTATCTTCAACATCTTTGTGACACCTCTCAGATGGATGATAAGAWAACAAGGGTCAAAGTGTCAAGAAAACGGAGGTTGTTTCCTTTGAATCAAATACAAGAAGCATCTTGGTGCTTTCTCATGGCTCAGCCCAAACCAGAAAGCAGCTAAACATCGCTCAGAGGAGACCAAAAGGTGCTGCCTGCGAGGGGAGGCACCTTCACGAAAATGTATCGCATCYGTTATCTCCCCTCAGCATGCTGCAAAGCCTGGCCCACCTTATTTTTTTTTTAAATGACCTGCCGTTTTGCCTATACGAGACCATTTCTCCCACTCCAGGAGAACTGTCCATATAGTTGCTGTATGTCCCTGGCTTATCTACTGGAGGTGGAAAACATTTCTGTGAAAGAGCTGCTGCTCGCATAAGCAACCCACCTGGCAATGCCATTTGCCATGATCTTTCCACTGTAATACAATACTGTAATTGCAATACAATTCCACTGTWAACTACTGTAATACACTCATGACTTTGTACCTAGAACATAAGCTTTGTACCTAGAACATAGGCAAAGAACAATGAAATTCAAGCTGTTGGAACCATGAAATCCTAAGGATAAATAACAAATTGGAGTGGGAGGGTTTATTTAGAAGGAGAAAGGAAGCTGATTAGACCAACTAACAAACTGTGAGCTCATGAAGGCAACTGCAAAAGGTTGCAAGGACAAAGAAAAAAAGAAAAAAAAAGAGATGAATTATTTATGGCCTCTAAGTTCTATTAAAAAAGAAAAAAAAACTAAAAAAGSGTCAATCTAAAAGTAAAAACAATAATTCTGCTAGATAGCGTTGTCATGGATACAATAGAAATACTGATTTTATGACAAATAATCTTTTCCTTTGCCTCTTCCACTGCAAACTCCCTCTCTGCTCTGCAAATGCTACTCTTATGTCTCAGAGATTTCATAAAATTACAGTAAACTCACAGCAAGGTTTTCCAAGTTAAGATTTGTCCTCCAACTTCTTCTTTYAAGTCTTTCAAACTCAATTCTTTTCAAATGGCTTGCCCAAGAACTTGTCATTTCTTCCAGCTGGTCAATCTACCAAAAAATAATATTTTGCCTCACTGATAYTCAGCACACGAGTCTACAAGACCAGCAGTTTTGGAGTCTATAGAGGGATGTCTTACAGCTTGAATGATCAAACTACTGCACAAAGGAGGAAGAGAAGTTTTGTGTCTTTCCTCTGAAGTTTTCAAACTTGCCTGATCACACAGTTTTGGGCTCAGCCCAGTGATGGGTTGAGGTTCTCTAGCTGAGGTTCTGCATGAGGACACCACACATCATGCTGTGGCACTGTGGACAGTTGTTAACAGCTGTCAGCAACATTGCTACCTAATTGCCTACAGGACCTTCTAAGATGCACATCTAGAGGCCCAAATTCTTTTTTTTTTTTTTCTGGAAAAGAGAAAGCATTTTTGCAAAACTTTCTCTCAATGTGTTTGGCTTGTGAGGGCACACATCCTCACTCACACACGCAGGGACACACAAACACACACACAGTTACAAGGTCTTGATCTACATAGTGTTTCTAGGTATTTCTTCCAACAAGAAAGCTAGAGAAAGTTTTTAATGTTACATTTTAAAATATCTAGATATCACAAGAGTACTACATAAAATACATGAAAAGACCTATAATCTGCTGGCCCTAATTCTTGARCATCAGCAATAAGCACTTAACCTAAAGAGTTCAACAATGTTTGGTCAGACTCTGTTCCCCTTGTCACCTTGTTTTTAGTGGAGAATATCTGTGCTGGTGTTTATCTTAAGTGGCCTGAATTAGCAGTCTACGCTTCCTGTATATTCGGCAAAACCTTTACAGGGCTACTTCAGTTTCCCGGTTAAGAAACAAAGTTAAATGCCTTAAATTATTCATCATCCCCTATAAAAGGAAAATCTTCAGGATTTGATATTAACATTGATTAGCTGAAACAAATCATTACTCTAGGTACCCTGCTAGCAATGTCTTTAACCTTCATTTTTAAAATAAAAATGTTCAACTTAGCTTGAAGAACTATTGCATCTAGCAAAAAAAAAAAAAAAAAAAAATCCCCAAACTCCATCTCCTCCTTCTCTTTTTTGACTGGGATTGATATTGACCTGCTAAGAAGAAATGTGTTTACTGGCAAGAATTGGCCTTTTCCAGAAAAATGTAATCATGGTCTTCAATTCTTTGAAATTTGCCTCATCATAAACATTAACAAATGGGTACATATTTTACTAAGAAATACTGATTTCTTAACAAAAGTTGTGAAGTGGCCAAAAGCCCTTGGAAGTAAACCAAGTAAACAATCTGTGAGATGGCCAAAAACTTGATTTCCCTCCTTTTCATCTTGCGTGTGGCTATGTAAGTGCTTATGAGTGTCATGGCTTCCTTCTTTGAGCTTCTATTTCTTATTTGTAATTGTTGTGGCAAAGAAACACTAAAGAAATGAGTTTTACATTTTGTTCGACGGGTACTGAGGTCTGCGGTCATCCTCACCTCCTTCCGGAGAAATCTGCTAAGCAACTACCATGCTTTCTGATATTGCCATGGTTCCTGCAAGGCAAGAGCCTTCGTGTAAGTCTTGACCCAGGCTGCAGAGACCCTTCTGAGCAGACTTTAGCAGAGCTTTGACCAGGGGAAACCCAAGCATGGTGCTACCTAACTGGCCAGCTCCTTCTGCAGCACTGTGAGCTTCAAGAGGTGYGTTCCCCACAGAAGGGCTGTTCCTTGGCAAAGTCACAGAATTGCACAGAACAACTGAGGTWGGAAGGGACCTCTGGAAATCCTCTAGTCTGGCCCCTCTGTTTAAGCAGGGACTGCAAGAGCACTTTTTGCACAGGACCGTGTCCAGACACCTTTTGAATGTCTCCAGGAATGGAGACTTCACAGCGTCTCTGGGCAACTTAACCCAGTGCTCAGTCAACCTCATAGTAATAAAGTTTTTCCTCATGTCCAGCTGAAACTGTCAGCAGTAGCTGATTTAAATCATCCTTGGCCACAAGAAGCAGGAGCTACTGAGAGATCATACTGACATGAAACTGGCTGAACTTCCAACATGCTGTTTGAGCCAGGGTGGGAGGATGGGTCTACAGGGCTTTCCAGAGTCCTGGAAACAATGACAAAATCTCCCGAGGGCAGGACCAGTTGTGTTAGCTCGCCATGGCTGCTGTCACTGACTCCCAAAACGTACCAAAGGACCAACGCTATATTAAATCTGGCAGTAAATCCAAGGAGTCTACTCCTTCCCAAAGTGTAGACTGGCTTTTGCTTTGCTCTTCAGTAGGAAGAAGCAGCCAAGTGCAAGACCTGAACGCTGACCCACGAGTGTCAAAATTTTCAAATCGCAGCTGGAACAAGGGTCACTTCAATGATATTGCTTGCAAGGGAAAGCCAAAACTTTGGCTTAGAGAGGACTTGGAGACTGGGAGATTGATACTTGGAACTATTGTGGATCGGTCTCTGTTTTGGTGCTGAGTTCAAGCTGGTATGTGTTCAGGGAAGGATTGTGCTGCGTGGCAGTAAAAAGACTGTGTGGAAAACACTGAGACTTGCTTCTGTTTGTRGTGTGCATTCATCTCTCTTCTCTGGGGTTTCACCTGCCAGCCTTGCTGAGATCCACGTGAGTCCCTGACCGATGGGACTTGAGCACCACTGTTTGCTCAAATATAAGCGGTTTTTGTTTTCCTGTCTCTGGGCTGTCATGCTGAAGATGACCTAAATTATATCTCTGTATTTTTTTGCTCTGGAGGCAAAGGTCTGAAGTTATCCTGGTGAACCTGAGGGCAGCCTGGCCCTGGGGCAGTTGCACTCGGCTGGGAGCAGCAAGTGCCTCTTTCCACCCTCCACCACGGGCTGCTGCTGTGGGGAGCATGTCCAGGTCCTTCCCGCTGTGTCAGGCAGAACTAAACCAATAAAGCTGGCAAGGGACCGTGGCCAGGTAACACGGTGGTTTGTCAGCATATTATCTGCTGTTATTTTCTGTCTCAGGAGAAGCTGGAGAGCCGCTGCCAGGCAGAAGTCCACAGTAAACCAAGTGCCAGGCTTAATGTGGATATCCTGGAAAAGTATCTTTTATAAACAAACTCAGTGCACAGAAAAATTGTCCACACGCCTGCTAAACTAAGCAATTGAAATGAGTTCCTAATTGGAAACGTATGAATAGAGCAGTTTTGGGGATCTTCTCTGCAAGGCAAAGATGGGGAGGTCTGGAAGGGCACATGCTGAACCTCTGCTCACTGGCAGGGAGAAGGGTTACACGAGCTCTCTGTAAACACCTTTATCTGCAGCCATTCACCAGCAATCCTAAATATTGGATATGTTGTCCCCATCACTTCACAATGGCTTTCCTCAGGTTCCTAGGTTATCCCCATCACTTCACAATGGGTTTCCTCAGGTTCCTAGGAAGTGTTTTCGAGGACTGTCATTCAGCATATGAGAAAAATGTGGGAACATGATGCACAGCCAGTTCTTTTTTCTCTTGGTCATTKGCCGATTACAGAAAAACAAGATATCACTTAACCACATACCCTATGCTTCTCTAACGCTTTCCATCCAATATCTAAGAGCATACTACAAATATAAAAGATTTTACCACTATTTCAAAGATCCCTGTTTGGGGGTGGGGGGGGTATACTGCTATCAGTGCTATAACATAAGGAAGTTATGTTTTAAGGAGTAGTATAAAGTCCTACAGAGAGTAAAAGGCAGTACATCCTTAGGGTCCAATAGAGTGCCTTATAAAGACACATTATCCTGTCTCTGTCTAGTAGGCAGAATTACTCTTTCCAGTATTACAAAYAGAGAAATAGAGCAACTAAGGAAAGGAAATTGGGTGAAAGAATTTAAAAAGATGAGACGACAACACTGTTTTAAATCTGTAGCTTCAGTTCAGCCTTTTACCATTTTCTATGGCATAGAACAAGTCAAATAAATTCCTAGTTGACTGGTACTTTCTACAGCTTATGAAAGCCAAGTGCTGTGGATTTTGCAGATCTTTAAAGTACGGAGGGAAATTCCAGCCAGCGATGCCATATGTTGCTCAAAAATCCAGAAAGGTGCAGAAAGTGCTGTAAGACCCGCCACGACCCATTTGGAAAGGGACAGAAGCACAAAACGGATTTTCTGTCCTCGTTTCAAGCTCTTGCTGCCAAACAGGGGTTTACAAAGAGAGACCTCTGGAGATTTCTCATACTTTTTGGCTTATTCTCCTGGTGTTCGTCTTAACAGAAATCAGCTGTTCTCCTTCTCACTTGTACAGTATTTGCAGAACAGAGTTGAGCATCTGGCCTGGCTATTATTAAAAATCCCGAGAACATCCTGCTCTGTTAGGAGAACACCACTGCTGGCAACAGAGGGACAAAGATCATTGGCATTCACGATTCCAGGGATCTGCCCGGATCATTCACTCTATTTTTCCTCTCTTTTACTCCTCTCCCTCTGTGGACAGAGCCATGGCCCTGCTTTCCTGTTTCCTAAGCCACCTTGTATGGCCCCGGAGCTGGGATAAGCCCTGTGTTTTCCTGGGAGACGCTCTCTTGCAGTAGTTGGATGCAACAGGGTTGTTTTAAGCTACTTTGGACGTCTTTGTTTCTTTTTTTTTTTCAAGGGAGGAAATGAAAAAGTAAACAAAGTTGTGTGTGTGCGGTGGGGAACGGGAGGGACTGCCTCAGTGTTTAGGCTCCAACTTTATTTTTAAAAGTACTCTAAAATTGGAGCCGGTAGGAATACCAACGAAGGGGTGGAGACCAGAAGCTGCTGAGCACTGGACTCCCATTGACTTGCAGCAGGGTTTTAAAGCCCGATGCCACGTTGCTTTCCCCACTCAAGGCACAGGGAAGGGAACATATTGCATCCAGAGGGCTTCAGGGTAGCCAGGAGAAGAAGCTCTTCCCTGAGAGGACCACTGGGCCCAGTAGCCCTGCTGAGGTGCTAAGCTTGAAGACATCAAGACCTGGCTACAGAAAGCCACTACTGACCGTATCTAGCGTTGGTGCTGGTGGTGGTGGTAGTCCAAGTAGGACATTGGCCTGGGTGATCTACAGAGGTGGCTTCCAACAAACATCCCTATGAGTCTATGCAGATAACAGTGACATTTTGGAGYTCAGAAATGCCGGCACCAAAAACCACCATGCTATTAATAGAGGGACTTCAGCTGATCTCCACTGGCGTAATCACCGGCTGCATTTGGCCTCGCGGCAAACATTAATCACCGGAGAGTTACCGCAGTGCATCGGCTCGAGCAGGGCTTGTTTGCTTTTCCTTAAGTGGAGGGACATCCTGCGAGCTCCAGCCTCTCGTCGTGATGCTTCTGGCAGGAGGCCGCGGCCGAGCGGCGGGTTCCCCGCTYGCAGCCCGAGTGATATCGGCCTTTTCCTTTTTTTTTTTTTTCTCCCTGCCCACCGCAAATCCAGAGCAAATCTGTTGAGACAGCACGACTTGGCCTTAAGTCTGCATTGTTTTTYCACCAGATCAGCAGTGTGGAAACTGGGTCAATTCTTCTAAACATGTGGTTTAGAAATGTGCTGTTTAAAGGGACACTGTCCAATGGCGTGAGACCAAAATTAGATTTGTGGTAAAGAAAAAAAAGAAGGTCAACGCTCTTTGTAAGCACTGAGTCCTTGGGATGCACTGACCAAGTAGGAGAATAGTAACTTCCCTGCTTTGTATTTAGGGAAACTGAGGCATAAAGAGTCCAAAGCTGCCCGAGGAATCACACACAACAATTTCCCAGCTACACAACCAAAGCTAATTCATCTCTTCTTTACAAGTTATTACCAACAAAATTGCAGGGATTTTGTTTTTATTTATTATCTAAACTGCAAAGCAACATGGGCAGGTACTGCAGAMGGGCAAGACAAGTGGCTCCAGCTGGGTAAAAGATGAAAATTAGTGGGTGCCGAGCAAGGGAATCCAGGTCCCTTGTTAATTTGCTTAAGTTTATAGTGGCCCGCTAGGAATATGGGTTGTAGCCGCCCTACAGCATTTTGTCCACCTGCAAGAAAGCAGCAGGGCAGAGCTGGGGACTTCAGTGATGCTGTAGGTCCCAAGYCACAATGTTTCCCTGCTGGACACAGTTGGATATTTTGGCCTTGTTCTCCTTGTATTTCATATCCTGATCTTTGAAGGGGGCTAACAGCTTCCTTGCAACCAAGGAGCTAAGAGATTGCCAGATGCCCAGGTACCCTCGTCCCAGTCTCCATAAGAGAGAGACTTTGCAGGAACAGCCCCATGCACTCCATCCAGCTATTACATACATAGACCTATAGATAAAAAAAAAAAATATATATAGCAACAGCAGGCTAAAGAGACCCCTTTTTAGTGCTACATATTCCTTTTTTCCATTGCTTTAAGTTCAGGCTAAGGCTTTTGTGCAAGTTGAAGCATAAAAACGGGCAGTTAATAGGCTCTGCTAATAGGCTGCCCAGGGATGGATTTCAGCCCCAAAAAGGGGTTTATTTTCTTGGCAAGTGATGGGCTCGGAAGCACATCGCCCTGCCGAAGCTGACTGGACAGTACCTGTCAGTTGCTGGAATATGTGACTGGGGTTATTTCCTTCTTTCTGCCAGTAAATAGCTCAGTGGATTATTTTATTTGGTGCTAGCACAGGGCTTGGTGCTAAACAGGGAGGTTGGCCCCTGCTCCATCGCTCTCCCCCTCTCCCCAAGAGCTTGTTTTAGGCACAGAGAAGTCTAACTTAGGCCGGTGGCTGTTGACACGTGGTTTCTTTGAGACCCTCCAGTGAGACCCTCCAGTTGCAGGCACAGGAAATTAAAAAGTTAAAGCCGAGGCCAACAGGGAGAAGCTGAGCGAGACGTTGCCCATTTTATGTTAGTGCTGGGGACCAGCCGGGGCCGGACACCAGTGACAGCGAGCTGCYCTGCGACCCCCTCCCAATGCAAGAGCAAGAGGCTACTTGGTGGCACTGGAAGGTGGGGAAGCCAGTGATGGTAGGAGTCAGTGGGGATTTTATCTCCTAAATGCAACTAAATGCTCATCTCAGCCCCATCACAATGCTCCATCCTAAGTTAGTTAGATCCTGCATGGAAAGGGATGCTAGGAAAAGAGGAAATATGCACAGAGCACATGCGCACYGGCATGCACGTCCGCACACACATGTCCTCTTGCCTCGGCACTGCTCAGTCTTCTGAGACTCGTTTTGCTGCTGAAGCCATAAGAATGAGAGGGGCTTTAAGCAGAAAGGGGGAAGCCAGGTACCAGCCACAGCCCAGACACGGTGCTCGAGAGGGAAGCACATGGGAGCTGCCATGGGGTCACAGCAGACGCTGCCCTCTCCTAGCCCACAACCCACTATCGGCAAAGGGGAAGGTGTCGGGTACCAGGACRAGATAGAAGGATCGTGGTGGCTCCTCAATACCCTGCCCATGGGCACATTTCATGCTGTCAAAGCTATTCCTCTGGCCTGATATACCAGGATGCTCCACAGCTGAATTCACACAATAATTCAGGTGGGTAGGGACCTCAGGGGATCTCCAGCCAAATCTTCTGCTCCAAGCAGGCCCAGCTATGGGGGCACAACAGGTTGTTCAGAGTTTTACCTGTCCTGCCCTTGCAGACCACCAAAGAGGGAGGATGTGCAAGTTCTCCAGGCTGCTACTTTACTGCTTGACCATTGTATCCTTGAATGAGCTTGAAGGATTAATGAGCATGAACATAAGGGATCCCTCTCCATGCCCTGACTAGCTGAGATGGGTTAACCTGCTGACCAGAGGTCAACAGAAAATCTTAGCACTCACGTTTATCAGGTAAGATCTCCTACAGCTCTTTTAATATAGCAATACGCCCCAGAGCATTGACTGTCTTGCTTGGCTCTTTGCCATTGGATGAAACTTCCCTAAAGTCAGGATCCAGATTCAGGTTGGAATGAAAGAGCCTTTGAAGAAACTCCAAACATATCTCAGTCTTCAGCCACCACGCACCAAGTGTGTAGGTCCACGTTAAAACAAACAGCACTCACGTAATTACTGCCATTTCACATTTCCTCCTTAAACTTCAGAACTAATGGTTTCTTGAAACCAAGAGAACCTCATTTCTTTCTGTGTAGACTTGCAAAATATCTAAAAAGGATAAGAACTTACTATGAAACCAGGCACAAGCTTGCAAACAACTGCTGTCACTTCCTCTCCTCCTGAAGACCGCTGGGTGAACTTAACATCACCATCATTAGCAACGTCTCCTTCTATCCCTAACACTAGGCAAAGGAAAAACTTGCCTSCTCCCAAGTCTCCTCCCTTTCCATATATCTTTCTCCACTTGGCAACCGGTTTTGCTTCAGGCCATGCAAATCACGCGATTATCTGCAACCGCATTCCTCAGGTCTGACCAGGCGGAGGTGGGAACAGTGCAACCCCAGTGCTGCAACAGTGCCAAAAATCAAAATCCCTCTCTGCTGCTGTAGGAAGCCCTTCCAGCTTTGCTTACACCTCCTGCTCTTCTCCCAGGGCCTTCCCGCCAGCAGAATGGTTCTGCTCAGGGCAGTTGTTAGGTTTCAGAGTCAACAGCAGACCAAGATGAATGCAGAAGTTCACACCTGAAGAAGTATTTTCAACCGTGTGCGGACTCAGGGAAAAGAAGCAAGATTCGAGATCGACTAAGAAGGTCTCCTTTATCCTCAGTAGGCCTGGAAACTTGTTTTTTATATTTTGTTGAACATTTGAACATTGCACAAATGGATGGGGCCACTGCTGGAGGGCTGCTACCACGTCCCACTGCCTACTTATTTTGCCAAGCTCCTGCCTGCTCACGAATATGAGGTGTGTGGCTACAGGGAGACAGCGGAAGAAAAAGCAGCAGAAAGGAACATTAACAAAAAAGCCATTTTATTGAAAATGAAATTCAAACTTCAAATTAATATTACAATCATGAGAAAATGCCAAACAATTCAATTTACAGTTGCAACATACAATACAAATAGTCCCTTTGAAGTTGAAGTAAACTGATCCACAATCATCGTCTGTGGCACAAAGCAGAATGTGTTTGTACAATATGTGCATGAAAAGCAAATCTCGGGTGACAGCATTTGAAAAAAAAAATAAAGCTTGTATTTACACAAAATGCTACAAATATTTTGTTCCAGCAGAAATTCAAGACTGGTAAAGCATATTTAACAACAACAACAAAAAAAATGGAATGTCACTCATATTACCTAAAACAAAGTTACTGCAGAAGTATGGTTTTGGCTGATATACTTAGAAGTACGGCATTTAAAAAAAAAAAAAAAAAAAAAAAGCAAAGAGTTATCTGTAAACATGGAAGTAAACAAACATCTAAAAAAGTTCTCAGAAAAAATGTTAAAATGAAATGCATTATATTTAAGAACAATAAGAACGTCGGGGGGCGGGCAGAGAGCTGGGCTCCGTGGGTCTCGTACGCCTGGCTGGTCCACGTGTGGGTTATTGCTTTCGTTGCTGGCTGGCGGGGCTCGAACCGCACGCGCTACGTGCGAAAGTGCAAAATTCTCCCCGCCGGGAGCGGGGGACCCTCCTGGGGGGCTGCTGGGCAGCGGGATGTGGGGCAGGACCCACCTGCGCCGCCCCGGGCTGTGGCTGCTCTTGCTCCTGCATCCTGCCCCGCGCGCGCGGCGAGGGGAGAAGGGGGCCACGCGCCTCCGCTGCCGCGAGGGCATCTTTGGTAGGATAAGAGAGCTGGGAAGTAGCGAAGGCAAATTAAAAAAAAAAAAGAAAAAAAAAACCCTTTTGAGACTCTCCGAGGAGCGCCAGGGGCTGCCGCTTGCCAAAGGAAAGGGCTGGGGCGCCTGGATGAGGCTCCTCTCCGGAGATGCTAAAATGTCACACGCTCTTGTGAGGTTAACTAGCTAACACCGCGTTGCTTTCTTTCCTCTTCTTCCTTTTTTTTTTTTTTTTTTTTTTTTTTTTTTTTTTTTTTTTTTTTTTTTTTTTTGTATTTTTTTTCCTTTTTTTCCCTCCTGAAATCCTGAATCGGGAGCGTTCCCAAGTGAACTTGGAAGTGTTGGCAAAAAGCTCGGATGTGCTCAATGTCCGTGTAAACCCCGGCCGGCTTTCCCGACGCACTGAGGGGCTCGGGGAGCACAGGACTCGCTCCGAGGCATCGGGTGGCACTTGGAAAAATCCCATCCGTGGCCTCGGACGTGGCTCAACCCGCATGTGAACGTCAGGCCCCACCGGGCTGGTTCAGAAAAATAAAGCGGGGCCACGAACCGAACGGTGCCGGTGCTGAGCGCAACGCAGATCTGCTCTACGCTGGATTCATCCAGAAATGAACAAACAAACAAACAAACACAAAGAAACAAGTGCTTGAATTTTACAACAAAGTCTTTAAAAAAGAAAAAAAAAAGAAAAAAAAAGAAAAGAAAAAAAAAGAAAAGAAAAAAAAAAAAAGAAGACAACTCTGGGTTGCTGCCTGCAGCCACTTTAACGTTTCAACACAAAAAAAAAAAGCACCCTAAAAATTATTTAATATGCATACAGTAAACCTTAAAAAGCCCTTCTCAGCAATAACAAATAATGTACAAATATAGTACCTTTTATTAAATAGGAAACAGCTTGCACTGGCAGTACATCTTTTTCTCTTGCCTACTAAACAAATAATAAAAAAAAAAAAAAGAAAAAAAAAGAAAAGAACTGAAATGTGTAACCAGACACTGGCTTTTTAAGTGCTGCTGAGACCGACAAACGTATTTTACAGTTACAAACACGCGGGCAGTGGTGYGCTTCAAGCCACCACGAGCCGCCAATAAATAGAATCAATTACAGCTTCCATCTTTGAAGGAAAACTAAGTATTAGGCAAAAAAAAAAAAAAAAAAAGTGTCTTACTTAGACTTTAAGCATACTTGGTATACAACCTTTAGAAGGCAAAGACTTTTTTTTTTATTTTTTCTTTTTTATCTTCTTTTTTTTTTTTCCCCTAAGGAATGGCACAAATTGGAGGCCAGGAAGGAGCAGGTCGATGGCAGCCGGCATCAGCTCTGGCCATGGGCCCCAGGGTGCAATTCCCGAACTCCCGTGCCCAGGAGAACCCGCAGGGATCCTTAACTCCGGAGCAAGCCCTTGGCTTGCAAGGAACCACCAACCCTTGGCATTTAATGCTCAGGATCCCTTGGCATTTAATGCTCAGGAGCGGCGAGGCCGCGGTGGGACCGTGTCGGTCTCGACGCGGGGGCCAGACCTGCTCTCCCTTGGCCCCATGGCCGGTGCCCAGCGGTGCCGCCGCGTGTGCACTTCTTAAAGCACAGTTGGAAACTTTGTTTTGAGAACAAAAATAAAACCAAAAAAAAGGTCAACATTCAAATCACGTTGCCGAAACAGAACGCTTTAAACAGGAATGTTTTTGAATTTCCAAGAAAAATCCTGGGAGAGGAAGAAAGCAGGTGAAGGTGGAAACCCCTTCATCCTTCCTGCTTTATTYTTTTTTTCCAGTGTCTCCACAACTATGGATTAAAAGGCAAGACTGTGTTGAAGGCAACCAGAGAGCTAACAAAATATAGTTTGAACACACTATTTCCTTCATAAGTTATATGAAAGGGTCCTGCATCCCAAGCCATGTGATGCGGACGGGCTTGGGTTGGTTTCATTGTTTTTAAATCTCACTGTAAACTGCTTCACACTGGAACTGCTTTTAGAGATGGATAAAGGCTTGAGGTTTATACCATTGCAGAAATGTAATAATTAAAAAAAAAAATACTTTTAGAGACCGAAGTCAATATATCATTACATTAAGAAACGTTTAAAGGGTCCAAATGTCATTAAATAATTATAAATATTCTTTTAAAGTTATATGATGATTCATGTTAGCAAACAACCTCAAATTTTACACATTTATAATTTAAAAAGAAAAATAAAAAAGAACATAGCCGAACACAAATACTATGTATACCAGTTTGGCTCTAGTAATATATATTGCCATTTTCATATTTTGCATAAGTAACAACGTTTTGCTTTTTAAGAGGATTTGGCTTTTTTATTTTTAGTTTTTGGTTAACTGCACGAAGGCAAAAGCAATGGAGGCCAAAGCAAAAAAGAAACTCCAGGGTTGTCTATCCTAACTCATTCTCTTGAAGTACCCCAAACCAAACTGAGAGGGGGGGGAAAAAAAAAAGAAAAAGCGACGAACACAGAGATGCTCCAACTTTCCTCTGCAGCAAGGCTGGGGGCGGAATTTGGGATTAGCTCTTTTCATCAGAACATATCATGGGGAGGAACCTCGCCCTTGGCTTGCCTCGTTACATGCACCCATGCAGGCCAGCCGAATTGCACTACGTCGGGGAGCAGCGTCCCGTAYGGTGCATGATTGCAGCTGGATCTGGAGTTCATGTTCTCTTTTTTTTTTGGAAAAAGAAAGAAACAAATGGACCACAGCCTTGGCCTTGCATCACTGTGTCTCTCCTCCCAGCTGGGGAGTCCGTTCTCTCCTCCTTGGAAAAAGAGCTCACTATTTAGCACGATGCTCTAGTCAAAAAAAAAAAAAATAAAAAAAGGAGGGGGTATTTTTTTTGCATGTAAAAACCTTTTTTTAAATATAAAACATGGCAAAAAGATTCTGGGGAAAAAAAAAGATATATATATGTGCTTTAATCCACATGATCTGAAACACGGGTCGTGGTGGTGTGTTGGTTACTCTCATGTTATTTATGGCCATTATCATTCCATCTACACAGTGACACATATCAATAAAACCTCTTTGAAAGAAAACAAAGCCAAAAAAGAAAACCCCCAAAATAACCAGGCACTTTGTAGTTAGTCGACCGTTTGTGTTTTTTTTTTTCTTTTTTTTTTCTTTTTTCTTTTTTTTGATTTTTGTTTTTTGTTTTTGGCTGGCGGAGGTCGGGCTGGGGCAGGAGCAATCTCAGTACGGCCTCCAAACGGACTCATCCATCCTGCCACTAGAATTCAAGACGGTTGGGGAGCTGCTGTGGCTGCCATCCGCCTCCACCCCATCACTCTGGTTGGGCAAGTTAGGGTTTAAGAGCGTGCTGCCGTTGGCCGCCGTGGTGCACGGAGGAAGCATCCGGGAAGGGGAGCGGTCCCCTCCCGGCACCATGGGGAACTGGTACGATCCCGACGAAGTGCCATAGTAGAGATATGGAGTGCTGCTGGTCTGGAAAGGTCCACTTTGGTTTTGGGAAGAGCCGGGGTAGGGTGGTGGCAGGTAGGTGTGGTAGTGAGTGGTTGCGGACATACCCAGTGACATGCCTGAGGTGACTGGCGGTGTATAGGTAAAGGTAGCTGGATAGTGCATTCGAGGGTTGGAGAAGCGGCTCTCAGTGAGGGATGAAATGCTTGTGAACTGCCTGGGATCTGAAAATGGGCCCAGCTCTGAAGCACCTAAAAAAATTATAACAGAAGATGGGGGAAAACAATTCTGTAAATACCGTTTTTTTTTTTTTTTTTTTTAAGCAAGAGCCAATAGCTGTTTTTTTCTTTTTTTTTTTTTTTTTTTTAAGAAAACCCCACTTCTTTTGGCCCCCGAAAGAACAGCAGATCATAGCAAATAACATATTGCAAGGAGCGCGTACCTGTCGCCTACAAGCACTGGGGCGAACGGGTCCCTGCTCTAACCGCGCCGATGCCCACGGAGGCAGCAGGGCTGCCAACCCGGAGTGTTCTCAAGCCACGAGCCTGGCTTGCAAAAAGAGCCACGGGATTTTCTCAAAAATCACGAGACTGATAGAAGAAAAACCGCATAAATATAAGGGTTGCTTTCTATTTGGTTCGCCCTCTGGCCTGTGAGCTCTGAGGGTGCACTCGCATTGCTGGCGTTTTGCTAGAGCCTCTCCAGAACCTCGGTCGTGGTTTTGATGAAAAATGAGGTTCACGCCTATGTGCGTGGGGGTTCAAGAAAAAAACAACGTTTTGGTGCAGCTAGCAAGAAAAGTCTGAGAACTGGCAACACCGAGTGTGCTCCACCACTGACATCGGTGGCGTTACACCAAGGTGCAACTTCCCATGTCAGCTCCACTCGCTCCAGTGAGGATTCACTCAGCTACCTTCCTACCTGCAAAAAATACAACTTGGTGCAGCCAAGGAGGATCAGAGTGGGACAGGCCAGGGGGCTGATAGGAAAGATGCAGATTTTACTTTGCAGCACAGCACGCGGAAGGCACAAGCCCAACACTTGTCCCATCGCTGCAAGAAGTTGCTTCTTCCACAGTCTGCTCAGCGTGGCCAAGCGAAAGAGCACAGAGTTTATGGCTCCTGAAAGTGCCTGGATGGTAACGCTGTGAATCTGATTCTAAAGCAAAGCAGGGGTGGGKGAGCTCAGCTCGCCTCCTTTTAATCCCACATCAAACGTGCTAAGTTTGGGAGCAGGACTGGGAAGCCGACGGGAGCAGCATGGGGACCTGCTGCGGAGACCACGGTGTGGAGAGCACGGGAGGCAGCGGCAAAACACGACGCCAAACGCCCACGGCCCCGGCAAACGGGATGCAGGAGAAGGGGCAGGGGAGGCAGGGAGGAAAAGTCTAATGTAAAAGCACGGCACAGATCGGAGGCAACCTGCAGCCAGTGTGCAGGAGGTATCTACAGAGAGGTGGAAAGAGCAGGGTTGAAATAAAGAGGGAAAAAAAATAAATGAAAAAGGCAGGAAATGCAATTGGCCTTTCCTGCGCTTCCCTGGTGACACTGCTATGTCTGCCCTCTCCTCAGGTTCACCTGTCTCTTTGCCAAAGAAGGTCAAATCTAATCCACTTCGTAGGAAACTACAGGGGCTTCCAGATGCCAAATAGCTGGTGCCAAACGGTGCAACCAGCGCTCAGGGYGTCGGCAGTACAGGCAACATCAGGCGGCACCTAAATGTGATGGAGGGGCAGAACCTGGGGGCATCTCAGGGGTTTAGGCTGAGAATCRGGGCTACATCCAGCCAAGAGTCCAACGGGTACAGCGGGAGATCCGGGCATGGTAATCCAGCTTTGCACGAAGCCTCGCAAGAACTGAGTTTAAACTCGTAGTAAAAGCCTGTTTCTGCCGCCGATGACAACGTGATTACGATTCCCTTTATCTGGAAGTGAATCAGTGACCTACGGGTGAATGGGTCTGTCTCCATTATCGAGCCCTCAAACCATAACACTCTGGAATGTAATATAACTTGTACCTTTATGGCAAACACTCTACTACTTGATGCAACTTCTTTCGTTCCCAACTGCAAACAATAGCCAGAGGCCATACCACCCAGATTCAAAGCTGTAATTTTGGAACGCCATCCTTTATATTGTGAACAGGTCTGATACGTATCTGGAAATATAAGGTTATAGCATAATTTCCCCAGCTGTTCAAAAGGCTGAATTTCAATCTGCTACTGCTTATGCCTTTTTTTTTTTTTTTAATTGTTATTGCAACTCTCCCAACATGAACAGAGTTGCTCTTAGTTTACCCTGATAGAAGCCAAACAAGCCTTTTAGAATCAAACGCAGAATTAGGATGAGTCTAAGGGTGTAGAGCACTGGTATGGTTTGCTTCTTTGCAACCAATCCCCCTTTTCTTTAAATGAAAAAAAAACCCCAACACTATCAACACAGATTTACCTGTGTAAAGCAATCTTTTTCTCAGGGCTCCATCCAAATATTATCTGGATGAGAGTTGCCAAGAGATCATGCCGGTGTTGCACAAGGCAGCATGTGCTCGCCTCCCTCGGCATTTCTAACGTGGGCTGCAGACCTCCATCCACAGCCTAGTAAATCTACACTTGTTTGTTTTTACGGGGGCTTGTAAAGTACAGTCCTATTTACCCACAGGCCAAATAACCCCTTCCTATCTCACTCACGGCCGGCTCTGCCCCACTCCTGAGCGCTGGCTTCACCATCCGCCAAACACCTTCTGCTCTCTTCCTACTTTTCCTGCTTTCGGTTGCATTTTGCTCCTTCAACAGCCTTCTGCATCTCCACTGTGCAAACGTACTTTTTTTAGGAGGCTGATCAGGACAGCTTTCCATTCACCCCTCACTCCTAAAAAAMCTTTCCTGAACAAGTCTAGAAACTTTTAAAATTGCAAAACCACAGGTTTTTGCCTTCCTCATTGCTATGTAATCGCAGTGCTGCTATTTCCTCCTTCTCCTCTCTATGCTACCTCCTCCTCACGTGTTAAGGTTGACTTAGGTTCTAACCTGCAAACCCCAGATGCATATTCATTTATACACATACAGCTCTTTGCAGGACTGGGAGCATAAACAGCTCTTGTGGGTATGTAGCCCATCTCCGTATCTGTACTTGCACATAATTGGCAGTGTCRATGGGCAATACAGTAACATGCAAGTGCAGGTAAATAATTTATTTACTCCTCTCCCCAGCGGGATTAAAGATTTATGCTAATTTTTCCGCTGTCAGAGCAAGAACATGGTTTGCATCTGTGACTTCCCACTCTCGTGATCGCTTATATTAAACTGGTGCAGTCCGGCTCCTCTGMTCCATCGCGGCTGCAGAATTGCCAAGGAAGAAGAAAAGAGTCTTTCTTCCATGCTACCAGAAAAAGAAAGCAAACAAACAAGAACTCCAASCCCCCAAAATATGGAAACAAGCAGCAAACGGACTTCTTTTTCCATACGACTGGATCAGTCTGTGGTGCTTGTCAATATAAAAGCAAAGGAGACCCTTTTCACCCAAATCATTCACATCTAATGGTGCACAGGGCAAACTGCTTTTAAATTTCCTAGGCAGATTCCTCCCTGGCATAACCTGGTACTCAAGTTTTCTCAGAGATAAACATTTAGAGCAGAAATGCGGTAATGCTAATATGCCAATATATATGCTAACGTACCAGATTGAAGAATACTCTAGTGTGTTTCATATTTAGAGTAAGAACAATTAAAATTCCATGTGGTTTCACTTATTTTGATGCAGAAGCCTCATTAAAAACCCTAGACTTGGGAATTTGCCAAGAGCAGCCTGGTCTCGCGTTCGCCCTCAAAACACCATTTTACCTGTTGCACCTTTGCAGCTGCGCCGGTTACAGCCGAATGCCTACCCTGGCCATTTCTCTTTTTTTCAGTTTACAGATGCCAGCTAATGCCAGTTAATGTTCATTTCTCAATTAATAAATGGTGCTTGTGGTTTACAGAAAATAAGGCAACAAATTTCTGCCAGGTTTACAGYACTTGGGCCAATCACTTCCAATTATTAGAGGCCATAATGTACCGTGACGAGGTTAACTCCTTGTGGGTGCAGCAAGCTGACATACACTTCAAGGGGTTGCAGGATAATTTTGTAACTTAGAAAAACTGCAGTTCGCTGGAATTTGGTTATTTTATATTTTAGTGTCCCTACAAAAAAAAAAAAAACTTGAACTTACCCAGTATGTCTGATAGGGAACAAGACATGGGGAGCACATCAAGTCAATACATAACTACTAGACGCAAGAAAAGACAGTGGAGAAGTCACTAAAGAGACTGTCTCCAAGAAATGCAGCTAGACATGGCTAAATATATCACCAGTAGCTAACTTATTTAATGGTATTTTATCCAAATGATTTGCTTGTGTTTTGRACAAACTCAGTTTTAAGACTTTTGCTGGAATAGACACTAGATGTTGTGTTCCTTGTTCAGTAGTTCAGGTTGGGCTGGGATGTAGCACAAATTGATCTATTAAAGCACTTTTTTTTCTTTTCTTTTCTTCTCTAACATCTATGCCTATGAGTTATGTGTACAGCTTGGATTACTTACAGAAGATACTATCGCCTCGTATGAAGTATGCCACACACTTCACATTAGGAGACGATTTTCAGTTTCCTACAGCACTGCCAAACTTTAAACATTCTGGCTGAAATTGTCCATGCTGGGCGTCTGTCTCAGGCTAAATTGTGATTTATGGATTTATTTGTTTTGAAAATTTCAGCTGAAACTCTTCTGCTGGGAAAAATATATTGTTTTACTAATCTTAAATTCTGAGAAGTCTTTCTTTGAAAAGCTGTAGCAGCTCCATGCTTTGAAGTAAGGACTTGAACTTTAGAATAGGAGTGGCTTTTGTATGAGAGATGTTGCCATGAAAAGCCAGCCAAATATGAACAAATTATAAGCATTCTGCCTAAAAATGGGCAGAAGAGTCTGTGCCCCTGCAAAGACATTTGCCCAGAGCCTGGAATGGAAGCCAGGATTCCTGAGGCTCAGCATTTTCTGAAATGCCAGCAAATATTTGTGAAATATAGGGACAACCCCATCTCTCCTAGTGCCAATCCAGACTGAGAATCAAGCCAGCATTGCCAGCCCTTTGCTCCATTAGCTGGGAGAGTGGGAGTCTGCATTAAAGGGTTCAAAGGATGATAGTCCATGGGGATGCTGTTATGATAATTACAAAGAGGGATTTGGAAAGGTGTGTGTGTGTTTTTTTTTTTTTAATTATGAGCAAAAATACATTAACAGAGTATTATTAAGGTTACAMCGTCAAGAAAAGAAAGCTAGGAAATGTCAGCATTAATGTTGCTCTTCCACACACATTTCAGTACTGCATTGAGTTGCAGGAGAACATGCTTGTTCTTTCACACGGTCCCTCTTGCCCACAACTGGATCACCTCTAGAGACACCTTGGAGTTGGGCAATCAAGAAACTGTTGTCTGAATATTCCCAACCTCCATTATGGAAGAACTCAAGAGAGTTGAAGTGAACAAGGCCAGGGAGATCTGGCTGTTTCTCTAGGCAAACTGGACATTAAACTGTATTTTACACATGCTCCCACTTTGGGTCCTCCCTTTAGAGGACGTTTCCCATCAGTGGTTGCTGACAGCACCTTCCTCCTTGTCTGGTGCCCAGCAAAGGCACTGGCCTTGATGTGCATGGGTGCTGAACTCTCCACAGGAACTCAGCTCTGAACTTAAGGCCAAATACTCAGCAAAAAAAGATAAYGCTGTAGGTGATGCAAAAAGGTGCCCTGAATTACACTGTGACCCAGAGCTCATGTCTCAGGACTCTGGTGAAACTGAGCTCTTGGCAATTTTGCCCTCTTTAAGAAACTGCATAGCAACCCTACAGCACAAATGTTAGAGCAAAGACCATGAAGAAATTAAGAATTCCTTCTTCAGAGAAGAATTTAATGCTCTGCAATAAGTAAGGCCTGGGGAAATGCAAGCAGAACAAGAAGAAAACCAAATACTGAGGAGCTGCTCATTAAGTTAGCACTGTCCATCCTGTGCACTGAATGAGACAGGAATCCCGTGGGAAAAGTATCATGTGATCCTGTAATTAAAATCTGTAATATAATGCATAAGCAGAATGCGGCTGATTTAAAGTTGCACAGGCAACATTAGCACAGAAGTTTCCCAATTTCTGCTCACTTAGTTTTGTAACCCTAAGAATCCTTTGCAATGTGTTGGGATGGGGGGTAGTAATTATTTGTTAGCGGCAACTTGGTTTTCCCCAAGTATCTTTCGGCTTTGGCGGCAGGGCTGTATTTTGCTGTTGGTTTCACATGGCACCCCAGGAGCAACAGCACCTCTCGGGCAACGCTCCTCGCTCCCCATTTGCCTTTTGGGATCACTGTGCTTCACCGGGATGCTCGTGACCTCCTCTCCTATGCAATGGGGTGTGTTAAAACGCCCTTTTCCTCCCTTTAACTCGCTGCATTCACTCAGCAAGTTAAAAAAAGAAGGAAGGAAGGAAGGAAGGAAGGAAGGAAGGAAGGAAGGAAGGAAGGAAGGAAGGAAGGAAGGAAGGAAGGAAGGAAGGGAAAGAAAGAAGAGAGGTGCTTGACTCGATTTTCCTCAGCTTCTTTTCCCCCCTCTCTGTGCGGCGGCAAGCTGGTCCCCCAGCGACCAGCGGTGGCAGCAGAGGTGTGAACTGGCCCCCCTCCTCCTTCCTTCACCTCGACAAGGTGTTAACTTCAAGGTCTAGTGGGGACCATTTAAGCAGCCCCGTTATGGAGCACGGCAGCCTTGCAAAACCCCGCTGCGGGATGACGGGCCGCTCAACCCCTGCCGAGCTGCTGCCTTCCTCCCTTTGCCTGGCCTGGCACGGAGGCGACGGTGTGTTGGCACCTCCAGTAATCCCCACTCATTTACCCGTAGCTGTTTTCACGGGATTTACGGCGCAGCGCCTAAGCCCTTTGCTGGGAGAAACACCCCATAAATGCTGTAATGAGCATCGACTGTTAAAGCTCCACTTGGGCAACAAAGGAGAGTGTTTCCCAGGCTGGGCTGTCTCGTGGGTTAGCAGCAAACTGGGGAGTTTTGCGCTGTTGTAGCCTGGGCTCCCTCACTACCTGCCCTGCTGCCTCAATAGGACTGTTCTGATGGGGCAAATKCATGGGAAGAAAGACATTTTCTTTAGGCATCTAACTCTTGCTGCACATCCAAACRCAGGTCATTGCTGTCTGCATCTAAGAGATTGCTTATTTTTTCAGCAGCAGCATGAATAAGGAGAAAGTCCTGCCCGACACGGGGAAAACTAACAGCAAAACCTCAGTTTGGTGCAGAAATGGAACCATGACGAGCACCGATGGCCACTGTTACCATTATGGAAGTTGCATCTGGCAAAGCTTCATTTCTAGGGGAATAATCAACCTTTCCAACAGGAGCCACAGGAGGGGGACAAATTGCCACCTCGTAAAGCACATAGGCTTCTCTTTGGGACCTCTGACTTGGACTTCACCTACACGCTGGGCCTCCTCCGACCTCTTGGTGGCTGCTATTGCATCTCGGCAGCGCTYGTCTCCAGCTGGAGATACAGGCAGAAAGGTATCGGGTTCATTTCAAAARCCTCTGTTTGTTTAAAGTCTTGAGCAATCTGTGCACTACACAGGAAGTGAAAAGAAGAAAAAGCAAATGATACTTCCTGGAAATAAAGTGTAGCAACGCTGCAAAGAAGCCTTGCACAAATGCACACACGTCTCTCCCTGCTCAGTTTTCCACAGGTTTTCCTGCCAGAATTTCGGTTGCTGATGTTTTTCACAAGCCCCAAGTGACAGACCTTGGAGGGAACACTTGAGACTTTCCTTGGAGRGCAACCTAAGCGGAGGTGTCTACACCAAGGGGGTAAAACCACAGGGCTGAGATCTGCGATGAACGCACACTACCAGGGAGCTGCAGTGCAGGAACCCTATATGAGTCCAGTGAACAGCAAGACAATATACACTATACACTGGGGTGAGCAGTCTACTTTATTACTTTTTTTTTTTTTTCAGAAAAATGTGCCTTAACTATCCAGTATAAATATTTGTTTCCAGTGTTGTCATGAATTGTACTTTTCCACTGCAACTCAGAAATACCATCCGATCCTTGAGCAGGCGCAAAGAAACRACGTCTTGCAGGGAAGGGGGAGAGACAGTAAAAGCCCTTAGTGTTTCTCCGCGTCTTAGCCCTTGCCACCCCTCCTGCCCCTTTCCTGGCCAAAATGACCTTGGTAACTCTCGCTTTTTGCCTCCTGAGGAAGGGAGGCAGTGGATCGTTTGCCGGTTCTTGATTAGGAGCTTTTAAAGGAGCTGGGAAGGACGATAATTCTTTGAAACTGGATCTACTGTAGGATGGGAGCCAGCACGCAGGACACCGTGTCTTTCAGCGCGGGCCACACACAGTGCCACTGCAGTCATCTGACTTCTCTGTCACATCCTGAAGCCATTTCCAGCTCGTGTGCGAGTTTGTACTCCCATTTAGAAAGAGGATGGGATATATTGGGAACACACATATGGAAACACTTTCAGGGAATCAGTTTCCATGAAATCCATAATGAGCCAAGTGGCTTCAGATGTGGCAGCGTGCCTCAGATTAGCCAAAAAAAAAAAAAAAAAAAAAAAAAGGAAATAAAAAAAAAAGGGGAAAAAAAAAAAAAAAAAAAAGAAAAAAAAAAAAAAAGAGGAGGACAAATCTATCCTTTCAGCCTCTATTTTGGTTTCCAGAAGGAAGAAAGAATAAAATAATAAAATTATTAATGACTGACAACTACCCAAACAGGGAGCCATGAGCAGCAGAAGTAGAGAGGGCTTTTTCCTCGCTGCCGCCCGAGCCCAGTGGCAATCTGGCTGTTGAGGAAGGGACACTGAAGGGAGCAGGGACAGCCCARGCCGTGGCTGGACCGGAGTGAGCAGGCGGCACATAGGGACATGCAGTGGCCTCTCCGTGAGGAGATGGAGGAGCCGCGAGCGCCAGCTCTGTGTCCACGGGCTGCGTCCTCCCATCGCTGCCTCTCGTGGCAAATGCCACGCGTCGTCCCTGGCCTTTCAACGGGGCTGTCTGCGGCAGCAGGGAACACCCCAATGCGAGAGGAGACGGCCGTCAACATGTCCGAAAGCCACCGTGAAAACCACGGCAGCACCGCGGAGCGCAGAGCCTGGGCCTGCTCTGTGGCCGGGTGCGGCGATGCCGCGCAGGCCCCGCTCGCCTCAGCGGGGCTGGAGGTGGGATTGCTCCGGCCGCCTTCCCGCTCGAGCCCGGCCCGCGAGCTAACTCAAAACTCCTGCGCCGAGGAGAAGGGCTCCTCGCGAGTTTGCCTTGGCTTGCCTTTCAAAGCGCGCTCTGTATATTTTAGAATATGGAGAATTCGCCTTTGATTCCAACCTCACTCGCAACAATAGACAAGCGAAGATTTCTCCGCTGAGCGATTTAAACAAAAACAAACAGCTTTGGTTGCCCGGGCCTTGTTCTCAAAATGCGCTTTTTTTCTTTTCCTTTCTTTTTCTTTTCCTTTTTTCTTTTTTTTTCCCAGAGAAAAAGCAAACCCTTGCAAATCATGACGCTTCTGGCAAAAGCTAAAAACGCGCAAATTCAGACACTGCATTTTTTTCCCCCCTCTGACGTGAACAAAACAACAACATCCCCGGAGGAAGAAAGAGTCCATCCTTGGCCTCTCCCCCACACTTTATAAGAAAGACAAAATGCCCCAATCTAAATGATTCTCCTCCAAAATAGCCATTTTCTCCTGGAGTCCCAATTTCACCCTCAGTCTCTGCCCACTTCCAAATCCATTACGTTATTTTTTCACTCTTCCTGGCCACGAAAGCAGTCGCCTGTTCGCAGAGCAGAAGACCAAGAGGGCGACCAAACTGACACAGATCAGGGAGTTCCACACCCAGACAATGGCGATGGATCCCATTGCCATAGTTCTGCCAAAATAAACAATCTCTGGATCCCGGCGAGACGACTGGGACAAGACTAGGAAGGCACTGCTGCCTTCCATGAAGAATTTAGCAGCAGGAAAACACACTGTTGGACTGCAAGCAAGTGGGAAAAAATCACCAGGAGTGGGAAAAACCCACCAGGAGATGGTGAGAGTTTCTTCCTCTGTACAGCACCAGGACAGGCGAGCACGCACTGACTACTGAGCTGTAGTGCCAGGCTGGACAACGTTTTCAAAGACACCAGCGTGACTCAGAGCACTCATAAAGGGAATTCAGGGAAGCTAAGGGAGTGTTTAGATGCCACAGAGAAGCACGAGATGTCCCCGAGCCGAACCACCTCAACAGGGCAGAGCCCATGTGCGAGAGCACGAGAGGTGCTCTCTGCCCCCGCTTTGACGTGCAGAGCGGCGCTGGTTTCACAAAATACGGGCTTTTCAATATTAACCATCAATATTCCATTCAGCAAAAGCAGTGTAAATYCCCCATGTGGATTTACGCATCCCTCTGTGGATTCGGTTCAAACCCAAACTGGCTTTCTTGCTAAGTTAGGGCAAACTGCTGCGGGCGAAATTTCAGCCCATTATAAACAGCATTGCCATTCATAAGGCGAACGGCAGCTTACACTAGCCTAGCTTTGAATACTTCTAAATAGATGCTCCTTCTCCATAGTGTAAGCTCTGAATATGCTTTTTATCCTGCCAGGAAGCCAGTGATGAGAAAGACTCTGTTATTACAGACTTTGGTCTGGTTTAGCTCACATCATAAACATGTTTTAGGTTTTTGGCTATATGATACCTTATGCTACTGCTGTACGCTACCTTATATTGTACCAGCAACTCAAATCACTACTGATGGCCCAAAATCAAGTCAGCACATGTCAGATAAACCACAGAAACAGCACACATGCGGGGTTTTAGCCCAGGGTAAAAGTGAGAGATGCTACTATTTTGTGGAAGAGGATTAAGTCTCACTCCCTCATGCTTGCTACAGGCTGTAGAAATGCAAACCACTACCCAGTCCCAACGGATGCATGGCATATTGTCAGGCAGGATGAATTGACGCACCTCTCAGTTAGCTTAATTTCCAAAGAGCTCTCAGGTAACTTCTGATCAGTTAGTAAAAAACAAATACTGTAGAGACCCTCTACAAGATAACTGGATCAATTTTGTTCTGAGATTTAGAAAAGTCACCTACCCACTAAAGCTGTTAAAGGGAGTTATGTTTTTTCCAGTGTTTTCTGATTTGTTTTGTGACCCTGGACATATCATTTGATTTTCCCAGCTAAGTTTGCTTGGTGTGGATGTATTAATGCTTCATACTATTCAAGTGACAGTAATGCCACTTGGGAAACAGTCTGAAAACCTCTGCTTGAAGATGCTATAAGATTAAAGCAAAACCCACCAAAAATATTTTTGATGCACCCATCTGCAAATGAAGACAAATGAAGACAAATGAAGACAAATGAAGACAAATGAAGACAAATGAAGACACACACACAGAAGCTGGTTAAGCCGAGAAGCCAGGCCTTGTGCTCAAAGTCCACAGCAGCTGGAACAGTTTCTTACACAGGCAAGAAGCCTTTCTTAAAAACAGTGCCAAACCAACCTGGCCCACCTACATTGCCCAGGCCAAACTARGAACTGATTGGGTTTGGATTCTCCTTAAACCCACCTTCCTATCTAATTATGGAATCTAATATGATGGCTCCTAACTGCACTGTGGTGGTGCTTAGATCCTCCCCTGYGCTCCTTTTCCCCCATAAAAAAAAGGCATGGGTTGGCTTTTAGCATGTATCAAAATGAAATCAAAAACAAGCAAAAATCCCTTTAAAGACAGATATTTGAGAGGAAGAGGGAAGAAAAGGGAAAGAGAAGTGCCTTTTTTCCCCCTGCCAGGATTCTTCTGTGGCTCCTCCAGACCTGCCAGTATCCACATCACAGTTCCCTAGGACTTCCTCCATGGGAGACGCTCTTCCAATGAGGCATTTCATCTCAGGGTTTTGGGTCAGCCGACCTCCTGGTGTTTTTGAGGCACTTGCTTCCTTTCCTATTTGGTAAACCTTTGAGAAGGGCTCATTTKCAGACAGAGTCCCTAGTCCAAATACCATTTTTTTGCAATCTGTGCCCTAGATGCTATTTAAATGTTTATGCTTTTTCTCACAGAGATTTCCACTCTATACCTTCCCTGATAAACTCTTTATAGCTCCATGTCCATTCATCAGTCAGAAACTTCTCTGCAGCAAACACTCTCATTTTATAGCCAGTAGTCTAGTTCAGAAGCCCAGGGGTATTTTAAATTATTCATAAATCTCCCATCACTTCTCAAGCATTTTTCTTATATTTTTTTCTGCAATGCTAGTTATGATATCCTTGGCTTTTAAGCTCATTTAAAAAAAAAAGAAAAAAAAAAGGAAATATTTTAATCATACCAAAATTACCTATTTCAATCAACACAATTTTCTGGCTCAGATTTTTTCTTCTTTGGGACATGGTTTTATTTTTGTTTTGAGTGGCAGCAATACATGTAGCTGGTTGGCCACATTTAACAAGAATAACTTAGATATTTCATTCTGCTACTGTTCAGAGAGGCACAGATCATATTATCTCCTGAGGTCTCTGTCTCTCCCATAAGGCTATAATTCTATAAATTTAGACAGAGATTTAAACCCGCAGCTTCGAAAATCCCTAAGCTTGGGGATATATATTCTCTGTTTTTGTAGTCTATAGGAACTAAGCAAGCACGTTTGGCTCTTCTGAGAAGGTGGATCCTCTCCTGGACTAACCTGCTGGGGCTGATTTCAAGACCTTCTCTTACYCTTTCTGATAAAGATGCTGACCTCAATGCCAACTGGCTCCTGATGCCAGCCCCTTCCTACAAGTTGAAATGCACAGCTTTGTGCTTTCATCCATGCTGCTGCTCAAGTCTGGACAGAGGTGAATATCTGCAGGACATCTCCTTACCCTCCTTCCAGCTCAGATTCTCTCCTGATTGATGCTTACTAAAACCTGCCCACTGTGACTGCTGTCATGTTGACAGCATTTTGACATGTCTCTGGCTCTCTTTGCCTTTCCTCAATTTCATTTGATCAAACTTGAGTTGTACTCAGAGTCAAAACTCTAAAGGGACAGGGATGATCTTCCTGGATTGYTTTTTTTCCCCTCATTCTGTAATTGCCTAGTGCCAAACACCACGGGATCTATGGTTCACAGTTCCAGGTGCCACCACAATACAAATAACGTCACCGGCTGCTCTATAAGGCATAGTCCTCAGTGATCGCAGCGATTCCATTAGCTACTCACAGACAAAAACATTGCTTTGATCAGTGAATTGCACTGTCTGTAGCAGACAAATGGAGATGTTCCAGCAGCTGTCCAAAACCTCCCACCTGTCAAAGAGATTTGCAATGCAACCTCGAACACACGGAGCTGTCAATGTGCCCAGTTCTTGGATATCCTCTCCTTTCAATCCCATGTTCAGCTTTCAATACAAGGAGGAACACATGATATAATTCCAATACAGAATTATACAAAGCAAGCTGTGTTTTTACAAACAAAATTCACCCCTAAAATATGTAGCTCATATACTTGATCCTGTACAGTTTTTCCCTTGGGCTTATTCAGAGTTGAGTCAATTATGTTTTCAGTACAAGTTCAGCCTAATAGTGTAAACTAAAAAAAGAGGGACATTACCTTTAGCTGCAGGCTTCATAATATTCTACCATCCCGAGAGCAGCTATTAGCATAGTAAATAAAGCACTTATTTTGAAGAAGAGTTCACAAAACTGCTAACTACAGATAGCAATAGCCCTACTAACCATTAGTAGTAACTGATGTAAACCATGCATGTGGCATCACCAACAACTTTGAGCTCACATATAGACTCTTTCCAACTCAGCTACCTGATAGAGGCAGTATAGGTACCACTACTAATGCATATGTACCACTGACCTCTTCCTCTTGGTGAAGAAATGTGAAATCAACAGGCAAAAGCACCAACATGAGATGCTCTACCATCACTGCCTTCAGAAATGATCTGTCTTAACTACTCCGGACATTTTTTTCTCTGGTGCTCCCCTTTTCTCAGCACTGTTGCTCCTCTTTCTCACAGGAGCCCAAGGAGATAACAGCTTTCTCTGGCTATCTACAGCTGGCATTTCTATATTGCTTGGCAAAATAAGGTAGTATGGAAAACATTAATGGCCACCACGGTAAAAAAGGTCAAACTCCCCCTCCTCTGCCTACACATATGGATTACCCCAACCTTGTGACAGCTTTAATTCCCTGTAGCACTTTCAGGCACGACTGCTCTTTGGCCTCATGTGTCTTGGTATCTGCAGCCAGCAGCAGGATCTGCTTTTTCTGCAAAAGTGTGAGCCCTAACTTCTGGCTCCAACACATGATGCTGTAATTGCTGTTTGGGTGGTTAGAGAGATCYTGGAGAAAAACAGCCAGGAGGCAAGAAGGTGACGTGGCCAGGACAGGGCTGATGAAGYAGCACACCAACTCCTCTATTCCTCCATGAGATGCCTTCAAGTATCACAGAAAAGTTGTGCACAATTTTTTACCAAAACCAACTTCATGCACTGGTTGCACTGCCTATTCTGAGCTTCAAGGGTTTAGCTTCAGCTCAGTTTCACCTCTTCTTGTAAAYCTGCCCGAGGAACAACTATGGATGTGGTGATGGGATCTGATACACAAAGGGGCCACGGGCTGAGCTCTGAGCCGTGATTTCCTCTTTGGATTCAGTGGAGCAAAACCACTGGCTAAACCTGGAGAGAAAAAGCTTCACTGGCTACAGCTGCGTTTCTTAAAAGGAATGCTAAAATAGTGCATGAAAATTATAGTAGGATGCATACCCTGCTGCCCAGGAACACTCTTCCTGTAACTTCTTCTAAAGTATGGGTGAAGTCTAACAGCAAGGTATTACATTCATTTCACTTGTTAAACTCGGAGAGACTTTATAACTGGGCTAATATAAAAGCAGGGAAAATCCCAAAGGAATTGCAGAAGCCACTGGAAAATGCTTTCTCAATACATTTTCTTTTTTCAAATCGCTTGGAAAAGTAGCTTCAAACTATCTCTGCAACCAAAAATAACTCCTCCTCAACCGATACTGCAGGATAGACTTGCCTGTTGAGGGAAAGGTTTGTCACAGAATTTCCTCTCTTCAATATATCGTAGTTGACTTGAGCAAACAGAAACAACCAAAATATTTTTGTGCAATCCCACTCCAGCCCCCTTAGAAGTTAAACTCTCCGATACCACATCCCACAACATCCAGCTCCAGAGGCTTCTGCCATTTCCCAAAGAACCATCACAAAAGCCTTCTCTCCYATACTTCTCTTCCTGTATTATGGTCACCTCCACAGCAAAATTTGAGAAGCTACTCGAGGCACAGAACTCCAGAAACCACTCCTGCAASCTGGCACATAAAGATATAGCCCTTCAGATAAGTGGAAACTAAAGCTAGAGAAATTCAGACGAGTAATGAGACTCGCATTTCCAAAGGGAGCTTAGTTAACAGAAGTTGCAGTGGATTTTGCTTCCCTGTAAATTCTTAAATGCAGACTCAGAGACTCTTTTTTTTTTTTCGTCAAAGGTTATCCTCAAGTTCAAATGAGAGCTAATTTGGGGAAGTCTTACTGCTGGCTTACGGAGGAGATCAAAGCAGATGACCATGTGTGTTTCGCTGTATTAATAACCTATGGATCTATAGATCTGTGCAAAGCTCCTTGTATTAAATTAGCCCTGGCAGCACCTCCTTGATAGCACATGGGGCCGGGGCTCAGTGCCCAGCGTGGGGAGCCGGGGCTTTCTGGGTGGCTCCATGGGACAGCCCTAGCAGTGGGTGCTCGCTGGGACACCCGTTCTTAAGGATCCCATCCCATCCCAAGCTTGAGGAGGGCAGGTATCACCTGCTTTGATCCCTTCCTGGGCTCTTTTTGAGTCAGTCTGAAGGCAATATTAAAAGATTTCCAGATTAGTGTCCCCAAATACCCTCCCTTTATGAATATGAAATATTTCCTTCTCTCTTATTAGCATCCTTTATGATCCACGTGAAGGTGTGTGCCTTCAATTTATCTCATTCCATCTTCCTCAGCTTCCCTGCCTACACGCTCTTCTTTTGTACAGTCAGAGAGAGCTTGAACCACTATTGCAGCTCTTCTCTTTCTATCACCAGGATTGGCCATGCCCTTCATAATCTTGCAACCAAAGAGCTGACATGACTGCAGTTTCCTTCTGCTGCTAAAATACGTACTAAGCATAGAAGAGATCTGGACACCTGTAAAATGGGGTCAATCATTACTTGCTAAGTCATTTCAAACAAGTGCTGCAAAGCCCTCCTAGGCTCTAGGGCTGCATTCTTGGTGCACAGCTAGCCAAATTTTGCATGGCCAGAAATGGGAGAAAATTACACCGAAAGTCAAGGCAGCAACAGCTATGCAACTTTTGCAACTAACCAAATAAAATTCAGGGTAACAAAGACTTAAGGACACAGTGTTAAAGCAGAACGAGCGATTCTGATCAGCACTCTATCTGATATCCGGCATGGAGCAGATCAGAGCTGCACGTGCAGCGCTTGCTTCCCTCCTTACACAAGCACAACCCTCCACAACGGTCACCTCCACTGGCTCCATCCTGAGATGTCCTCTCAGCTGCATGTCCAGCAACCTTCTGGCTTTGCCTACTTCACTGCAGTCACTAAGGTCCTTACTSGATCAGGTCCCATATTTGTAAGCGACTCTGGGGGAGAAATGAGCTCTATAAAACATCAGTGACCTTTTTGCTCCTGGTGGAGCTTGGTAGACATGGTTTGGAGATAGGCAGAACAAGAAGAGCTACTTTGGGCAGCCCTGATAATTCTACAAAGCACGGTGCTAGGTGACACAGGAGAAGGAGATATCATATGGGTGGACAACCTGGTCCCTCAAATTAGTCGTCTTTCTAGGTTGAAAAACACCAGAGATCCCACCAGGAGAACACCAAAATGTTGTATAAGGGTGAAACAAAGAGCTTGGTCCTGCAGACTTCCAACTAGGACTTTATTGACCGTGCTAGGAGTGCACATACAGGTAGTGACTCAGGACATGGCCCTTTGAAAGCCTGGAAGAGAGGGCCCTGTTGCCCCACTAACAATTAGCATTTTGTTTACAAAACCCAGCCGAGTCAGTAAGAATAATCATTACAAAACATGCTCAGACTGTGATTCCGGTTTAAGTTAATATAATTTTAATGAGTTCTTCAGAAACGGCCTGGCACTTATGGAAAATTTCCTTAATTAATATCAGGCCCTAAATTAGTAATAAAAAAAAGCTCTGAATATCATTTGGTCCCAAGCTGGAACTAAAGTATGTTTTGGCATCATTACTAACTGTTAGCAGCAAGTTCTGGAAACAGATGCAAATCCTGATATGTGTCCTAAATATAAAACACATTGCAAAAAAAAAGCTCAGATAAAAATATATCTATACATCCACATATATTTGAGTGTGCTATTTCCTGCCTATATCAGCAACAAATTTACTCCCTTTAAGAGCATTCCACTTGTTTCTTCCTTTCTGTATGTTTTACATTGCTTATTTCAGGAATAAAATTCTTTGCCTTCCTTTTTTTCCTGTTTATTTCCTTTCCTAACAGCAGTTTTAACTGAGTGAAAAGGGCTTAAAGACATGYATTATAATATTCAAACTTTTGCAAATCAGGGCGCTTGTTTTACCGCCTAAATATGGGTATAGTTGCCTAATTTGAGGCCACCCACATTGGAAAAATTTGGCCTTCATCCTTGAGGTAGAGATCATGCAACATATCTCCTGGACAATTGCTCCAATGAGAAATTTTACCCTGGAGACAAGTTCCTACTGAAATCCTACACGTCAGTGCCAAGGTGCTAAGATTCCTAGGTGGCACCATGTGGGCAGGAGACTAAAAATGGAAAAAAATGTGGTAAGCAAAATCAATAGTACCACTGAAAAATAAAAAAAGRCAAGTTACAAGTTTAGGCCTGGCAGAAAAATGGCAGAGTTGTTTCTGAAGAGCACGTTACAGGAGCTCCCGAGCTTTCCAGAGGGCTTTACTTAGACTTAACTCAGTGTACCTTACAGGGAGAGCAGCAAAAATTAGCTAGGAGAAATGGAGACAGAGACAACCTTGAGTGTCTCAGCTGCCATTAAAAAAAAAAAGGAAGACAGACTGAAAATTGTTATAGTCACCAAGAAAAACATCGCAGTGCAGTGAATGTACCAGGAACAGAGTTGGCCTCTTGGGTTTGCCAAGAGCCTGAGACAATATTGCTGAAGCGTGAAGTGCCCATTCGTTTCAGGCACTGCGAGCACAAATGTCTCTGCTGGCAACGTCGAAGGTAGTAACTATTTCACTGCTCCCCAAAGCAGGCCAAGGGAGAAAAAGAATCACATTACGGGTCTCCTGTTGTTCAAGGGTCTAGTCCTAACATGTACTTAGCACCCACAGCATTGAATGAAGCTAGCAGAAATTTGGGGAAGCAATGGTAGCTGCTTCAGAGGGCCACATTTTGTGTTTTGCTTGGCATTGTCAAGTTTTTCAACTCCTTAGAGGAAGACGGGCAACTTTTCCTTCTTAAAGATGGTGTTTTTTCAAAGAGCAACTTCAAAACAAATGAAATCCAATATAAAAATGATATGTAAGTGACATGCGACAAAAGCCATTAAAAAAAAAAAAAGAAGTTAATTCACCTTAAGTTTAGAAACCTATGATGGTAATCAGTATAGGAGTTTATGAAAGAAAACACATTTCTGTGAGCCACTTCCTCATTAAAAATATGAACAGAAATGCAGAGTTTCAGCTGGAGATGCTTCCTTTATATAGGCTTTATTTTAACATTTTCTGGCTGGCAAGAACGAAATTGAATTGTGTCAAAGAAAGGTATATCATCACTGACGAGTGCACAGCCAGAATTCACATGCTGGACTTCTACTTCTCAGACCTCAGGGAATTGGGAGAACAGGAATATTATTACATTCAATATCCCATTAAGGCCCAGGATGGTRCAAAATGACCCACTGATATCTACAGCGAGAGATTAATTACTGAGGAAGCTTGGCTACACTGACCCTAGCAAACAGCACAGGGTAATTCGAGGGCTCTAAATCCAGCTGCTATGGCCTGACTACCATAATATTAAATCCTTCTAGTGTCCAAAACAAGGTGCTGCCTCCCAGCACCCCCAGCAATGGGTTCTGCACTGACCTGACTTCCACTAACCGCGGTTACTTTGCAACTAACTTACCTGATTGCAGTCTGCAAACTGTTAAGGGGTTGACTCCAGTGTGTCCCTCATCTCAGTCTGTCCCCATTCAAAAACACAATAAACGGACAGCAAAATTCATCATGAGCTGGGGGATACTCCAGTGTGTGGGAAGGAAGAGTTCAGGCACTGTGGCTGAGGAAGGCCAGCTTCCCTGGTTTAAGCCATTCATGGCAATACACCACAAAAACAAGTGTTTGTGAAGAATGTCAGCCTGGGGCTGGAAAAGGTAGGCTTGGTGCTTTGTGCTGTCATTGAGTTTAACTTTTATTTTCTTTCTGTTGTCATATAAGCTTTTGTCAAAGATGGTTGCATAGGATGGGTTCTTTCATAGTGTATTAATRTCACCCATCTAAGGCAAGGCCTCCAGTTGCTCAAGACTTTGATCCTGCAAGTCTTTCTCATGTGTGAAACAAAAAGCAAGAGGCTATTGCATTCAGGGATTAGGATAAGCAYGTGCAGGAACAATGTAGGGGAAGGAGAAGTCTTCTCATCTCCCTTCTCAAGATCATTCTCAACAATAAACTCAAGCTCAAAGCCAGAGAGCTCAAGGTAGAAATAGATCTAGGTGAAGCAGATGCAGGCTGGATTAATCTGGCATGTGATGAGTGTGATGAGGTTGTCATAGGGATATGTTGAGGAGACAGCTACCTCATCTCTTTGAGATGCACCCAACCAAATACAGACTATTAGAATTGACGTGTTTATAAGTCTTCTCACCTAGGCTTGCTTTGGAGTCAATGGGCTTTGAAGTCAAGGAAACTTTACGTGCTCTAGGTGTCTCTGCTTGAGCAGGAGGTTTGGACTAGATGATATCTAGAGATCCCTTCCAACCTCAGCCGTTCTGTGATTCTAAGGTGCTGGTTGGGGCTGGTACAACCCATCCACATCCTGTCAAGCAAACTGCGTCGTGCAAGTGCTGATTTCTCCCCACTGATTCTAAAAGGAGCACAGGGTAGCCATCTCAGATGTGAAGGTCTACACTACAGACACCCACAATCAGAGGAGGCCATATCTTCTTTGGCTACTGACTGCAGGAAAAATTCAACCTGCAGTCCCTGCTCTGAGCCTTGCATATGCAGAGGACTTGTTGGATCAATCCCAAAGCTTTATGTAACATGTCTGTGATGTGTATTTATATGAATCATATACATTAACACATAATAGACACTCATGCTCCCCATCGCACATGCAGTTTGGTTATGCACAGGGCACAAAGACTGTGAGCACAGTCACTATGAATCACTACATTCCTGAGGCAAAACTCTTTCTAAAATGACCATGTTCATATATTCCCATGGTTTCCACTACAATATTATTTAATTAAGAATATTAATCTGCTAGGCCACCAACTTTCACTGCCTTTTCTGGAACTCTCAGCAGACAGGTATTTTAATAAAATATAGGGAATGATTTTAACGAATCCAGCTCTTTTTATGACAGAGCTGGTGCAATCAGGTAAGTTAGTTGCATGGCCTCTTGAACCTTTATCTATCCAATCTTGATATGAACATGAGATTTATGCACCAGAGAGGTCACCAGTGCAAAAGCTGCATGAGTTTTGCTCGCTGGTCTTTGTTTTGTTTGTTTTTCAGCTATTCTTACTGAGTACTGCCCAAATAATCATGAACTATTATCAATGACTTGTATGGCATTGAAATACAGGGCTAGTCCGCATCTGGAGAATACAAGACCAAGACTTGGAAGTCTAAAACCTACCTAGCTGTGGGCACTCGTTTGCACGTGTTTAAAACATGCATGCAAACATTGCAGATGTGCAAAGAAATCAAGTATGTGTCTCGACACCAACGCGACCAGTTCGGCTGCATTACCCCAGCCTGCCAAAATAAGTCCTCAGGGCTGCTCTTTTCCCCTCACAAATGGGCTGGGGCATTAACTACCCCRACACCTTCTTCCTGCAGCCAATGGACATGTTCCTGGTCACAAAACTATCACCACAAACTGCTCTTGCTAACAGTGTGACCAGGAAGCACTACTTGGAAGGACACAGTACATTATTAGTTGACACGTTCCAAACTGCAAGTGCTACTTAACCAGYGGTTAAGGCAAAGCCATGGAGGCCTGCAGAACGGCTGGGTGACACAAGGATGGGGCAGGTAGGAAGCTCTGGGCCTTCAGGGGTGACACGTGAGGCCTCAGGGTTACTCACTGCTCCTCCTGCATGATGTTAAGCAACAGGCAGTAAATATGGAATTCATTAAAATTACCTTGTATATTTTTAACAGCCTTGATAATCAGATTTCTGCCACTGTATTGAGAAGCAAAGTTTGTTTTTATTCAAGACCTTGTAAAACTCTAATTTCTCCCTTATGCTCTGGGGGTGTCTGAAGTTTTCTATTGCTCTTAATAGTCATTTTTAACTCCCTTCGAAATTCTGTTCTCTTCTGAAAGATATATCAACCACGTGAATGGAGGTCTGGTTTTGTCAGTGCGAGGGATAAACTGGTTGCTGCAATGGGCAGCTTTAAACTTGCACTTCTTTCCATGCATTACATGCTTGGGGGACAGATCCTGCTCTTGCTCACTGTGGTGCTGCAATGAATTTTTCTACCGGGTGGRAAACATTGAGAAGATCCATGGAGTTTCCAGTGGGAGCTACAGTGAAGCTTCTTGCTGCCTTAGAGCCAGAGACCATCTCCAACCTCCAAAGTCCGTTGCTGTAACCCCGAATGTCCACAAAATCTGCAGACAATCTCTGGCACTGGGGAAGATCACAGCTTGCTTTTCTAACCTGGAAGCTAACCTGAGGCCAGCCACCTGTGTTGGGAAAAGGTGAGAACACCTTGGGGGCACGGGCTGACCCCCCAAAAGGCGAAGGGCAAGGAAAGTAAGGCCAGCCTACAGTAGAGCACAAGTGAAAAGTTCAGTATACGGCCACATAATGCACAGAGCTCGCTCTTCCAGTCACGCTGCCTGTGCCCACATGCGAGGCGCTCACGTCTGACTGCACCCAGACAAGCGAGGGCTGCAGGGCAAGCAAGCTGCTGTACAGCTGCTGTGGTCCCAGCCGAGCCTTCCCTGCAGGTATCGCTGGGGGCCAAATTGCAAAAATAACCGATTCGACAACACGGCCCGCCAGGAGACTCCAGCTCAGAGGGAACCTGTTTCAGGCCAAACAAAGCGCTTGCACCGAATCGAGCCCAGCTTGTTCTGTTTGAACCGAGTCAGCATCGCACAGGGCGCCCACAGGAACCTGCTCCACTGCCCTGCAACCTGTGGCCCGCACGGGTACGTTGGGCCGCTCTGAAAAGCGCAGGGACCGCAGAGGGCTTTGCAGCTGCTTGCTTGCAAAACGAAGCTTCCCCGCTCCAAGATGAAAGAAATTAGGAGTCTACGCTAACCAAATCCTACACGCCTGTTGGCCGGGGTTCAGCTTGTCAGCGATGCAGCTCAGTGGAGTGATCAACGTTTGCAGAGCTTGGTGGAAGGGGAAAACAAGGCAGCGAGCAATTCACCTGGCTGGGAGTCAAACAGGTGCACGGCAGCAGGATCCCAGATTATAATAATATCTTGCAAACATGGAAAAAATAGATGTAATAAGACTGATTCTTTGGTTTTTATTAATGAATCATAAAGGCTTGCTTTACATTACATATGCTTCTTGGCATACGTTGCTACTATTCCCACACTTGTGAGGTTGGAGTTTAATAGCGAGACACCCTCCCCTAAGGTTCCTCCTTTTTGGCAAGATGCACAGGGTGACTGTGTGCCATGACAGGCTCTATCTTACTGTGGGGCAATCAGATTACTTTGCACAGCTGGTTTTATCACTGGGACCATTAGAGATGAATTGCACAGTATGCAAATATACTTTGGCTTGATAAAAAAAAAAAAGTCTCAGCTTCTAGCTGCTGTCTTGTCTAGGTTCCTAAATGTATTTCGTCACTCCTGTATCACTCCAAAGCCCAATTTGTCCAATCTTTACCCTAAAGTGACTCAACTAGTTTCTGATAGGYATCTTAAAGACACAGGCTTAAAGACAAAGGAAACAGGCTTTCTGGAACTACTGGGTTGAAATGAGAGAGAAGGAATCATAGTCGGAATTATTCAAGGCAACTATCTGTCAGGATGTCCAATATCGCACACAACACAAAAGCAAAACATTTGAAGAGAATCACCCAAAATCAAGGATCACAATTAGTTCAAAACATGCAAACGCCCTCTTGTAGGGGAAAAAAAGAGAACTTGAGCACAGAACCAGGTTCCCGACAGAGGAAAAAAAAAAAAAAAGAGGAAAAATTAACTGATCTGAAAGGGACCTAGAGACATTCAAGGGGATCAACACACGGCAGCTCTTCAGAAAGGAAGAGGCTTGGCCCCCACCCGTGGGGTCGGAACCCGGCTATCCTGGAGCGCTGCTCGCTCTGCTGCCACCGTGKCCACCGGCCTAGGGCCACCCCGCACAACTGCTGTAGGTGAAACGTGGTCTTTACCTGAGAGGCGTCTGGGCACATCGGTGATGGCAGGCAGTCCCGTGCCTCGGGTGGAGGACAGGGGAGTTGTGGAATGAATGGACGGTGAAGTCATCTGGCTCAGGTAGGATGGGTAAGACTGGTCGTASGACCATGGAGGGGATGACTGTGCCTGCCTGGGGTCTAGGGAAACAAAAACAAAAACGAGAGAGAGTTAAAACAAAAGGGCAGGCAACGTTTAGGGAGCCAATAGCCTAACGAAAAGAAGGGAGTTTSCTGCACACACGCACACCAGTGCTACCAGTGCTATGAGGAACCATGACCTGCTCCATGCGGGCCCGTGCTCCTTGTGCTGCGGCAGCATCTCGGGGCGGCACGAACAGAGCGGGTCCAAGTGCCCAGCAGTGAGCAGTGCTTAGAAAGGCCCCGCAGCCGCTCTGCAAAGCCCTGGTGCCCCTYGTCCAGGTCTAACGGAGCGTTAGACGGCGAGGTTGGGGTTGGGGTGCTCAGCAGAGAGCAGAGGGGACGCCCGGACAYGCTGCCGCCGCGCGCAGGAGCGGGCTGGAGAGGTGGGGAGGCTCTGAAGTTAGTACTTGGCACGTCTGTCAAGCCATAATCCAGTTAAAACATTACACAGAAGTGTTTTCAGCACTGAACTGGCTGTCCAAGGAGGAAAATGGCATTAATCTTAGTAGCATCTGGCCAAAAATGTCCCCTTTGGGTACTGGTCCAATTACCTACAGTCACCTTAATTAGAACAACATGAAACCAAATGAGTTGGGGCAAGGACTGGCAGCTAAAGATGCCTTTAGACGGACTTTCTTATTATGGAGGAAATGATTTTAAGGATAAATACAGCTCATGTTTTTGCTGAAGCTCTGGTGGATTGAGCTGAGTGAGAAGTAGGAAGGGTTGGCTTTAGCCACTGCTTTGGGGATTTGCAACTCATTTGCTCTCAGTTCATGCCTAGTGATAAAATGACCCCTGATTTCCTCATAAATTACTATTTTTCGTTTCTGATGAAAACAGTTTCAACCGTCAACCAAAAGTTTGGTCTGGACCCCACAGGAGAACAGAAAACTGTCCCTGAAGTGGCTGACAGAAACCGTCGCGCTCTCCTCCAGGTTCTCCCTGATATTTCCAGTGAAGCACATCAGGTTCTCCCCGTCTGGGGAACCTGCTATATTTGAGCAGTGTCTTAAGGCCCTGCTTTGTAGACAGAAATGTGATAGCCACATGGCATAAGCAAAGGCATTTTTTTTTTCCCAGGAAATTCATCTTTTTTTYCCCCCTTTTTTAAACTCCTTTCTCTGCTCTTCCACACAGCAAAACCTTGTAGTTTCAGCTATTTCTTGTTTATTTTTTCTGTTCAGACATGATTTGTTTGAAGAGATGTCTGGAAAGCAGATACTTCCTCATAGCAAAATAACCATATAGATAAAAGAAAAAAAAATCCAATTTAATTTTAAGAGGATTTTCCCTGAGTTTGCCATTTATATTAGAGCTGAGTAATATAAATGGTTAACATAAATGCTACTCAGAAATCCAAGGGACACTTGATCATTAAATGTAATGAACTTCTTTGTTTTAACAATTTCAAGGCTATGGTTGTATAGCTTGGCGCAGGTTCAAATTTGACTGACTGCTCGTTGTTATATCTGATATCGACATATTTCTCTGCCTCATTCCACTACTATAATTCACCATTCAGTCAATGGTAAATGATCTTCAACTGGGAACGGAAAGCCTAGGTTTGCTGGGAAAACAATCTTAAAATTAATGATGTGTCAGGAACAGAATCTCAAATCCAAGCTCCTTCAAACTCCAAGAGGTTTTCAATCTCTGTTTCTAAGTCCAAATGAGACTCCATTAAATTTTTGATATTAGGTCAGCTCCAATGCTTGAAGGAAATTATATAGCAGGTAAAGGCAGACAAAAAAAAAAATCATTGGAGAAGGTGTTTTCAAAGAATTTTGGTTTAAGATGGTGAAAGCCTGACGATAGGAACTGCCTTCTGGAGGTTCATGCTGCATCTCAGAGTGCCACCCTCATGGAAGAAAAGAAAGATCCTGAGTGTTTCTGGCACTCTCACCACTTTGAACACCCAAGCTACATTTGCTTTTACATCTAGCACCCTTAATTTCACAAGTGTACATGCTTGGGTGGGGGGCACAAGACGAATGCACTGCAAAAAGTGACCACGCTCATGCAGTCTTCCAGAGTAATAAATAATCTCATATATAATGAACAATCTCATTTTGCCCCGTTTGAGGTGGGATAGGAGGCTGAATGCACCATGAGTCTGACCCAGAAGCATTTCTTACATCCTCAGAAAACTTAGCTTAAATATACACAGAAGCTCTGTTGCTCATCCCAACTTCTCTGTCACATTACCAGATCTCTTTCTTTTCCTTTTTCTCCTTTCTTTTTATTTTTAAGTCTGGGTTCATTTCTTGATGAGAGCCAAACCGTGAGTTTGCAAACTGCCAAGTACTTTTGAGAAAAACTGAAGGTGGTGAAGACGCTATATTGCAAATATATTTTCCTCCTGAATTTCACCGGATCTTTGAGTAAATGCCCTGAAAAAAGCGTCTACTGACGACCCAAAAGGTTTGGGTAGGAGGGAGCATCAGGACGTGTGTGGGGAACGCCTGCTCGCCTGTCTCCCTGCTTTTAGAGGTGCTGTGGGAGCACGCACCAGGGACGGAGAAACTAGGAGCAGCTCTGCGAGCCGCTTTCCTTGGCCTCCTGTCCAAGAAGCACATTTCCTCACTAGCTCTGCCCAGAGGGCTCGTGAGCACTGCCAGGTTATCGGGCAGCTCCTGGGGCTCTGGGGGCCGGAAACTTTTGCTCTGTCACATGCGGCATCATGTGCTCTGGCAGGCACAGCCCGTCTCTGCGAGGGCTAGAAGCCCACAACGTATGAGAAATCCCAGAGCGCTGAGGCAGAGCGAACAKGAATTCCTGCCTAAAGGAATCCCTAGAAAACAAGGGTGGAAAAAAAATAGAAACGAATGAAAAAGTGCACAGAGCGGGCTTGGGCAAAAGCTGCCCACTTGCTTGCTCAGACAGCAAGGCTGGAGCCCTGCAGAAGGGCCAAGAAGGCAGAGATCTGAATTTCTGCCCTCAAAAGATCTCGAGTGATTTTGCGTAGCCGTCCTCCTTTTATAAATATTTTTGCTATGCCRGTGTGGGTGTGCAGAAACGCGCTGCCTTTCCTAACACGGGGCACGAGTGGCCAAAACGAGCCCGTGGGACACAAACGTCGCTGCTTCCTGCTCGAGCTGCCAGGTAAACCTCTCTGGAATGGGAAATACCAAGAGCTTGCAGATTGTTTTGTCTCTGGATATTCTCAGTTTGAGCTGCTTGTTGCCTGCAGTYGCCTGCATACGTCTTCAGAGACAAWACGACTCTTTAAGAACCAGTCTGAGATTGCATGGGCTGCAGACAATGTGAAATGAAAGGGCTAACAACCCCCGCAGTGACCCACTTCTCCCATCACCTGCACTGCGTTTCCAGCAGGACATCTTCACTTCCTTCAATGGAAATGTTCAAAACTGTCGAAAGAGTGAAGAAAAAGGCCTTAAACAGCCCTGAGGACCTAGGTTTTCTATTGCTTTGGGAATAGAATTGCAAAGCTTTGCTACAGAAAAAAAAAATATATCCTTATCCCATTTCCTAAGCTGAAACAGCGCCTGAGAGCGTGTCGCAGCTCGGTGCCGCGCGGCGGATTGAGCCTGGGCACCGCGTGCGTGCCCATGCTTCACAGAAACACCCGCACTTGGAGCCAGCCATCAGCTCCAGTTCAGTCAGCTGCTGCCTGTACGAGGACTGCCGCTGATACTACAAAAACAAGCTGTCTGGAGCTATCTTTGGAAAACACCAAAAGCAAAAGAGACGCAGTTATGCGCCTAACAAGGCCAAGATGACTTTCTGCGTGAGTAAACGCGCCGTTGTCGTAACCCCCCCGTCCACACCCAGCAAAACAACAACAACCAAAACGCAGCCTCCTTCTCCTTTCTGGCTGTTTCTTCGGCCCAGTGAAAAGCCTCGGGCTTGCTCTGCATTGCCTGGCTCCATCAGCAAAGCTGAATCCAGCGGAGTTACACCCTGGCAGATGCTGGCATAATTGGGACCAGATTTTGGCCTTAAGAGCCTCTAAAAATGTTCCTCCTCCCACCCCCAGCCCCAAGAGTCACATTTCTAAAGGGAAAAAATATTCTTTTTTTAAAAAAGTAGATTGTAAAGAGAAGGAAAATAAATTGGAAAAAAAAATTAAAAGAATAGGGACAGAAGCTTTGCCAGACAGGGGTTGGCAGAGGCACCTTGCCAGTAGCCTGGAGGACGCAATCAATCTGTCCAAAGCCCAGGGCCCAACTTGCCGCAGGCACCTGGGCCACCCATGCCCTGGGCCACCTCTCCAGGGCGTTCTCCAGGCCAGCGCCTGCTCTGGCCGCCCACCTTGGAGCGCAGTGCTGGCCTTGGACAGTGCCACGGTGTGGTGCGAGTGCTGGGGAGGTCCTCAGCACCTGGCAGGCCTCACGGGCGCCCTGTGGTGTCTGCTTCAAACCTGGAGGGCGGCCGATGGTCTTGGAGAACATCAGTCGGCCTGTATGGACTTTCTTAAACTACTGGTGTTGGCTTTAAGTTACCTGGGAATTTTCAATTAGGGTTAATCATCCTCTGAGAATGACTCCTCAGAGGCTACTGTGTTTGGTGTCTGTGCGAACCCCAAACCTCCCACTGGCTSTGGTGCCTGAGGCAGCTGCTTCGCAGCTCCACGCTGAGCACCACGACARTGCTGTGGTGAGAGCGGGCCCTCCTCCAGCCTACGCAGAAGGGAAAAAGTGTCCCCGAAGTATTGAAAGAACAAATTAAGGAGGACCTGTGTCACTGGATCCTCCATGCCAAGGGCCGAAGCCGCTTCCTGCCCTCAGTTTTGCCCTGAAGAACCATCTCTGTGGGATGGTTGAGGGGATCCTGTGACTAGTCCTAGGATAAATCAACTCCGAATCCCTTCCACTGCTTTCTACCTCAAAGCAAGAAGAAATGGGAAAGGGAAGCTGAACGTTGCCAATRCACATGGAAGAGGGTAGCAGGTAAGAGTGGGAAATAAAAAAGCAAACAAAAAAGCCCCAACTTGCACAGGACCCACTTTCAAGGGCTGCTACTGCAGTCACCCAGCTCGCCAACAGATCAGGCAGTGCCAGGGAGCCTGAAACCTCAGTGAACTCCCACCTGACAGCCCGGAGCGCAGCCGCTCACGCCGACCGCGCTCCTGCCTGGATCCCTGCGCCTCTTCCCAGCGGATACGCGCCCGTCCTCGCCCGGCTGCACTTTGGGAAAGCAAGGGCTTCCCTCGTTTCCTACRGAGCAGCCCATACAGTAACTCAATGTCTGACCGGGGAGGTAATTCGAAACGGGAGCGAGTTGTTTGAGCTCCATTAGGGAAGGAAATTAGGGAAGGGAAAAGAAGAAAAAAGAAAAAAGAAAAAAAAAAAGAAAAAGAAAAAGGGCAAATATAGCAGTATCCAAATGTGAGCAGACAGGATTCTTGATTTATGGGCAGCAAGCAGGTTTCAAATTGAATCTGTATTGCCTCAGCAAAGGCATCTGCTTATTGGGCGATTTGTTTTTTAATGACCCTTCAGTGTTGCTTTGGCAGAATCCTAGTTAAAATGCCATGTCGAATAAGGGCAACCCTGTGCCTCGCACTGCCACAGCCTGGGCTTGTGGCAGTTTAGGGCTGCGCTGTGATTTGTAAAATCTGTATTCTGATACCCTAGGAAAATAAACAGTCCAGACACAGAAAAGAMATGCAAGAGTGAACCCCAAAGTGCTGAGTTCTTTCATACTCAGGTGTGGGCTAGCCAGGTTTTAAATATTATTTTGGTTTAATCATGCAGTAACTATGCAACACCTCAAGTGGAACGAAACAAAAACAGTTTACGTGCTTACCAGTAATAATATGGATTTTGTCATAGGAAACCAGTATTTACTGTTCAGGCTGTTAGGAATTAATTAGTTTCCCTAAGTTACTAGGCAAAATGATTAAGAAGCAGAGGTATGTCCAGAAGAAYTGCTTCGTTCCAGCAAAGGTAATAACAAAGCCTTTGTTTTTTGGACAAGGGTCTATACCCGCTGTGGGACTACCCAGACCACCAGAGCACCAAGCAGGCAGTCCCTGCTGAGCACTGCACTGCACTAAGGCAGCTGTGGAGATGGCAGCACCTGCACCCAACAGGCCCACATTTGCAGTTCCYCAGCGTCACCCACACCTGCTCTCCCTTGGGCACAGGGAGCACACTGGGTCCTGTCTGCAAAGGCATCTGCGTTTTGGGGAGCAGCAAAGTGCGTGGCAGCTTTTGCAGGTTAGGATGGACAGAAGGAGCCCGCAGTGCTCTGGGGGAAACGGGAGCACCTTGGGATCCCAAAGTGTCCCGTGCCTACGAGTCTATCTGGCAGGGCAAGCAGATAGTCCAGGAGAGCGTGGAAAGCCAGCCCCGTTTTCTYGGTTCCACTCGCTTCCCTCTGCCCCCCAGTGCCACCTCTTCCCTCTCTCAGCGAAGCCCCGGCAGGTGCTGGGCTCCCAGCGTCCGACCGCTGGCTCTGAAAACTGTGGAACAGCCAGCAAACACCACRTGGTTTTGTCTGCACTCGGGCTTATTTAAACCTCATCTGAAGTTTGCACCTCCTGGATCCGTGAAGGCTGCCGCTGATACGTAATGAGGCAGCCAAGTACCCTATTAATCAAGCCCAGCAGAACATTTGCCAYGGGAAGCATTTAGGGGAATGAGAACAGCATATGAAGTTACACTGAGCTGGGAAGAAAATTACAAGGGGATCTTAGTTCTCGTGCTTTARGGCATAAGCTGATCACCAGATGGGAGCAGGAAAAAAAACACCCTCCTTCACTCCTAGATATAGTGTTGCATGACAGGTAAACTATGGAGGTACAAGCAGAGGAGCTGATTATAGCCTCATGTTTTCCCTCCCTTCTCCCYTGCTTTCCTGGGAACCATCATGTCCCAAATCACTGTGTGACACAGGAAAACAGCTTAAAATAAAAGAGTTTTAGTATGGCAGTTCCACACAGATGATGATGAGCACTAGAGTCCTGACTTCACATGTCCAACTGACAAAACATTAATCCTGGCCAAAAATCCTGCTCTGGGAAGCTGGTGGGTAGCAGGTACCATGTAATGAATAATATCAACATGTGTCATATATTTAAAATACTTTACACTAGCTAAAGCTCAACTTCTTGCTCTAGAACTTTGCCACAGCTCATAAGAACAATTTTTTGTTTCAATTCTCTGACTGCTTTGGGTTCAGATTAACCCACTTACTCCTCTTCCTTACTACAAATTAATAAACCAGTTGAACTTTAAAAAGAAGAAAAAGAAAGAAGAAGAAAGCCACAACACTTTGTTAAAACCACTAAGTTTCAGCTGGTATCATGTCAAAACCACTTGAAACATGAAACCAGAAATCTTCCTAGGCTGACTCAAAGACTATGTCTGTACTAGGAGTGCGTTACCAGTACAGGAATACTGGTATATTGCCTTGGCAAACAACTCCTAGTGTACATGCAGGTATAGCAGTAAAACTGAGTTTAAAACAGCTCAGGTAAATCGACCCAAGAGTTTTGYTGGCAGACCCGCATCTACGTTAAGTTCTCCAACAGTTCTAGCAACTGAACTGGTCAGGTGCAAGACTTCTTCACATCCTGGACAGACACAAAAAGCATCAGCACAAGTTTCTAGTGTAGAAATAGCCAAAATAAGCTACATTTTTTTGAAGTTCTTCTAAAAAGAAAAAAAAATAGAGCCAATCTGCTAAAGCTCTGCATTTATAAAAACAACAGAATCAGTTTATTTTGTAGGGTTGACAGTTTTGTTGCAAACTTCTGGCATGACTGCAGATAAACATCCTATTTCAGTCTTGCAATTTGTGACACGTGGCATTTTGTGTTCCTTCTCACCACTATCAGATCTGTCTCTGAGCATGCAATCATAAATGTTGCATACAGTCCTTGGCRAGTAACTTTTGGGGATTTCTATGGAATCCAGTTCCTTTATTGTAACAGTGATCAGCACTGGTGCTAGAAGGAAATTGCCACAGGAGAAAATACYAGAATCCTGCTAGAACTTTCATTGCATGTTGCCTGTTTTCCTCACCACCCGTGTGTAGTAAGTGAATAAAAACATTCAGTCTAATATACACTAACAAATACTATTGCACATACAGAGGTAAATGCAGAACGACAATTAGAATTTCACCAGATTCCTCTTTGATTTATCTGGATTGACTATTTTGGACATTTGACAGAAAGTAACTTTGAAAAAGAACAACATTTTCAGCTTCAAATGCTGCATAAAAATCCACTCCCCTCCTAGCTTTGCTTGGAACACGTCTCTCACTCTGTAACAGCCTCTTTTTACTACAGTTGAGACACAAATATCCATAAGCAATTACTACCGTTGCCTGTGCAAGTCGAACCTATGATTCTGTCTCTTACCTGTAATCTGACTCTGTCCTTGTGGATTAAAAGGACTTGGTGCAGAGTTCAGAGAGGGCCGTGGGCTCTGGGTCGGGACCCCTACTCTCATACTGGGATGAGGAATGCGCCCTAAATCACTGAGGCGTTCAGAGAACAAACTAGGTTTAGAGTCATCAAGCTTCTGTCTGTGCCCTGGAAACAGCAAATCATAAAATAAAAGCATTAATAACAAGGTTTAATAATTTACCATACAAAAAAAAAAGAGAAAAAAAAAAGAAGAAAAAAAGACAAAATGGTCTCTAAGGACTATTATGAGATTAATGGACTTTATAGGTATCTCAGTTGTCCACTGGTAGCATAGTGACATTGGTGTGGGGACTTGTGTTTTGGACATGGTTGTGCTGGTGAAAACCATATTGAGTACAGCTGTGCCTGCAGAGATGTGTATCATTATAATTTGGATCAAAATAAGCACTCATGAGGGCACCCATGCAAGGTCTTTTCTTTCTCTTTTTTTTTTTTTTTTTTTTTTTTTTCCTGCTTTAACTGCACTGGATAGGTAAAGGAGCAACATTTTCTTCCATCTGCATGTGAGGAAGAACTTCTTCACTGTGAGGGTGACAGAGCCCTGGAACAGGCTGCCCAGGGAGGCAGTGGAGTCTCCTTCTCTGGAGATCTTCCAAACCCACCTGGATGTGACCCTGTGCCACGTGCTCTGGGTGTTCCTAGGGGGGCTGGAGAAGATCATCTCTAGAGGTCCCTTCCAACCTCAACCATTCTGTGATTCTGTGCAAACTAAGCCTCAGATATTAGCCTTAGATATTAATATACTCATGAAGTATGTGTTACCAAGTGGGACAATAATTCCATGCCTGCTGTATGTGTTGTGGACATTCTTCCTAAGAAAATGCATGCTTTTTTTTGTTTTGTTTTGCATTTCCTTCTGTCACAGCTAGCTCTAAGCTTTCACTCCTCTCCAACTTGAGAGCTTTTCCAAAAAGTTAATAGTTGCCTTCCTTAAAGAAGTGTGATATATAGCAGGGAAAGCCATCAAAGCTGCTGGCCAAGACTAGGCCCTTGCTTTGCCCTTCTCCTTTGTCACCTTCCTCAACATCCCTGTGTTGCCCCAGCAGCAGCTGCCTGTGCCCTGGCTGCACAACCACATCTGAGAAAAGTTGTGGGTGCTCAGCTGTCAAAATGGAATGGAGAAAAAAAAGGCAAAAGCACCGGATGGCCCATCCAGCAGGTTGGTTCCTGCTGTCATTCAGATGTCTCAGAATAAAAATTTTTCTCTCTGTCTCAATGTGTTTTTACTCCTAGGTTTAACTCCTTCTGAAGGGGCTCAAAGGATGCTCCTCACCCAAAGGCACCTTTGCATGTGAGGCAGTGAAGGCGTTGTTGATGCATTCAACATATGGAGAAACAAGCACACAGAGAGACTAAGGTCAGGACTGATTTTACCTAACTTTAGCCATTCATAAATCAGGCTTCTAGTCTAAACTCCTCTAATGTAGACTTCCTCTACAGTTAATGGAAAGAAATAGTTGCTTCCAGAGGGTAATTCATCTCATTTGTCTCTGACACCGGTCTTAAAATGGGATGACTCACCTTCTGAATTTGCTTTTTCTTCCTTCTCTGGTCAGAGAGGGAGCTCACAAGACTAGTTTAATGAGATGCCCTCTCCATGAGTTATTATTACAAGCAATGAACCTTTCCCTGAGCTACCAGCTACACTCACACAAAGAACCTGGAACAGAGGTGACATGGGAGCCCAGGCTCATGGATGACAACCCAGAAATAGAGGCTGCTTCCATCCCAGAGCACAGGCACAAGCACTGCAACGTGSTGGTATATATTTTATGCTTTTAGCATGTAAGGAGGGTCCCCCATATGGTTTGGCCTGAGATCAGCTTGAACCCTTCCAGGTGATCCCCAGTGATTTGAGATAAATCACATTCTTAGTCAGCAGTCTGAGGGCAGCCATCTCCTTGAGGGCTAAGGGAGTTGAGCTTTGTAGGCATGGTCAGATTGCCCCTAATTCATTTTAAGAATCCAAATTCTGTGACTGTTTCATTTATTCTGACAGAATAAAGGTGGCCACTGAGTCTTGAGATCTGACCACAGAACCATCACATGGAACCATGCACCATTAAATGCATTTTAATGGTGTCTATCACCACAATAGGTACAAGGGTCCCCATTTCCTAGCTGAGCCTAAGTTGCCTGAATGTGATGGTAGACAAAGCAGTTTCACTTGAACATGAGGACTAAGTACAGCTAATTCACAACTGGACTGAGAGAAGCCATGGCCCTGGATAGAAAACTGAAGGATTCAGGCTGAGAGACGGGATGAAACTGGATGGAATTTAATATTGGAGAAACTTCTCTAGCAATTTAAGAGAATTAATTARTTGACCCATTATTCTGTACTTTGAAGTAAGATTTTTCTCCCCCAGGATGACTCAATATAAAAACATGTGGTAGGCGGGAGCTTTCATTAAAGAGAAGGTGGTGCCATGTACCAGGGCTCCACAAAAATATCAGCTGCTGCACTCCTCAGAAGGTATCAATCAGTTTAAATGGGGAATGATTTTTGGTGGGCTTGTAACAACACTCTAATGGCACCTTAATTAACAGGATAACATCTACTCCTCAGCATTATCTTTGCAATCTATGTAAATTACTACCTGTACAAGTTGGGTGCTGTTAAACCTAAAAAAACAGCTTTCACCCAAACACATAAACACATGGGTGCAGAACTGTCTTGGGATTTCTCCTTCCCCATCTTTTATTTTTCCCCTGCATTTTTTCTGTATTTGCTTTTGCCGTTGTCAACTGCATTTTCTGCTGTTTTCTGGGTAAATTCCCCCCCTTCCCTCTTCTCTTTTAYTCACAGCCATTCCTAATCGCAATATATCATCTGCTCTCAGCAAGYTCAGGAGGGCTCAAGAGCAGGTGAAGCTCACACATCAAGCCTAACTTTACCTGGAAAAGATTCTACGTTGAATTTTCACACAAAAAAAACCTGCCCTAGGTTTGCACGACACCCTTTTGCAGAAGCATCACAACCTCCTTCACTAACAAACCAGTGCACAAGCTATTTTAACTGCGTCTCCCAGCTCAGTGAATGCTCTTTATATAGGTCATTGCTCCTGCATCAACCTGTGCTGATAACCCCTGGCTCTGTTTACATCGGGTTTTATTGGCCTATGGGCCAATAAAAAAAGGAAGCTCCATAGCTTTTCCTGACTGGAGGTTATATTTAACTATGTGCCTTACTTCTACTTAGCTAGATCTACTCCAGCAAGACAACTAGYGGCTGTTGAGGACAGCGGAGCTCTTCGATCTAAGCAGGGAAGTGAAGAAAGAAGAAAGGTTCCCACATCTGAACAGATATAATGTGGAGATGTGGGGGTTTGATCCCATCCACTCCCCCCACCCACTTAAAAAAAAAACCCAAAAATATCCAGACTTCCAGAACATCTGGAAGGCCCCAGGCATCAATGAAGCTGCAAGGGGCCAAAGACAGGCTTGTCCTTCTCTTACGGCCACTTAACATTTGAGGCTGCAACGCAAAGCCTGGTTGTGACAAAGCAATCCAGAGACAGAAGCCCCGTTTCCCCAGTGAAAATGGCCCATGTTGAATGCTGGTGAGAAACGAGACAAAAGCTTCACGTTCAGGAAGGGCTCATGAGGAAGTGCAAGCACCTTAGGGACCTCTCTTGCCCCGATGCCTGTGCAAAAATCCTCTTAACGGCCAGCAGCAGCCAAGGAGTATATGCCAAAACCCTCTAAAAAGGTTTTCCGAGCAGCACATAAGCAGAAGCAATGAAATATGTGCTACATGTTTAAAATTCATTCTGCAAGCTGCTTTTCATCTCAGCGTTGATGTATGTGTCCGTTGACAGCGAAATTCCTGATCCCAGGGGAGGATGCAGAGAAAAGCTGTGTTCCTCGGTCTTCGTCGTGAGGCATAATTTTATTTCAGGAAAAAGCATTTGGGAAATAGTGTGGATAGCTCCGTGTGGATCGGTGAGCTGCTGCAGCAGCAATCACATTAAATAGTAGCATGAARCTATATGAAGAATAGGATAATGTTGGAGCTATCCCAGTAGCAGTACTTAGGGTTGTAGGCCAGTCCTACAAGCAACACTGCATTTTAGTGCTGCATTTAGTGCCAGTTATTTCATTACAAGGAAGATTTTGCACAGTGGGAGAGAGGACAAAATACTTCTGGTTGCAGGCAGTCTCTGCTATAGAAACTTTTTTTTTTAAATAAAATTAGAAAGACTGGCATTTTTACAAAATGCACTGAGCAATGATGGGACCAAGAGACCATTGAAATGTAGCAGGTCACAGGCAAGGATATAGCAAAGACAAGAAAATAGTCAAGAATTGATAGACAAAAGCTATACAAGTGGTTCTAATTTGTCTATTGTCATAGTTTAAGCATGTTAGAATAAAAGAAATCTGTGAATCGCACCAAAATGACAGCAAGTAGCAGTCTGGTCTCTCACCACACTACTCTGCTATTCTGAACCAAGCACCAAACTGGGTATTGCCATTTCTGGTGACCAAAAAGCACCTCCATTAATCCACTGCAGCACCAGTTTTGACCGTTTTGCATGAAATTAGTAGTGACAGAGAGGATCAGAGGCTGCCCAGGCTGCAGCCAGGCAGACAAGTGACGGCGCTGCTGCTTGAGCACTCTGACATGGGACGGCCTCGCGGGGGTTAAAATCACACATGTAACCTATTGTTAAATTATCACATTCCAGCCGTGGCAGAAGATGTAAGGAGGCTTCAGCCTCCAGATTAATCATTCCGGTCTAAGCTAAATGGAGGAATGTCTTCAGATCAAAGCCACGCGATTTCGCGTCTGCTGGATGTGGTAACTGGAAAGGGCCGTGAGCCTGGCTCTCCTCGCGGCAAATCGGGCCCCGACGAGGCTGCCTTGCAGCGTGGAAATGTGGAGCTGAGGCTTCCAGATTCGTTCTACCTCCTCGGGGAGGAGGGGCCTCGTGTTTTTATCTTGCAGCTTGTGGGTGTGGAACTGAAAACTCATCAGATCGTGCTACACGTGGCCGCCCCAGATGCTGACATGCAGGGACTCCCTCTCTTTGTACCCCGTGCACCACCCACCAGTTTTTGTGATACCCAGGAGATCTGGTTACCAGATTGTCAGCAGATGTTTTTATCGCTCTCAAGTGGGTTAGCTATTTTCAGTCATCGCCCATTTCTATCTTTCTCACTTTTGTCTCGACAACAAAAAAACACACCGTGGGAGGCAGGTGTCTCTGCAAGGAAGTCAAGGGAAAGCCCAAGCGCTGGGAAAGCAAGGACCAGGCTCTCACCTGCTGCAGACGCATATGCGGCGACCTTGCAGCCAAAATGGWTTTCTCTGACTTCAACATGTGCCAAAGAGCCGAAGTTTTGATTATTCCCTCTGTTCACCACAGGTTGAGCACTTGGGAGGGGAAAAACGGGGCTTTTTTTTTTCTACTAACCCTATACATACATACCTTGGAGACTAGCACACTGCTTATGTATCTTTTAATACTAATGTACTAGGGGCATACTGTATACTCACAGGAGCCAGTTTCACACCATGGAAAGGACAGATTACGCGTCCTGTTGATTTCAACCTAGATTCTCCTGAATTTCATCATAGATTCTTCTGAACTTAAGCACAGACTGACCTAAATTTCCTTGGGATATCTTCCTACTTTGTCCCATTCAATACTATACATCAGATGTAACTGATGCGGGCTTGATTCTGAACTCAACTACAGCCTTGTAAAGCTGAAGTCAGAAGAGCTACATTTATGCCAGAGCAAAGGAATTCAGAACTGAGCCTAAGGCTTCTTAAGAGCTGCCGTGCAGGGCCTGAACGAGGCTGCACATTCAGCAGGAACCCGAGATGCTCATTGTTCTGCTCCAAGTTCCAGACGATACATCATTTCAGCAAGACGCAGCTCCAAAGCAGGGTCTATCTCTGCTCCGGAGGTAAAAATAAGAGAGCCATAAATCAGCTGCCGCCCAGAAGCAGCACATCAGCTCTTTGCAASGGAAAAACAACAACAAAAAAGCAAGTCAGAAGAGGGCCTCTTGTGACACCCTCGCATCCCCAGCCTGGCTTCCCGGGGCAGTGCCCCCCCCAACTCAAAGTTCATGGAAGAAAGAAAAAATGCAAACGAGAGCCAAACAATTTTTACCCAAGGAAGTGGAAAGTTTGGAACCCTTCCAGTCTCTTGGGTAAAGACACAATTATGAGAAGAAAAATATAATCTACCCAAGAGACATAATTACATAATTAGGCCATAGGCTCTGCATAGGAAAAGTTCTTAGAATTCATAAAACAAGGAGCTCCATAGGTGCAGTCACTGCATTTAATTCACCCCATGAAGAGGGGAAAAAAAAAGATGTTTGTATTTTAAATAGCTAAAGGCATCGGTTCGCATGAGACTGAAGAGCTATTCTCCTAACTGTACACACAGAAAGAGTCACTCAGACATGGGCAGAAACCAAGAGTTCGTTTCTTTTTGTTTTCCAAAAGGACACGTTTAACCCAAAACAGGTAAGGCCCGAACTTGAAACTACTGCAGAGAAAAGAAAAATAAATAAATTAAAAAAAAAAAACCTGAAAAGCATTGCAAAGCTTTTGAGGACATTGAGTGTTAGCAATGCTTCTTTTCTTTCTTTCTTCCTTTTTTTTTTTTGGCAGTTCATTTGGGGTCTGTGAGAAGCCACCAAGGACATGGCCAGATAAAAGTGAGATGTTGAGGCCAGGGGGTTTCAGCACATGGCAAAGCAGCCTCTTGCAACCAAGACTTCATGGTCCAACGGGGTAAAAGCTGCTCTGCCTCAGTTGCTGCACYGGGAGAAGTGCCCTGAGCTTCTGCAGATGCCCAGGGAGTGACGCGGGGCAGGTGGTAAGAGCCCAGCTGGCCCATAAGCTTGCCCCAAGTTGAGTTAACACAGCAGAATTGGCCCATTTGATGGGTTAAAGTTTCCTTATTTCTAAGAGCTGTTGAATTCTGCCTCGGATTGGGCTGCTATGCAAAGCCACATAAGGTCCCCTGCGGACAYGAGCATGCGAGTGGCCAGGCTGGATGGAGCAGGGGAGAATCCCTTGCTCCAAAACACCCCCTTTGCCCTTCCCCAGCACCTGCAAACATCACAAATCCGCGTGCTGGGAACCCAGCCCCGTGTTGGGGCATCACGACTCGTCTAAGAAGAGCACGTCACGCAAGCCTCCATCCCTGCTATCTGATCCGCACTCACCCTCCCCTCTCTCCCTTTTGGAGARTAAGGGGGAAAGAGGGAGCGCGAGGGCAGCCCCGCAGACGCGCACAAGCTCCGCAGCCTGACTTCATCATCCCTGGCCTAATCCCGCAATAACTTGGAGGAACAGGAAGGCCTTTTTTTCTCCCTCTCAAAGGTACCCAGCCTATAAAGAGCCCGCCAGCTTCTTTTGCTTGCTGCAGCGAGCAGCAGTAAAGATCACAGCGAGCGAAGGGGGCGAGGGGGCTGGAGAGGGTGAAGAAAATCTGCTCGACCTGGCCTCCCTCCAGCTGGCAGGAGGGGCTGCTTCTCTTAACGCTTGCGAAACCTGATTACTTTGAAAGAAGGAGAAGGGGGGAGATGTAAACACGATCATTAAACCAGATTTAAGGTGCTTAGCTTTAATCTAGTCTAAGACCTCTCCGGTGGCGCGCTGCTACGCAACCCGCCGCTCTCTAGACAGCAAGAAGGCGCCTTTTCAATTTGGGTTTTGTTCCTCGCCCCCCAAAACCGAGCGAATCTTACGGAGCGATCGCTGCGGTCGCGACGGGAATTCAGGCATGGCAGGAACAGCAGTTAAGCAATAAGGGATGGATATGTGTGTGTTTGCACTGCATCTTTCAACAGATTGTTTTGCTGCATTAGGAGACTACTGTGTTTATATCCGGGCAGCAGGTTTTAAGCAGATTGTTTAAACTTGACTGAAGGAGGGATATTTCAAAAATAACCTTACTAATAAAATTCAGATGGTCGCAGCAACCTGAAAATGTGGTTAAAAAAAAAAAAAAAAAAAAAAAAAGAAAATAAAAAGATGCCGTTCCAATCTACACTCGCAGGGGTAACATGATATAAACTCCAAAAGAAAACAGTCTTTACAAGTTTGACTCGAAGGATTATCTTGTGTATCAGCACCCTCTGTGGCAGCGTAGCATTTATCYGCGTACCCGCCCACGTTAATGCAGTTGCACAATGCACTGCAGCCTTGATAGACAGATAATTGCTTTATCCACCCAAGTGTAATAAACGGAGTCTAGTATGTTAATCCKCGTATTCTTCTGGTCCGCGAATGCCAAGGGAGGGAGAGCCGCGCGCTGCAAACCCTGCCCTCTCATTCCACAACTACCGGCGTTTACTCACACTCCGACCTGCTAAAGTGTTCTCGTTACATTCCTCTCCCCTGCTCGCAGCGCCAAGTATTTTGAGTAGTATCAAGTTATTGTTATATAAAGGGCACCTCAACGCGGGCTCAGTGGCGGCAGAAGCCAAGATGCAGCAGCCGCTATAAAAAAGGAAGGAGCGCAGTGCAGTCCAACATCTTTTCCCGTTCAGCGGGTAAAACAGACAAACTATTATTTGTTCCCGGGCATAACGCAGAAATAATTAACCTGAGCTTCTARAACTGGCCCTGTGCTCGGTTTTGCGGAGTCTGTCAGACAGTTGAGAAATGTCATTTTGCTCTTGGCCCATCAGCGTTCTCCACAAAAATCTATAAAGATTTTTTATTTTAAATGTCAAAAACAGGCGTATCCTTTAAAAGGTTTACAGATTCCTGGCGGCTCCGTGAGCTTAGGTTTGTGGCATCTAATTTGTAATGACAGTTTGATGGATGTCTCYCTTTCTTCCTTTTGAAAGGTATATAGAATTGGTGGTTTCCCCAGCAAAACTTACGCTTAACACTGTTCTTTGCTCTTATTTACACCCTCTAAACTGTTAAAAGGCCAAGGCGCAATGAAAGTCCTAGGCTGCATGGAGGATTTCAGTGTCACAAGATTTGCCACTGACCCACTATGGAGATCTGATTGGGACGCATTTTATGCATCATCCCACCAGGGTTGGGTTGTCGTTGGTCCATTAATATTCACTACTTTCTTGAATATCTTAGGTGATGCAATACAAAGCCAAATTATAAAACCTCAGGATCGCATGYGGCAGGGAGCAGTTCTCCAGCTGTTGGAGAAGGGGGCAGGTTTTCAAAATGATCCTAGCAGAAATGACAGAGAAATCACCAAAATGACACAGAGCAAAAGTARGTTCGTTCATGGAGAGACATCTACTGCTCTGGTGCACCCTAATAAATAACCAATTGGCTAGCTGCACTGCTGAAAAAGATCTAAGGATACAGTGAACTGCAAGTTGCATGTGAGTCATGTAGGATAACTGAATAATAAGATTCAGTTTAAAAAAAARGGGAGAAAAAAACCCCACTGTCCTGGGGGAGATTAATGGCTATGGTGCAGGTAAGACATAGAAGGTAACTAACACACATTGGGGAGAAGTCAGCTGGACTCCTTCACCCGGTTTGGGACACCTCCCTTCAAGAAAGATAGAGACAAATTAGAGCCAGAGAAGAACAGGAATAGTGAGAGATTTAGAAAGCACGACCTACGTGGAAAAGTTGAAGGCAACACATTTGTTTAGTCTAGAGAGGAGAAGAGCAGGGGAGGACATGATAAGAGTGAAATGCTCTCTGAAGACACAGATAATCAATTGATCTCGGTGTCAGCAGAGAAGAGAACAGGAAAAAGCTGGCTTCACTTGGGGTGCAGGAGATCTGTGCACGATAACAGCAAGCTCCTTTTTAAGTATAAACGAGACAAAAATGCCCCAAACCCAGACTCGGTGAGTGAGTGGAAGGAAGCTCTGGAGGTTTGTCAGCGTTTGGCACAATGTCAGGGATGACCTAAGTATATATAATACTTCCTCAGAGGGAAAATGGACTGGGTCKCCTGAGGTTTCCTTGAGCCCTGCTGTTCTGGGGCTTAGCGATCGCCTGTGCTCGCTGCTGTCACGTATGCAATATTTGGAGTGTGAGGACATCAAGGCGGGCAACTTATGCTAACTAACTGTGGGCCTGATATTGCAAAAGCATCCGGTGTTTCCAGCTCCCATGAAAGGCCACAGATAAGTGGAGGCTGAGTCTGTGTAGGTCTCCCACACCACGAGGATCTGTATTCTGGAAAGCTGGGTACTAACCCCTCTGCCTGCCTCATGGTTGCCACCACTTCTACTACCCCGATACAACTTTGGTGTCTCGTTGCTTCACCGTGGCAATTGCAGGATTTATTTCACTATGAAGTTAGCAAATGCCGAGTTTGCACTCAGTTTTGGGGAGAGAGATAAGGAAGCGCTGGGACACTTAACCAGATGGCAGTGAGGTCCAACACRCAGGTGACACTGTGGGAACACCACCAATGGTCTCTCCTCTGTAGGACGTGCTCTTTGGACCTGATGGTGCTCGCAGGCTTTGCTTTGACCGTGCTATATCTACTGCCCTGATTTCACTKCTAAACCCAAACCCGCTTGGGCAGGGCATTGTGGGCTCAATGTTTCAGAMAAAAAGAAAAAGGGAAAATAAAAAACCARCAGCTCTCTATGACTGGTTATGGAAACTGCAAGTTGTTCACAAGCACCACTGAGAAGTCTGTATCTCTCAGAGATGTAGGCAAGCGCACATATACAGCCCACCTATACATATGTCCAAAGCATAGGTCCAAAGGTTGAGAATGCATAAGATCATCATTGACAATGATGCCCCAAGTCATCTCTAGTCATCACTTATTATTATTGTTACTGTTACTATTACTATTACTATTTCAGGGAGTCACTAGGCTTGGATGCCCACTACAGTGCTCCAGAGGAAAACATCTCCGCAACACAAGAGCGGCAAGGATATTTCATGCCTTTCTCTTCAAAACGGTAGAAATAGCACTAATGGACTTAAATTCTGGAAATAACTCACCAGTTCCTATGCTATTAATAACGTCTCACCACTTTGTTCCATTTAAGGCAAGATTTTCTCCTCAGGTTTTGTTTTGAGGGCAGCAAATCTTCATTTAATTCACGGGATAAAGGCGGATGAGCCGACAAGAGGAAAAGTGGGATTGTGTTGGGCCCAAGCCACCAGGCAGAGCAGTGAGCAGGGGTTTAGTCCTGGTCTTAGCAGGAAACAGGTCGGCCCTGGAGTCTTTACAGCTTGTACAAATTTGATTCTTATTATTCATTTTGGTTTTAAGGTCACATGACTTATAGTAATAATATATCTGCTTCCACAATAATGGTTAAAGTTATATGTGTCTGCAAAGCCAAAAATCAATCCTTGTGTTTTAGAATTTCAGATACCAACTGTGTCATCTACTTCTTAAAACCTATTTTTTCTTCCTATTGAGAAACTAAAGCACATTGAAGCAATAAGCACAGCTTTTATACTAGATACATAGGACAAATTTTCTTTCAGCATAACTCTCATTTAATTCCATCAATCAGCAATGGAAAGTGGAATGCAAAATATCATTCCTCTTTTGCCTAAAAGAAAATCAAGCAAGTAACACTGATGACGCTGAAGAAATTGGCTGTATTTTAGTGGGGTGTTTCACCTTGCTTTTGTTCAGAAGTAAAATTCGTCTCCCAGCTAAATCAAATAAAACAAAAAGACARCAACAAAGAAGAGGGACAGGACACTTCCCTACCTCAAGACATACATATAAGGAAGTTTAGGTTTAAGTAGAAGGTGGTGTTGGTTTTTATTTTGGTAGAAGTCTAATGAGAGCTCAGTGCTGTTAAATCTGCAACACTTACCACTTGGACAGATCCCTAATTCCCAATATTCGCTTTTTTACCATGGTTGTGATAATTTACTTTCTGCACATGACTCAGATTTGACAGAGCAAAAGTGATTTTGCTCATTTTGCTTTTCTTTGCTAATGTTTCTTGGTTGTATAATTGTATTAATGACTTAATATTAATGTTTGATAATGCTTTGATGAGAGTCTTCAATAATGTTATATATCTGTTTCTTCCTTTAGGGTTAATTCTGGTGTAATCTTCCCTAAAATAAATGGAAATCCACTTCTAGAGAACTAAYGAATAACAAGAGCTGCAGTCACTGAATTTAAAGAGAAAATTAAGGCGCAGCTGCGCACTCTCTAATGAGTTCTGTGGTTTCCACATCTCCCCATCTACTCTTCATATCTTCCTGTGCTCCAGGAAYGAGAGGGTCCCTGCCTTCAAAATCCTATCAAACCTCTCCTCCTTTGAACCAGAATGACATTAAAGTCACTTATGGCCGGGATATGCCAGGGAGAGGAGCGAGGTGGCCTTATTTAAGATAAGGTCACATCACTTCCACTGCCTGTAACTTCTRAAAACCAGGGAATGACGCCAGCCTTGGAGCACCACGCATTCCAGCGGAGCCTCTTCGCGCTGCATTTGCAGTACAGATGCACAATGGTACATTCCTGTTGGTCTTCAAAGGTTTGCACAGAGGTTGTTTTCATTTATTGCTGTTTCAGGACACTGGAAGAGCAAGGTGCAGGCAAACAAGCGCATCAGCACCCTCCCACAGAGGGCTCGGGGTGACATTGCTCTCTCTGCTCGCCGAGAAAAAGAAGAGAGAAGAAAGAGAAGTAGCCCCGTGAGCGCATCGCCGCTGAGACCGCTGCCATATGGCTTTAACAGGGGGTTATTTCCTGCAGCAAGAGCGCGCTGCCGATTCTCAATCCAACTAAAATAATTATGCAGACAATTTCACTCCATTACTTGCAGCGGAACCCGAGCTGTGTGGTCCTCCCGTGCCTGCTGACACCTTTAAAGAGACATTAAACCGTTTTTATGTAAAATTCCCTTAATGGGTGGGATGGAGGGTGAATTTCCTGGAAGATTAGCACCTGTCGCACTGCATAAGGCTGCGGCACTGACTCCCCTTCGCTGGGAGACAGCGAAACTGAACCCGAGGCCTCCAGAAGATGGAAGAGCTAAGCAGCAACCAGAGACAACTCCACCTTAGCTAACACAAGGCAACGTTTTTCCCATTGCTGACATTTCATAAAATGATTTTCCTGCCCAGTATTTGACCCTGAAATAGCAGGGGACTTAAGGACAGATGTGGGACCCACATTAGGTTGAAGGAAAGTTGAATATAGCTTCAAATTTCAGCACGTGCTTCAGTTCTCCAGGACCTTATAAGCTCTGTGACGAGCACAACCTGGAAGCTGCCTAGGATCTGCTCCCAGCATCAGGGGGCTGCTGATCTTTCACCCGATCTACACATGTTTGCATGCAGAGGATGAAACTTTCAGTCTTTCAACCAACACTAGGTAAAGCTCCAAGCAAAACGAAACTGCTTTGACCTTGAAACAATAAAAAAAAAAGTATTAAAAACTCATCTGTCCAACTCTGAATGCAAACTACACGAATACTGTAAAAACAGAGATTTTCACCAAGGCACACAATGATTAACGAACACTTTAAAAGGAGAAGGGAGACCACCCTTCAAGCATGGAAATATCCCTTTTGGACGACAATCAGGCTGGGTGTTTTTCTCGGCAACTGTGTCTGATTTGAGCTACAGTAGCTATTTTACGAAATGAGCAAATGTGCTGCGTTTCAGCCTCCCAAATCCAATTAAATCAGGRGAAAGCATAGGGATTCCTTCAGCGTGCCAGGGACGGGCCGGTGCCACGGCGGGAGCACCTTGCGCCGCCGCCTTGCAATGGTTAATGGCCCTCGCTGCACGTGTGTGGCCTCAGGAGCCAGGAAGCCGGGCAGGAAATATGTTTCTAATCTTTTTCGAGCAGCATTTTCAACATTTATGCTATGGAGAAATTATAGCCGTGTAAATAGGAAGAAAACATCTCTAAACTGTTCGGCTCTGCTTCTGACAGCACCTCCGTGCCTTGCTGGAAGGCAGGAGCCCCACAGGGCTTGGAGCTCCTTGCCTTCCTGCCCTGCTCTGGCCCTTCACACAGTAGGTTTGGGGGGATTTTCACCCATCACGTGTCTACACATTGCACAGGTCAGAAAGATCCCGCTCTCCACTCTGCCTTGGACACKGCTTAGGACGGAACTATGACATCTTTGGTAGCATCAGAGAAGTGCAGCTGCCCCTGTTGAGCATCACTGCAAAGCTGCCCCTAACAAAGCAGCTAAATAAGATGGGTTCATTAAGTCCTCCTGCACCAGGAGTGTTGCCAGCAGGTCAAGGGAGGGGATCCTGCCCCTCTGCTCAGCTCTGGTGAGGCCGCACCTGGAGTAYTGKGTGCAGYTCTGGGCTCCCCAGTATARGAGGGATGTGGAGCTTCTMGAGAGGGTCCAGMRRAGAGCGACAAAGATGATTRAGGGGCTGCAGCATCTACCCTATGAGGAAAGACTAAGTGAGCTGGGCCTGTTTAGCCTGGAGAATAGAAGGTTGAGAGGGGATCTGATTAATAAGTACAAATACCTGAGGGGAGAATGTAGGGAGGAAGGGGCCAAACTCTTCTAACTGGTGGCCAGTGATAGGATAAGGGGCAAAGGGAATAAGTCAAAACACAGGAAGTTCCATCTCCATGYGAGGAGGAACTTTTTTCCTGTGAGGGTGACAGAGCCCTGGAACAGGCTGCCCAGGGAGGTTGTGGAGTCTCCTCTCTGGAGATCTTCCAAACTGCCTGGATGCCTAGGTGTGCTCTAGGTGTCCCTGTTGGAGCAGGGGGGTTGKACTAGATGATCTCTAGAGGCCCCATCCAACCTCAACCATTCTGTGATTTTGTGCTTTCCAGTGCTCATGATGGATGCAAAATGCTCCAGCTGTGGTTTTCAACACAGCGTACAAYGCTTGCAATCCTCACAATGGCACTATGTCCTTGTGAAGATATTTGGGGCCAAACTGCCTTTAACAATGCTCTCGTACCCAAACCACCTCTTTTTAAAGCAAAACCTAGATTCTGGGCCACCATTTTGTGTGGCAGCACTTGTGGTTAACAGTACTAGTGAATTTTGCATATACGATAAGGTATCTTGGCCTGGTGGCAGAGGTTAAGTTTCTTGTCAACTGAGGTGTGGTGGAAGGAGGTGGAGGGAGATTACAAGCATCACCCACGGCCAGATGCTGCTCTCCTCTGAACTTACGGCAAAGCTCCCTCTTACTTTGACAGGAGCAAGAGCTGGGCCAATATATCTCTTTGTTAGTTAGTGCTTGGTTTTGTGGGGAGAGGGGTGGCGTCTTTTTCTGTTTTATTCACCGAAACAGGAGCAAAATGCTGAAAAGAGAGAGCCTGGGTTTGGCCAGCTGCACCTACCCTTCACGCTACATGCCACAAATGTCTGAAGTGGATCTTGGGGAAATTACCCACAGTGGTTTCGAGGTTTTCAGTAAGTCCCAAGAAGGACAGGAAAAATGCACAGGAGCACTGATGCAAGCTGTAAATCRATTCAGCTTTCTGATAGCTGAACTAAAAGTTCAAGGAGGCAACGTCTTCTGTCTCATGGAGACACAGGACTCACCTGGGCAGTCACACAGCCCAGGGCCACCTTCTGGCTTGAAGGGCGGAACCTGCTCTACATTGGAAGTCAATCTTAGTTTAGCAGTAAAACAATCTCCTGCATTTTATCAATGATCAATAAGAGCCGTCACCCTTGCCGATGAATAATGGCAGGGGATTTGGGGGTTTGCAAAGAAGTTAGGGACTTAACACACATGTAAAAATGTACTAATCAGATGAAATATAAAAGAAAGCTCCTGCTCCTAGAGTTGGCATTCATGGGCCAACAATGAGATCTCTGACCACAGGTGATAACAACCTTACTTTTATACCACACCCTGAAGGCAAAACTTCTGGAAACACCAGTGTTTCCTTGGTCTTTTCTGAAACGGCACAGCCTGTTGGTTCAAGAGAAACATTGCTGCTTATCTTGATGGGGATTTCCATTGATCTTGGCTCCAGAAGAAGGAACCAAAAAAGATCTTTCCCCATACTCAGACATGGGGCATGTCTTTTTAGCACTGACAATACTTCTGTATGCATACTTCTCAATGACCAACTAGGAAGAAAGTGTGTTAAATAGCTGCCTCATMAAATGGATATTAATAGGTTAAAATTAACAGGTAATCCTCTGGAGAGCCAGCAACCTCTTCAGAAGGAAAGGGGTCTATGCTGAGGTGTACAGGAAAGTGCCCACAATGAAAAAATAATTTCATAGCACATCTCATCAATCCGTTTGGAAATTATGGGCTTGGCAGACATCATTCTTTTCCCATCAGCCCTGCTCAGGGTTAATTAGTGAGTTCTAGATCACTCTAGGTTATGTTTTTTTCCCACACCTCAATCGTCCCATCCCAGAGCTTAAATCAGGCGATGTTGTTAATATGCACTGGTACATGGGTAATGAGCACTTAAAAGATGTTGGATGATTGCCTGTTAATGGAAGAGCCAGGAGGAAACAATATATCAGCAAGTGGCACAAATAAATGGTATTTACATATTTCTTTCCCTGCTTTTTTTCATATGTGAATCCTTCCAAACCTAATCTGTTCTTTTGTCTTCCCCTTTTTTATTCTGTTGACTTCCTCCTGCAAACAAAAAATCAGAGAGACCACAGAACATCTCCTCTACATTCTCACCCAAACATCTTATTTTCCCCTCCTTTCCTTATCCGTTATATCCCTCCTTTCCCTCCTTCTCCTATTTGCTGCACACGTAGGAGGGGATGCTTTTCCCATTCACTAAACTTTCATTGCTCTCCGTTTAGTAACACCTCACATTTAAACAAAATCACGGTTCGAAAGCGCTGCTTCCCTCCAAGCCGCGAGCCTTCACAGGCAAGGCAGCTAGTGGAGAAGTCACTTATTTCGTGACTGGAGCAGAACCGCAATGCTGGGAGAGCCCYGTTTTTCTCAGCCCGTTTGACAGTGCTGTTTTGCCTTCCTTGCGTCATATGAGGGGCAGCTGGACATCCCAGGCTCATCTGCTCGGAAGCAGAAGTGCRAGCTGCTGGTGCCAGCGCGGCTGCAAGCACCAGGAGAGGTTTCCTCACGTCCCCAGCTGCTGCTGCTCCACCTGAGCTTGCAGCCCGGAGGGTCACCCTGGGCAGCAATGCACAGGCGCACGGACCTGGCCCTCCRCTTTTCCCTGAGGAACAGCACTTTGCTAAAGAAAGAAGAGAGCGGCAAGTGCCAGAGGCTATGGTTAGGACATACTTATATGGTTTTCTTGGAGCAGCAGCAAAAAAGAGAGCTGTTACTTACAGAAGAGAACAGGAAAGGTCAGTGCAATGCTGGSAGCAAAAGGGAAAAGTGATTTCAGTGCGACTGCATTGGTGAAATGCATTTAAAAATAGGTCGAGGCGAACTTTTCACAACTTGACTGCAGAAATGAATGAGCTCAGATAGATAAACGGGTWTTTTTTCCCTCGATTAATGTCAGGTTGTAGAATGTCAGATTAAAAAAGCCTGATACACTGTCAACAGCCTCTCCCTTCATGCCACTGCTGGAAAGCTCACTCAGACAAGCATTGTCTGAGGGACACCATACATTTCTAAATCATGCTTCAAAAAATAAACCTCGCTTAGCAGCTCAGCTAATGGGAACTGACTTTTGGCGAGCTCACTTTCTGTTCCCAAAGCAGAAGCAAAACTCCCCTCGCCGCTCGCTTGAAACCCGGTCCCTGTCCGTCGCATCCTGCTCGGCACCGAGAGGCTCTGGAAGCACGGAAGAATTTCGGCATGCTGATGTCTGCCACGCTCACACAGCCTCCAAAAACCTTACCTCGATCCAGAAGCAAAAGTAGTGGCTTGACCCATGGGCACGTMGGCTTATGAAAACCCAGAGACCTCCCGTAAAATGAGAAATAAATGTTCTTAGGGGCACCAGAGTGTTAGCACAGGTAGGGATGGGGTTTCCTAGACGATGACGAGCWGAAAATCCTGTTTGGAAGAGCAATGACTAAACGCGGTGGCGTGTCCCAGCTCGGAAGCTGGATCACTTCCCTCCGTGCGGCCACCTCGAGCGCCGCGGTGACCAACGGAGCAGCCCGGCGGTCGGGCTGCGTCCGCTCCGCGGTGCCGCTTTCTGCCACGGCCTTGATGCCCCCAGCCACGRGCACGCAAGCGGCTGCACAGGGTTTTCCATGGAAATGTGTTAAACCGGCTCCTGGCGGCTGTCTAGGAAATGCTAGAGAGTGCAGGAACTACAGAATTCAAGGTAAATGCAAGATATTTGTCCAYAGCCGGAACACCTGAAGAGTCAGGGCTGGTAAAATTTAAGGTCTGAAATACCTGTCAAAATCTCTTTAAGGAGACGTCTTTTCCCAGACACAGAAATGAAATCACTTCTGCTTTGAGCCAACCTCTGAAAACAGCAATAACGCAGTTCCTGCTTTGTTCCTCTGCAAAGAGGGGAGAACTGAAAAACTGTCTTTATTCAAGCCCACAAAGTCAAACTATGGGGTTCAACAGCTAATTTCTAAATGAAAATGTCAGCAAAGTTCCAAAAACTGGCTTGTCTATTGCTAAAACAGGTCCATGCAGCTACACGGCCACRTTGCTGGAGCACATGAGGTTTCCGTGTCTCAGACGTGGGGTAAACATACAGCGATTCTGCTTCTCTTTGGCCTCATTTCTTGATGGCTGAGAATTGAGGGCTACACCAAATTTACCTCCACTTATGTGGGCCAAGAACTCCTACCTGGGTGGCAACACAGTCATCTCTGTAACTCGATTGTGCATCTAAGCCCTGACATTTTCTCGATGTGGACTCATCCGAAGGCTGAAATTAAGTGCAATTTCAGGTCTACCTTCTTGCAAACTGAAGTGGTGCATAGGTCTAGTGGTAGCACTTCACAGCAAGGTAAATTCCACGCATACATACCAGAACTATAATGACTCTGTAAGTTAAATATAAACAGTTTTGTTTGTGTTTAAATATTTGAACATCTGTCTACAGCGTTTTGAGCCCAAATGATAGAACTATACTGCGGCACAGGAATTAAATGAAGATAATTCAGGAATGGAAAACAAAGTCATGATAGGTTTCATTTCACAAACACACATTATTTTATAGAGAGAGTTATATATATGTAGACATATATATGCACACACATATATGTATAYGCATATATGGGCATATGGTATAATAAAATAAAATGCAAATAAACACAAATAGAAAACATTAAAATTTAAAAGTTCTTCTCACTGAATTAGTGAAAATGTGGTTAGAAGCACACACAGACCTTTACACTGAAGTYGTCAACATTTCAACTCTCTTTGCAATATAAAAATAAGAAAAAACAAAAGTGCTCTCACGAGAAAGGCCAAATTCACAACGCAGAGAAATCTCTTTTGCACCAGACAGGGCCTTCATTATTCTTTTAAAAGTCTAGAGTCTAAAAAGCTATAAAAAGATTTGAGTGTGGTATCCTTTTAAACCTGCACATACTCATCCTGTTGTTCCATCCAGCACTCGGCATCAAAGGCTCTCTTCATGTGCAGGTGTGAAAGGTGTGTGCACAAATTAAGTACCTATCTCGCCAGTGATTCAGTCTGRAGCAGCACATGAAAGAAGCTGATCAAAACAACCCAGAGGATTTGGTTTTTATTCTGACCTAGCACTGCAGACCTGCTCCTCCTGTCCCCTCGTACATCCAAACCCTGTAAACTTCTGCAGAATTTTTGCAATAGCAGGAGTCCCCRCTCACCACAAAAGTGGACGCAAATGACTAAGGCTGCTTCTTCTATTAGTCAGAAAAATGTCAAATGTATATGGTGAGATGCATTTTTAAATGATTCGCACATCCTGACCGGTACAAGGGATTTGTTCTCAGTTACATCTCTTTTGGTTCAGATGCACAAACTGCCTTAACCCCACAAAGCTGGGCTTGCCAAGGACCGCATGGCTGTGACTTCAGTCGTATATTCTGGCCAGTAGTCTCAAGGCTGGGGTTAAACAAGCAGTTTGTTCACTTCTTACATAAGCACCAAAAGACAATGCTACATTTGAGCTCATAAAAATATTTTAATTGGTGATGATTTCCAGACAACTATGTCAAAATTAACTCTGAGTTGATGCCCACTTGCTTAAATTTCATTCATCTGGGTTCAAATTATTTGCTTAAAAGAAGAAACATTTCCTTTTATACACACTTTGGTTTCAACCTCCAAAACCATTGCTAGAAATTAGTCCTAACCACCCAGTCGGCTGCCTCAGAAACCGAGCTCAAATCCATCACTTTAATGACATCAATAACAAATACACAATTTTCAGCCCTATTGTGAGCCTTTGCATACCGAGGAGCATGCGTAGCTGTCATCTCGTTAGTCACTAGAAAAACACCAATGAAACCGAAAGAGCCTAACCATGACAAATTATTCAAGAGTTTAACCTGAGACATTAATGAGCGCTAAATAGCTTGTTTTCATGCTTGCTTAAGGAGATTTGTTTGAAATCCCACCAACCTCCGCTGCCTGTCGCAGCGGTTCCTTCTTGTCAAGCTGGTTTTCCTGTTCCAGCTGAAGCGGGAGGTTGCGAATGCTCACGGGTGCCCTCCGTCACCCCCAAGACCCACGTGCACCATGGTGTGCACCACGRCAGCCACCCCAATGGTTGCTGAGCTTCCTCGTCTCCTCGCGCTTGCTGAGACGCTCGCCCTTATCAGAAACGGAGAGCTGATAGAAAATATAGGCTCCTGGTCACGTTGACACCAAGGGAGTTAGCAGTTGGCAGGGTAAAATAAATATAGAAAGAAAAACTAGTTGCTTAGAGTAGTTTCATTTTTTCAGGTTTCCTCACTTGCCTGTGTTTCCTCTCCCTGGTCTCTGCTAGCTGGAGTGTATAACAGTGACTGAGAGAGACAGTTATTTGCCAGGCTCTGAATGGCTGAATAAGGATTGTCCTAAGGAGACGCTCCCTTCCGTGAGCCACCTTCACCTCCTACTGTGATTTCAAGGAATTGGAGGAATTTTGGTCTGGGGTCTAAGCAAACRACCTTGCTCTAACACAGCCACCCAGCATCATAAGATCTGGTTGAAGCTCTGAGCTCACGTGACAGAGAACTAAGTCACAGAATCACAGAAGGGTTGAGGTTGGAGAGGATCTTTGGAGATCACCTTGTCCAACTCTCCTGTTCAAGCAGGATCATCTAGGGCACCTTGTGTAGCACYGTGTCCAGATGGCTTTTGGCCAATAATGGAGGCTCCACAACCTTTCTGGGCAACCTGTTGCAGTGCTCAGTCACTTCTTTCTGTCTTGAGGATAGAGTATATAAAACAAAACAAAATAAAATAAAATACAAAAATGTTTCCACTCATCAAAGGAAACTGAGGCCTTCTAACTCATATGCTGATATATCTCCGATATGAATACACTGGAACAACAGAGTCATTCCAGTAAACAAACACCTTGATCTTCATCATCCTTCCTGTTACATACTCATGTCATCCCCAGGGTAGGCAAGYGCCTGCTTCCCATGAGAGCAGCTGAGGCCCAGAGAAAGAGGCACCAGTTTCCACTGATGTCAGCAAGTTTGGACATTTGCTCAGTGGAATTTTCAAGAGCAAAGCCAAAAATGCAGCAAAACATCAGACTACAGACTAGGGAGACCTGTGCTCAAGTGGTTTGGCCACCGAGCCATCCTCCTGCGTCCGTGCCTTACTCATCTGGCCATGGAGAGGTGGCCTTCACTGCTTCCTGAAATGAGAACAAACAGAAAAAAACGGGGCATAGGGGAGGAGCATCTTGTTCTCTTTAAAAAGAAACATTTCTTCCACCAAACAGCTTTTTCGATGATGTTCAAGATCTGCTAACATTGCTTCTCGCTATGTACAGTCTAAACTGTCGTTCAAGGAAGACACGAACAGGATTCCAAAACAGAAGCTGTCTCAGAAACACTCCAAAAACCAGCATTGTGCTCCAATATAAAACTGTTCTGCAGTCCATATGCGAGATCTCAAGCATTTGATGGCTCTGGCTTTTCTTTTAAAGGAATTTATGTTGGAAAAAAAAAAATTATTTTGACCAGATTATTTTTATGCCAGTTTTTTTTTTTTAACTTGAAATTTAGGCCAAATTTCACTTGACAGTATCCTCTTTGAAGAGATTGTTCCATGTTGTACATGTGTCCAAAAATCTAATCTCTCCCCAAACCCGTGTCCTTATAAAAATATGAAGCCTTCAAATAACTGTAAACTGTTCTGCATTCTGAGCATCAATTAAGTGAGGATTTTGGATTTCCTTTTTGAATAACTCATAAAACTGAGAAGTTTTCAACTCGGACACTAGGACCATAGTTCAGGGCACAGCGAATCAATTTAAAAATGAAAATGTGAGCAGATTATTACCCCAAAGTGACCAGTTAAAGAGCACACATAACTGGTTTTCGGCATGCAGTGCCTTCCTCTCCTGTTGGCTCACCCAGGCTCTTCTGGGGTCAACATTTTCTGGCAACACAAGACAATAAAAACCACCTACGCGCTGCTCTCATGGTAAAGCTACTGTATGCGACATACTGCTCATGCAGGGGTCCAGGGAGGCTACTGAACCTTGGCTCCGGCCACATCAATCCCTGCTTTAATCACTCTCCTGACAACACTTCTCCTTCAGCTCTTGAGCTGCCTGGCTCCTAAGGATGGGAACCCCATGACAGCAGAAGAAATGGGAAAAAGCTTAAACCAAGTCRTGCTCTCTCTTTGACTCAGCTGGAGCATGTTGAAAGGCAGAAACACCTTCAGGTGCAAAGTCCCCTCTGTTTCATATGAACTGAGAGCCAGGGAGAGCTCTGAGGGAGAATCTGCAAGTAATAGGTGCCTACGTTAAACAAGGAGAGCGTTTCCATGCAATTTGCATCTCAAGTTTGCTATGCTGGRTGCTCTCAACCAGCTCATTCAATGCACAGGGTTTAAAACCAGTGACGAGTTCCCAGGCAAATGGAGCTAACACCTTCATTAGCTCTTTGCCACCCAAACACAAAGAACGAGCTGATAAATAGAAGGCATTTGTTTCACTGGCTTGTATTGGAGTATCAAAAATAATAAAAGACTTTGCCTCTCGATGCACCTACTTGCCAGATATGCTCAATTTGCTTTTGTGGTGAGGCTGATAATATGGCCCCAATTGCACAGAGCCTTAACCCCTTCTCAAGAGTCTTTCTGAGCACCCCCTGGCTACAGCTGCACCCGGGTGGGAAAGCTGGGTCACAATTTTGCCCATCCCAAAGTGTGGGCAATGCCTGGATCCAGGTAGCTGAGATAAAGCAGCCTCKCATAAGCCAGGGCACATCTGATGCTGCAAGTTATTTAGGGCAGAGTTTGGAGGGGGATTTCAATGCTCATTTCCTGTGTGTGTTGTTCTTAAACATATGGGATTCGAAAAAAAATAAAGAGAATTCCTTTGCAGAAGCAAATAACCCCCCCAAACTCCGTCGCTGCATGGGCATGGGGAGCTGCAGGCTCCCAGGGCCCGCTGCACCCCTCTCCGCTGCCTCCCGCCCCACGGCGCCCACGCTGACGGCGCCGACTCGGCTGGAGGGAACCCGCCCCAAAACCCACTTTTTTTGCAACCTTCTCTTCAAGGAGCTTTTCTGCCCCTGCAGTTTGGAAGGGAGACTTGAAACTTGGCCCTGCAGGTTGKTTTTTACTTTTTTTCTCCCCCCAGCAGTGTGCCTGCTGCCTTCTCCAAAGCAATCCAGGCAGATTTGGGAAAATTATAAACCTTTGAAAAAAAAAAATAAAATTTCACAGAGTGGAAATTCTTTAGATTTTAGGAGCTAAAAGCTTTGAAGATTTGATCCCCTGCCTGGCAAGCGTATCTGACTGCTGGCCCACAAATTTCATGCTTCTGCCATGCGCTTTTTTTCTTGTTGTTGTTGTAATCGTAGTTAAATCGCTTAAAACAAAGTGTTCACAGGTTTTATCAGCTGTGTTTGTTAATACATATCTCGGTGCCTGATAGGAGGCTCCCACATTTCTTCTTCAGAAGCCCTGAGTTAACTCCTAATCCAACCACAGAGCTGCACTTTGAACATATAAAATGCTACATACTGTTAAGATCTTGGAAAAACAATATCCCATGTGCCTCAAATGGAGTGCCGAGAATTAACAAATTCTTTTGGACTTAATTCTCCCTGCGTTAGCACAGGTGCCTGTGGTGAAGGGACCGTTCCATCACGTACACATACACAGGGTATGAATTACAGTAGCACAGACAATCGCACTCCCGGTGTTTCCCAGCTTCTGGGTGTTCAACCATGGGTTTTCCCTCCTGTAATTTCTGTCTGTCACGTGTATAAACAGCAAGACTTAGACCTAGAGGCTTCTGCCCATTTAGTCACTAATTTCTACCTGCCAACACGTTACTATTTTCCTGTTATTGAAGTATTCAATGGCAATATGCCTTAAATCTATAGCTTATTCCCTTTTATATCAAGTTGCCACAAGTTCCCAGTACTAATTCCTACCTGTCTACAATACAATCACAGAATCACAGGCCATTTTACAAGCCAGCTGCATTCAGGTTTCCCTTTTGTGGCCATCCCTTTTGTTCAGGGATAGGAAAGGTTAAAAAGAGTGAAATTAGTAAAACAGACTGGTACACCAGCATACGAGCATAAACCCTACATGAATACACGGGCTGAGCAGCTTTCCCGGGCTCTAATTCTGCAGTCCTTATTCTGGGGACGCTTATAGCTGCGTGTCATGCCCCAGGCAATAGATACTGCTGTTGCAGGAGACCTCACAGGAGGCCTCGCTACCCGGCTCTGTGCAGCTGCAATAAGGCAGCTGCTGGTAGCCCAGGGTGCCTATGTAAGAGTGGTTTGGAGGCCTGCACGGCACCGCGCGCCGCTGGGTTCCCTTTACGTCCATGTGAGCAGTCACTCACTTCCAGAGAATCACAGAATGGTTGAGGWTGGAAGGGACCTATAGAGATCACCTAGTCCAACCCCCTGCTCCAGCAGGGACACCCAGAGCATGGGGCACAGTGTTGCATCCAGGTGGGTTTGGAAGACCTCCAGAGAAGGAGACTCCACAACCTCCCTGGGCAGCCTGTGCCAGGGCTCTGGCACCCTCACAGAAAATAAGTTCTTCCTCATAGATGCAGATAGAAGCCATGCTGCATCTTGTAGACACATAGAAGATGATTGATCCTGCCCTATGTGGGCATATTTCTCTGCTTTAACCTCGAAAGAGCCCAAAGATGACTGAGACATGGTCTGAATATCTAGCTGTTAGCCAGATAGAGGGAAGGAGAGTGAATCCAGCCTGAATCTCTGAAAATTTTATCCATATGTCCTTAAAAAGAAGATTTTTGTTTTGACTGCTTAGCTGATGAACTAAAACACTGAATATTTTATTTTTGTATTGACATCCTGAGTCCTCTTCTGTTTTCAACACTTCTTCCTACAAAAGTGGCAACTTCATTTTAGTGCCTGTTTTCAAAGCAATTGTTCAAAGACATCAAAAAAGACCAAAACCGTGATTGAACCCATAATTCAGATCATCAAAGCCAAAGAATATCCAGCATGAAAATAAAAAACAAATTCCAGAAATCTAAAGTTTATGGTAATAAAACACCTAAGGAATGACAGATTAAATTCCTTTAATTCCTTTTTTTTTTTTTTCAAATTGAATTAATATTCCAGAAACTTGAAATCAGCCTTAATAAACTGTTGCATTTCAYATGCCTATAATACTTTACATATTCATTTAGACAGACTGTATTAATTGCAGCATGTTGCTATCTGTGAGTCTGAATCGGCATCTAGGTTTTATTCCTCGATTCTGTACAAATGCAAAAAATATACAGTCCACACAGAGTACCCTCTGTACCCTAAGCAATGATTTGTACCACATAAAGATTCTGTGTTAAATCTTAAAGTCTATATCCATTTCCAGTTTTTATACTGTTGAAAAAAACAGGTCTGAATTTTCAAATTACAACAAATACCATCCATTTTKGGGTGGCTATTCATTGGATTTCAGATCTAAGTATCATAAGATTCACAATCTGTTAAAAATCGGGCTTCTTTTGCAAATGTAGTCTAGAATTTATTATCTGGAAGCAAACACGCTCCTACCTACCTGACACTACAACAACGCCTGCAAATGCTCCTTTCCAAGAGCATTCTGCAAGCACGTGAAAATGTTGTATATAATTGTCTTCCTGATTCACAATGTGTGAAGTAATAATCTGAAGCACCCATGAGCCTTCTAGCAGATTAGGCTACAAATGCTAACGCTGGAGTCGCACGATTCTTTCCTTAACCCCACAGGGCACTTCTGTGGTGTCTGTGGAGGTGATGATTTTCCTACTGAGCTCTAAGGGATAATGAAACAGAACACCAGCAAGCGCCTCTGACCGCACGTGACGCTTCAGACCGTGTCTATCAGTGTGGGAATCCAAGATGGGAAAGTGTATGAAGATATAAGGAAGGAGACAGCTAATTGGCATTACTCACATGGATTACAGAGAGGCAGGGAGCAGACCTCCTTGTAAGGAGGCTGGTTAACACCTAGTTGGCACCCTGAATTGAAGTTAGTAGGGCTCCTAAAGACACAAGGTATTATATAATGAGAGTAAAGTTCACAAAATGCATGTCAGAAAGTCTGAAGGGTGAAGGAAACAAAAAAAAAAAAGCATTCATACTGGCAATAATCAGGTAAAAGGGTTTGCATCATGCTGTGGGAGAGATTACATCCCTGAACCAAAAGGAGAATAAGCAACACGTAACTTTGGATGAGGAAGGAACAAGTGATATATTCTGATATGAAGCAGGAACCTTGGAAACATTACGGAGTATTTCTCAGTGCTAGGAAAATCTTTAAATGGGTTCCCCAATGTTATCTGTAGGTAACACCCATAAAGTATATTACCACCTCTATACTGTTTGCTGCGCAGCTGCAATACTTCAGTTAGGGTGAGAATCATTTAACACCGTGCCTACAGCTACATAACGCTGAGTTTTAATCGCAGCAGTTCACACAAGACGAGCTAAGTAGGAACTCTGCAGCACTTGACTCACTAAATCCTGCAAGAAGTGATAACGATGCCTTAGTASATAGCATCACATCTTAAAAGCTATGTCTATAATGCATTCATTATGACAGTAGCATTGTACAGACACTTCGAAGTTAGCTTTAAACAAACCCTGACGGTGTCAGAAATGGAGCACGGACCATTTACGGGGCAGGAGAAAGCACCTATGTGAGAATGCCTCCTGAGCTCTGGGCAGCTGTGACTGCACTGCTCCCACTAGCTGAGCTACCTGCTTTGAAGCTAACTCAGGTGGATCTGAATTTAGAGCTGTCACAGGGCCTGCTGTCTACATGTATGCCCAGGGATCATGATATATCTCCTCTGACTTCAGCCATCTCAAATACAGGTTGTCCAGTCCAAGCCAGTCATCTAGACTCCATTTATAATCAATGCAAAGAGACAGATACCTCTGAAGGGCAACTCATTCCTATCCATGCCCTATCTCAGGGCCCTTCTGAGATAGGCATTTAAGATAGGTGTGATGAATCACTCTCTGCAAGTGCCTGTTCCACTGCTGAAGAAACCTAGCCTAGATATCTAATTTTTGAAGGGCTGAAAGCCACCCTTGGCCAAGAGAGAGCCACTATCTGCTCAGCCTAGTGAGAGCACCATGCTGAGCAAGCTGAGCTGGTGTAGATGAGATCGGTAATAGTGCATCTGAGCAGACATACACATTAAAGAACCCAGTTGCCTTCCTAAGAGCAAGGTTCCTGGCATCCTAAACATCCTGCAGCATGAGATCATTACCAAGTTTCTTTCCCTGAAGTTTCAATTAAGTATGACATGCTTCTTCATTTCCTCTTCTGCATTCCTTGTCTGGTTAAATCAGCATCTGTGTTTCACTTCTGGGACGACCATRTTTCAGTGGAAAAGAAAGTTTCAACAGAGAATAAAAATAGATTTAATACATAAAGTTTATAAAATACTTTAGGATTCCTAGGAGGGAAAAAACCAACATAAATATAAGCTGTACTACTCTGACGTAGCCTCTCCCAAGCACCCTCGCCCTGCTTCCTACTTCTCTCCTCAGTTTTGGATGCGGAGGGAGAGGTGTAAGAGGTGAAATGTTGAAATGTAAGAAAAAAAAAAAGCTGCTATAGGGAGTGTTTGCACTGCTGCAACCAGCTAACTGCATCTGCACAGTGAAAGGGTCCAAATGTTTATATTCTCTTTGGAGGAATGTAGTGGTCTGAGAAAAGCTACTTTAATGCTTTTTACACCATCTTCCTTCAAAGTACCTATGCGGAATAGTGTTGCAGACTTACAAAAATGTCTTTCGTTTTTCCTTTCCTCACCTTCTGTGCCATATGGAGATACAGAATGAACCTATGTCCACCACGGACTTCATGGGTTCAGTTATATTCCTTTTCCCATCTGTATTTTCAATAGGCACTGCGAGTAGTTCAGGGTCAGTCACTCTTGTAGTGTGCGCAGTGTCCGCAGCTTGCAGAGGCCCTTTGAATGTAAGCAGCAGTAACTGCAATATCAAAAGACACTGCCACGGTCACCCTATGTACCCAACGTGCTGGGATGAGGCTGTTTTGAAGCAGTGTTCCCTTGACAAAAGAATGGAAACAATCTGTTTTCACTTGACAAATACAAACCAAGGCGGCACTGGTGAGCGAACATGAATAGTTTTATGTTCAGACTTGCCCTCTTATTTTCCATAAGCTTTTCAAGGATTTTTMCTCCAGCTGTAGAGTTAATCCAGGCTCAGATACCATTACTAGACAGCAGTGTCCTGCTATGGAGAGTTGGCCAGGGTCTTGAAGATCACTAAGACTTCAGAGCTGCGGCGTGTGAAGCAGGAGCCACCAGGCAACTCCAAAGGTTTCACTTTCATCTTACCCTACGCACTCCCCCGGCAGACAAAAAGGTATCGTCACAGGAACAGAAATGATTTTTAACTGTCTTCACCCACTCCTGAGTGCGTGGGTTTCATTAACAATCCTTCCCTACTGGAAAAACAAGAACTGACCAGTCTTTAGGATGCAACTACCATCCCTGCCATCCCGATCATCTTCCTCCAAGGGCATGTATCACATTCGAGATGATTCCAAGAAGACTCGCTCCGTGGGTTACACACCCATCTCAAACATAAATCTAAACCACTGCTGTCTATGGAACTCATGCCAAGTTTCACGAGGAACACCTAAACTATCCCCAAAGCTTCTTAAAGCCTCTGCAACAGGCAGGAGCTCTTCTCCGCTCTCCACTTAGGTAAGGTTTTAAGAAAGCACACCGTGGCAAAAATAAAACCCGCAGCAAAAGATAAGAGTGAAGCTACGCTTTGCATTTTACACTGTAATAAGGATCTGCTGCCCTATCACCAAAATCAGGACCAACAAGGCAACGATGCACCCCTGGCATCTGCTCATTGCACTGCGGCACTCACTACAAGTCAGCCTCACATAAGGTAATGACAATCACAGTGTAAGAGCCTGGATCCCAGGGCACACACATGYCAAGCATTTCTCCGGTCATACAACCATGTTTTGCCTCGTTCCTTAAAAGTGGCATYGTAAGCAGAACCCCTAAGCTTTCCAAATCAGCTGGAGCATCTCGCACCCCACGAAGTGCCCGCTGTCCCTTGCGTCGTTCTCATTGACACGTCTAGGATAACCTGGCCGCTTTTCAGCAGCTTTTTCACCAGGAAAGACATCAGGAGCGAATCACAGATTTTCTAATTTCAGTTTGGATGAAAACCTGGTACTTTTTCATGTTATCTCAAGGTATTTAGCATTGATTTAGATTAAAATCTCTTGTCTGTGCCAAGATATGTACAGATACAAACTTCCGTGTTCAGTTTTTGCAACTTATCACTTGAAAAGCAGCTAAGCTACTTTTATAGTATAAAGTACAYGATAAAGGAGAACCTGTCAGTAAAATTTGCTCTTGTTCTGTGAAGTATATCTCTCTGCACTGCACAAACTTACCTCAATGAAAAAAAGAAGGCACTTCATATATTCTTGGGAAGGAAGAGGGCTGTTATAGTGGTTTTTGAAGGCAAGCCAGGCAATAGTCTAAACTGGGGACACACAGCATGTTTTAAGTGCTGTGATAATTCTGCATAAAGAGATGTTAAGGATCTAGCTCCTTGCTGTAGCATGCCATGTGTCCCTGAATAAAATTACTGCCGTGCAGGCTGTTAGTGAAGGAATGCGTAAACAGACAATGTATCCTTGCATCAGTTCCACAAAATGTTGCACAACACAAATGCCTCTCGATGTGTCATTTCCTGCTTGGCCACCAGCCCAGCTCCTGACAGTCAGTCAACAAAAAAAAAAA